>NW_026999206.1:492500-1092500 GCF_035044405.1 Drosophila montana
ATCATTAAGCAGCGACGCGAGGCGCTCGTCAACGATCAGCAGCAGCAGCTAAATACTGGCGATGAGGGCAACGTTCCGGGTCAAAAGCGTCGCTTGGCGCTGCTAGATGTGCTGCTGCAGGCCACCGCGTTGAATGGTGCGCCGCTGAGCGATGAAGATATACGCGAAGAGGTGGACACGTTCATGTTCGAGGGCCATGACACAACCACAAGCGGCATATCGTTCTGTTTCTACGAGATCTCACGCCATGCGGCCGTGCAGCAGCGCCTGATCAATGAGATTGACGAGGTGCTCGAGTATTTGGAGTGTGTAATCAAGGAGGCGTTGCGCCTCTATCCACCCGTGCCCATCATAGCGCGCACCTTTAGCGAGGATGTGCAGATACGTAAGTGATGTCACGTAGGGCTATCAAATTTTGATATATACTCAACCTTGGCAGGCGGCAAACGCATTCCCGCCGGCACCGATTTCTTTGTGGGCATCTTTGCGCTGCTAAGGGATGCTCGCGAATTCCAGGCGCCCAATGAATTCCGGCCCGAGCGCTTTGCCAGCGACGTGTTCACGTCGACGACGACAGAATCGCAACCACACCAGGTGCATCCATATGCCAATGTGCCCTTCTCGGCGGGTCCGCGCAACTGCATTGGCCAGAAGTTCGCCATGCTCGAGATGAAGTGCACCATTTGCAGGGTGCTGCAGCATTTCGAGCTGCTGCCGTTGGGCCCACAACCGCGGCCCATGCTTAGCCTCGTCTTGCGATCGGTAAATGGCGTGCACCTGGGCCTGCGTCCACGCCTGGATAAATAGTTAAGCACCATTAATTAAAGCAATTGTAAAAAAATTCAAAAAACTAAATATATCGAAACGCGCCTATTTGTGTTTTTTTCCGCATCAGCTGGCGAGGCAAACATCGGTTATTGTTGCTGTCTCTCATTCTTGCTATCTCCGTCTGTTTTGTTCTCTATGTAAATATACCCTGGCTGCTTTCATTAAACGGGGTGTAATGATTTTCTGTTATTTTAATATTAAATGTTTGTTCTTTCGGCTTTTATCTAATTGGGGGAAAATGAAATCAGATGTCAGCTTGGCAGTGTGACCGTATATATATATATTTTTTAAATACACATATTGCCTATCGATTTTAATATCGCGCCAATATATATCTGCAGTGCTTAACCTTTATGCAGCCTCGTGCCAATATATCGCTGCAGTGCTTAACCTTTATGCGGCCCTACGCATTTTAACCCAGTTCTCAACGTCTCAACTTGGTTATCGTAATTATGAAGTAAGCTTTTAATAATCTATCGGACAAATGCGATGCGGCTGTTGACACTTAATCCAAGCATTGCAATTATTTGTATGTTTACACAATATATTACAGGGCATTAGAGAGTCGACTATTACAGAACCTTTGTCGTCGGTGTTATAAAACAGTTTGTACATATACATATTTCGTGGATTGTCATAGTTACATTGAGTACAACTTACTGCATATCTATTTGCCAAACATGTATATAATTTTTGTATTTTCATTTTACACGGATTCGTTAATATGGTAAGTGCGCGCTTTTTGAATAAGCTCTCCTCTGTTCTATTGAAGCACTTTTAATTGCATTTGAATAATTCAATAAAATATTTGTACAATTTGCGAATGCAGAACGGCCATAAAACATATTATATGAGTGCATAGCTATCTGAGAAATCAGAAATATCTTAAGGTCAAATAAAACAATTTATATTCAATTATTAACAACTTAAGTTTCGACTTAGTGTTGGAAAATAGCACAATATTGAATATGTTTGGCAACAAAAAAACTTCAAACATTACAATTATGCGAATATCTATGATTCTACGATAAAGCACTTTTGAATAAACCAAGTAGTCAGAAAATGATACAAATTTTATATTTGTATTTGGTAAATGAATGCAAGTCTTTCTTTGCAGAGTATGCAAAGATGTTGCTCGTATTGTTAGTGACTGCTTTGGTAGTTTTTTTGTTGCGCTTCCTGTTGCAACTGTTATGGAAGGAGCGCAGGCACCGCCAGCAACTGGAGGGCGTGGCGCCCAATGTGTCCCAAGTGCCGCTCATTGGCACGCTCTGGCAGATGCGTGACTTTCAGCCGGATAGTGAGTAACTGACTGACCCAATACCCTGGGCTGGGCTGGGCTGGGCTAACATATATGTAGTTGTCAAATTGCAGATTTACACGAAAAGTTTGCGGCTTATGTGAAGCGTTACGGGCGCAGTTTTGTGGCCACAACATGCGGCCGCATGGTGCTGGTCACCGCCGAGCCGAGGCATGTGGATGCGCTGCTCTTGAGCAAACAGCAGCTGCGAAAGAGCGTCGTTTATGGCGCCCTGGGCGGCTGGCTGGGCAACGGCTTGCTGCTCAGTCGTGGCGATCGTTGGCATGCCATGCGCAAGATTATAACGCCCACATTTCACTTTAGCATCTTGGAGCAGTACATCGAGGTGTTTGACAGGCAGTGCAATGTGCTGGTGGGCAAACTGAAGCCCCTGGCCGCAGACACCGATCAGCAGGCGTTCAACATATATCCGTATATGTGCCTGGCTGCACTGGACATCATCAGCGAGGCGGCGATGGGCGTCAGTGTCGATGCGCAGCGGAATGTGGATGCGCCGGTGGTGCAGGCTGTTAAGGAGTATAAATTAGTTGCTGTTTAACTAATCAATTGCCTAACATTTGTTCTTCTTGCATACTTGCAGCGTGACCAATATACTGGCGACACGTTTTATGCGACCGCATTTGTTGCCACCGCTGCTGTTCCGCTTGCTCTGGCCCAGCGGCTACCGCAAGCAGTGGGACGGCGTCCAGTGTCTGCACAGCTTCACCGACGACATCATCAAGCGGCGTCGTCAGCTGTTGCTGCATGAGCAGCAGCTGGGCAAACGGTCCGCCTTATTGGATACATTGCTGCAGGCACGCCTGGAGGGCGCACCGCTGACAGACGCACAGATACGCGATGAGGTGAGCACGTTCATCTTTGCGGGCCACGATACGACCACATCAGCCGCCTCCTTCTGCCTGTTTCTGCTGTCGCGCCATGCGGCAGTGCAGCGACGTTTGTTTGAGGAGCTGTATGCCCACTATGGCCCGGCTGTGGATCGTCCGGTTATCTATGGCGACTTTGCGGATCTGCCCTATTTGCACTGCGTGATCAAGGAGTCGCTGCGCCTCTATCCGCCCATACCAGCGGTGGGCCGTTGCCTGGAAAGCGATTTGGTGTTGGGTAAGTGTGCAATAATACATTACAATATGTTTCGACTGGCTGAGTATAATTGGGACACACAGCAGGTGAGGCAGGTGAGGCGCATGTGCCCGCGGGCACCAATGTGATTGTGCTGCTCTGGCAGCTGCTGCACGACGAGCAGCTGTACGAGGACCCGCTGCGCTTCTGGCCGGAGCGGCATTTGGACAGCCATAAAGCGCCAGATGCTGGCGCCGCCAGAGCCTGCTCCAGCTATATACCATTCAGCGCTGGTCCGCGCAATTGCATTGGCCAGCGTTTTGCGCTGCTGGAGCTGAAGACGATTGTCATCAAAATGTTGCGGCATTTCGAGCTGCTGCCACTTGGCGCCGATGTGAAGCCTTCAATTAAAATTGTGCTGCGCTCCGCCACGGGCGTTAATTTGGGCTTAAAGAAGCGTTCGTACGCGAATTGAATGTGATTTAGTTGTTTCGTGGCGTAAACAATAAATACATATGTTTGGTTTAGCTTCAAAATTGAATAACATTATCGGTCATCGATAACTCATCGATTTATAAGTGCAGCAGTGCAACGGTTTATTGATTGCATGCAATACGTGGGAGTTGCCACATCTTTTGCGTATAATCAAAACTGTTCCCGGGCACAGTTTGTTAAAAACAAAAAAAAAAACTAATTGTTTTTCCCCAAACAAATATTGGTACTTTGTTGTTGTATAATTTGTGAAAGCACATGCACATTATTTTGTGTCAATTATTTATTAATTTCTTTTTGTGGCAATTAACAAATACAAGTATTTACCATTCTGTAGATAGTTAACTTGCTTTGCCTTAAAAGTGTTCACACGTGTCCGTAACATTTAAATGGATCTACTTAGTTATAAATTATTATGCGCACAAGCACGTATTTTGTATGTATGTATATATAATTTAAGTATAGGTACACAAGTTTATTTCACTATTTAATTAGTCTAATAGTTAAATTGAATTACAAAAAAAAAAAAAATTTAAATTGGAAAAAAACGAAACGAAAGGCAACAAAATGATATAGAACAAATGCGTAACAAACATTTAACAATTGTGTTTACATTCTCTTATATTATTTGTGTTTACATCGAATTTAATTAGTTATATTGTTGTAAATTGTACTTGGCGCTTGTGAAATTGTTGCCCTGAGCTTAACAACAATTCATATTTGTAGTTGAGGTTATGAAAACCGTTATTGAATTCAAATTGCGCTCCAAAAATTGTTCACAGTGTAACACTAACATTCATTTATTCACCTAACAAATTGTTTATTTAGAGGGGGTTGGGCGAGGGGCGGGGCGAGCTGCATGCAATGCATAACTCTTGCCCCCTCTCTCTCTCTCTCTCTCTCCCTCTCTCTCTCTCTCTTGTAGAGCATAAAACATTTAAAACATTTTAGATTTATATATATATATATATGTATGTATATTATCGTATATGTTTAAAATGTTGGTAAATCGTAAATATTCATTTAAGTGTGCCGTTTGTATTAGACCGTTTTATAAGTGTGTATATATCATATATGTATACATATATATAGATATATATATATATAGTTATTGTATGCTTAGGCTAAAAATTAATTGGTAACAGTCTTTTATCACGGTTAGTTTGTAGTTTGCCAATGCCAATGCCTCAGAGCCATGGTCAGCGGCACATAATGTATATATATATATATATATGTATATATATGCTATTTAAATAAATATACCCAATATATGTAGGGTATATACGGTAGCTAATAATTGTATTCTCTGTATGTGAGTGTTTGACTATAAATTTTAATTTAAATTAATTAACTAGTTGCTTATGCTTGTAAGTGTGTGTGTGTGTGTGTGTGTGTGTGTGTGTGTGTGTGTGTGTGTGTGTGAGTGAGTGTGTGTGTGTGTTCCTACATACAAATTACATTTAAAAACATTATATATATATATATGTATATATATTTATATAAAAATGTTTAGTTATCATTAAAAAAGGAAGAAAATGAAAAGAAACAGCCGCTGGGCGAGTCCAGGAGCCCCAACTAACTAAAGTAGGTTTTTGTTGCATGCTCACTCATTAGTTCGGTTCAACCTATCTGCTCCTAACATATATACATACATATATACGCATATCTACATACATATATAAATATATATAGTATTACATTGATGATGCCCATGCACAATCTGTTTGTAAATAGTTGTTAGCACTTTAAAGTACATTATTCTAGTTGGTTGAACATTTTAAATAAAGTAGCTCAAAGTTGACTGACAAAGATTTCATTTGTGAGCCTCAACTCGCCTTTGCCGTTGGCTGCCACATTTATCACATCAGCTGAAACCCTCAATAATATATATTTGTTTATATATATATATATATATATATATATATAGATGGATAGGTGTGTATGGGCCCCGTTTAGGGTATGCCGCTGTTGCTGTTGTTGCTGCTTTGCGACTCGGCATCCGTTTTCGTTGCGTTCGCCGCCTTGTTCTGTAGCTCCTCGTATTCGCTTTTGATGTCCACAAAGAGTTTGCTCTGCTTCTGATGCTCCTCCTGTTCCAATGGAATTTTGCATTTATCGGCTTGTTTGGCTTGACATTGATTTGAACGGACTCACCAAGATCTCATCTATGCGCTCGTTGGCATGCGGCACCTCGTAACGACTGTTCTGCTCCCGCAGCTGGACAGCCGCACTCAGCTGCTGATCCAGGGTCCGCCCCATCTGCTCCAGCGAACTGCCCAGTACGTGTGTAATTACTGCTAAAAGCAAAACATTCAATCAATTATTCAATTTATCGACTCGAAACTCTGGTATTTCAATATTTTATCTTAATCTTAAACAAAAGATTTGCCCAAATAGCCGGCACAATCCCAATATATATCCCGTATACTGAATGAGAGGAGGAACCATACGAGATCCTACATGCAAAACTTATCTAGCTCTTATAATCTTTGAGTTATGCTTTAAAAAACCATTTCTCAAAATCGATTTTTATCGATGCAAGGAAAATGAGAGGAAATATCGAGAAAAAAAAAGAAAAGATAAGCTCGTGTTCTGCATATGGTGTGGAGCATATATAGCTCGACTCATGTCCTGATCCGTCCATTCCGTGCAATGTCTGACAATATCTGGTGCAGGGACTGAAGTCTGGCTGAAGATATTTAATCTGCTGGAGATGTGCCCGATTAAAAGGGGGAATGAATAGTTTATGGATGAATCCCTTTCGATAATGCGAACTGTGCAACATGCAATCCTGCGCTCACCTGTGCTCGGCATGAAGAGTCGCTTGGCCAGCAACACATTGTCCTGGCCATCTTGGGTGCTGGCGGCGCCGCTGCTGCGTTTTAAGGAGACGGATGTGCTGCCCATAACCGTTTCGGGGGTAAGCGGGCCCTGGCAATAGTCGCAGTTGGCGTCGCTGACGCCGCGGCAGCTGCAGCTTGTGGACTTGGAGCTGGGCGACTGGGCAGCTGATGTTGCGAGATTGCCGCGCAAATGTTTGGCGGCTGTCACATTCACGACGCTGACGCTCTTCGATATTGAGGACTTCACCGATGCCGTCTCCGGCGGCACCAGGGCCAGCGGCGGGGTCTTGGAGCTGCCCATGCCATTGCCGGCGCCCAGCCGCGCCTGTGACATCGTGCTGTCGAGAAAATTGTGATGCGAATGATGACCATGGCCATGGCGATGATGATGTTGATGATGCTGCTGCTGTGAATCGTGCGGTTGGCTTGCATGACTGAAGTTGGTTATGCTGGACAGGCCATCCTCGATATCGTCATCGGTGTCATTATCGTCATCATCATCGTCGGCATCCAGCCGATCGTTGTCGTGATCCGAGCCGCCGCTCTGCAGATTCTGTATGAGACAGAGCACAGCCTTTTCCAACTGTGCGGGATGCTCCGATGCGGGCACATCAATTGTTGACTGCGGTATTTGTGTATTGATGATCACCGAGAATTTCTTCTTCATCTCTTGGACGCGACGCCTGCCCTCCTCATCGCCCAGCAGCGTGTTGACGCACACAAACGAGTGCACCTTGTTCGTCTCCTTGTCAATCTCCAGATACCCCTTCGATTGCAAATAGATGATGTTGCCATTGCGCGTGAACAGGCGATACGTAGACTCGCCATACGAGCTATTGCAGTCGTACACTGGAAACAAAACAGAGTATTTAACAGATGGCAAAACAGTTGGCATCGTTGCGGGGGGCGGACTCACTTTGACGCAGGGCGACAATCACCCAGCGGACATCATCGTTGTGCATAAAGGTAAACGGATTCAGATTCCGCACCTCGTCCGTCATGTAGCCGGCAACAATGCCGATCCGCTGATCGCAATCGATGATCCGTCCATCGATCAGATGCCTGGTGCGATACTCCAGCGTGTTCGCATCGAACAGACGATTCACGATCTTCGGTGGCCTTATAATGCGCGCACACGCGGTCAGCACCTGCAAGCGGAATATATAATATATTATATTATATTATTTCGGATATATGTATATAGATACACATATGTATATCGTCTGAATGCACTCACAATATCGTTGCCGCTTATCGTGTGCAAGGGTATGGCATCGTCACGGCCGCGGGTGCGTCGTATCAGCTGCAGGCTGGAGCTGAACGTGTTCGAGCGTACGCCGCGCGGCGCCTCGTCGCTGCGCCGGAAGCAGCCATCGATTTTGACCACCTCGTAGGCGGTGGGCTCTGAGCGCGGGCCAGCGCGCGCCAAGCTGCACAGCACAGAAGAAAGTGTTTCGAAATTGAGATGGACTTTGATAACATGCATCGAGTTATCGATAAAATTTCTACTGCACATCGAAATATCGTTGCGTGTGCATATATCGATAGGCCAGTGTGGCCAATCGGGGTAGGTTTTGCTTTGCTTTGCAGCAGCTCGCTTAGCGCAAATAGGCAGCACTTTTAGTGACCGTTTTGAAAACAATTTGGGCATCAGCTGCAGTGCTGCCAATCAGTAGCTAGATCTGACTTTTGTTGACTAGCTGACTGGCTGTTGTTTTTGCATTTCCGAACAAATTGGCAGCACTTGTGGCTGTATTTATCAATCGTTTATTCAGCACTTACAGTGAAGCCAATTCGAAAATTTGTTTTCTTTGATTCAATCATTTTTTATAACTGTGTTACTGCCAGTGTTGCCAACTGAATTTTTTGTAAGGCCTTGATAAAGGCTTTTTATGAAGTTTTGATGAGATATGATTGTCTGTCTGTTTAAAGGTTTCGATAAATGGAATGAAGATGCTGGTAGGTATTTGTCTAGCTAGATCTGGCATATAACAAATGTCTGTTTTTATCGATATTTGACGCTCGCAATAGCTGTGCTGCCCATCAGGATTTTAGCTTTTATCTCTGGGTTCTTTTAGTCTGAGTTGTTTGCTTTACTTTTTTTATAGTCGTTCTCTTTGGTACTTACCGCACACGAAAGCTGCGTCGATCATCGCGCAACTTGCGATCAATGTAATCCTCCTCGGATTTGCTGCGCTGGCGCGGCTCACCATCGGCATCCGTTGGTTCCGCATGCGCATCGAAGAGATTCTCGAGCTCGGTGGGTATGAGCTGTTGCTTGAGCATTTCGTGGTCCTCCGGATGTGTGATCTGCAGTATGCTTTGGCCGTACAGGTCTGTCTGACAGTGGCCCAGGTGCTGTTCGATGCTGGACGATATTAACAGTATTTGGCCGTGACAGGTGAGCGTGAGAAAGAAGCTATCCAGCATTCCCATCAGCGTGTCCGTCACTTGGGGTCGCTGTTGATGCAACGTCTTGCCAAACACTAATTGAATAAAGATGTATGCCAATAAGTCTTATTAATAGTGCGGATCTTCAAGTTAAATAAAACGTTTTATATTTTCATTCATTTCATTTAATAAACCGTTATTTTTTTACTGAGCACTAAAATGCTTATTGATTGAAATTAACTCTCGAAGGACTAATTATTCTTTATTTTGCACAAGCTACTCAACTTTTGCAGCAGTCTGGCAGCACTTTATCGAATTCGAATTGGCAGACTGTTAAGCGTTAAAGGTTGCCAGATTGTGCAGTACAATCATTTTAATTAAAAGCTATTGATTGCAAATTGACTCACACACACATATGTATGTATATGTGCATATAAATGCTTACCGTACTTGAGCCGCAGTCCGTGCGCGGCAAAGCGCAGCACCGCCGTCTTGTCAACGCGTCGCGGCGACTCCGCCACATGTGGCACCATGGTGGACAGCTCCTGGATGGAGCCATTCAGCTTGTCCCGTCGATTCTTTTCCGCCCGGTTGCGCGCCTCGCGTCCGCTGCAAAAGACAGCAGGAAGTGCAGGGATTAGTTAGCTTCGCACAATAATGAATACACTCGAATTATACAAGATAAAGAATCTGGGGGAGGGCGGGGGTGGAAAAGGGTGCTGCGCACAGTCGAACGGTGCTAATATTGTTGTTTACTTATGCATATATGTATATAAATATGAACATATATGGCGCATGATACGGCAGTCTAGGCAAGCCCACAAATACACACACACACACACACATAAGCAGACATGACTATGCTTGGAAGCTTAAAATTACAGCGGTATGTGAGAATGTCTAACGGCTCAATAGCTGTTAAAAATTATCACTCCAAATGAGCCGCAACAATGCAACTGACTTCGACGTCGACGTCAGCGTCAGCGTCGGCGTCGGCGATCCAAGTGCACAGCCGAACATGGCGTCAACTTCTCTTGGCTCAGCAGACGTCAACGTCGCCCACGCCATGCAAGCGCATTTTGTTTTGCTAAGCCGCCCATTAAGCTTGCTCTCTCCCACTCTCATTCACTCGCTCTCTTGCTCTCTTGCGCTCTTGAACCGTCTTTTTAGTTGCACGATCGGTTCCTAGGGGGCGTATGAGTAATTTATACGGAAATATGAGAATTTTGCGTTTGATTAGCAATGGCTGCCGTTTTGGTATTGTTGCTATTGCCCGGTTGCATCCCCGGCCACTGATGTACATAAATTTAAAACGCTATTGCAAGAAAAAGAATGAAATAAATAATGTAAGTTCGTAATAGACACGCAAAGCACCAAGTGCGAAATAAAAGGAGAAGCGGCAGCAAAACAACGCAACCAACAATATCAGGCACATGCAAAATTGAAAAGGCGCAAAAACGTTTTATCTATGTAACGAATTTACTTACATACACACACATACACACACACACACACAGGCACTTACAGCAGCTGCAGCGAAATGTTTTCCATTACCCTGTAGCCCAACAAATGCAGCCGGGCATATTTATAAAATTGCACTTTAAGTTTACTTGAAGCCAAGCAATTCGAGTTGAACGTTTGTTTGAATATTCAGAGTGTGATTTATAAGCAACTAGAGTGGAGCGCGCGTCGTGACACGATTGCACGACCTAGAGCTGGAAAAGGTTCCAGAGCTGCAGAAACAAAAAAAAAACTGTCAGTGGTTCGGTTCACGGTTCGAAGCAACTCCGTGCCTTTAGCTGCGGCTCTAGCTAGCTTAAGCTGCCAGTGTTGGGTAGAGGTATAACATACAGATAACTAGCTTAAGCTGCCAGTGTTGGTTAATAGTGCGCCTTCTTGTTATGACGATTTTACATTAAATACTAATTAAATAATATATGATAACTGATTAAACTTTTAGCGGCTATGTGCAGGGTATCCTCTATTGTTTACTAAATATGCACATATGCATATCAAACACAAACACACGGATAAATGACTGCCAAATGCAATTGTGTTGCAAATTTAAATGCAAATGTCAATTAACAGCAATACTCGAAATAATACCCTAACCAAGCCATTCCAAAGTATACGCCCTGTGCACAGGGTGTGTGTGTGTACGTGTGCATAAGGGCGGCAGCAATTGAGCTTCAATATGAATATCTAAATGCATCGATTTGCCAGTGGGCAGACTTTTGCTCAAACTGAGTAGGCGAAGGGGGGT
This sequence comes from Drosophila montana, assembly GCF_035044405.1. Lineage (NCBI taxonomy): Eukaryota > Metazoa > Arthropoda > Insecta > Diptera > Drosophilidae > Drosophila > Drosophila montana. The sequence goes on from NW_026999206.1 coordinate 503,701, forward strand.
TTGTAGGGCGTGCGTGTGTGTGTGTGTGTGTGTGTGAAGTTCTTTAGCTATTGTGTTATGGGTTTTGCTGCCCTTGAAACGTTCCACTTTGTTTTGAATGGGCCAGCCCAAGTGGTCAGACGAGGAAGTGCAAGGTCTTGACGCCACTCGCGGCGCCAACTTTGTAGCTGATTGTGAGTGCGGTCTCTATCAATGCAATACATGCACACACATACAGTAGTTGCTGTGTGTGTGCGTGTGTGGGCTGTTGCCCCTTGCTCTTTAACTCTGCCTGTTGCTCACGCTCACGCTGTCCCTCTCGCTCGGCCTGTGGCTCTCACGCTCGCTAACGCAATCGCTCTCTGCTTTTCCTTTGCTGCTTCGCCCGATTGTTCTCCTCGGTATTGTTTATTTGTTTTGAATGCGCAACATTGTAACGCCGCAGCGTTATAGGCGGCGCCGACGTTGTCTCGATTACTGTACTTGCATACACTCTGGTCGATCTATTGCTCTCGCTTGCACTTCCTCTTTCCCACTCGCTCTTTCTTACTATCGCAGCCGTGAGCTTGATGCCGTGCAGAAACAAATATAAATCGACTAAAATGCAATCGAACGGATTTGTTTAGCTAAATGATATATGTACAAAGCGCGACTGTTAAATGCCCTATAATCCAATATCAATAAGCAGTATATGTATGAATATGTATATGTCCGTCGGTTTCTGAGGAAGTTAGCTTATGATTTTTGAGATTATGTACTTTTGAGGTTGTGTACTTTCGAGGTTATGTACTTTTAAGGTTATTTACTTTTGAGGTTATGTACTGATGAGGTTATTTACTTTAAAGATTGTGTACTTTCGAGGTTATGTACTTTTGAGGTTATGCAGATGCATTATGATTATCATGTTTTCAGAGCGTTTTTTTTTAGAGTTATTAAAGTCATCAATGTTGGTCTAGGTATTCGAAAAATACATTTAACCGAACGCTTGAGAAATTGTAAACAATGTTTAATTAAAATGTAATAATTTGCAATCGACCGGAAGTGCTCACAGATCAGATGACTATATGACGTAAAGCTGCCCCCTAATTGATTACCACGCCCATCATTAGTTATTAATTGAATTACAGGGTATAGCTTTATGGCAAAAAAATATATTTCAAATGCGTAACAAAGTTGAGTTCAAGTTATTGCAGTAATATTTTTAACAAAACTAATGAATCCCTTTTAATAATTATTTACAATCGCCAACGAGTATCGAGTATTGAGTATTGAGTATTGAGTATTGAGTATTGAGTATTGAGTATTGAGTATTGAGTATTGAGTATTGAGTATTGAGTACTGAGTATTGAGTATTGAGTATTGAGTATTGAGTATTGAGTATTGAGTATTGGATCTATCATGTGAATGTACTCTTATCTCTATTTATAGGCTTGTTTTGCTCCTACGTATTGTTAATGTGGGCACGGTACGTATACGTAATGTTGCAAGAAATCGTTATTATATCTAAGCAGTCATCGGGTAAATGGCGCAAGTTGCGTAAATCGTGGAATTATTTACAGAAATTTGTGAAATTGCAATGTTGATCGGCAAGTCCAGTATTATAATTGCTGGGAATCGGAATTTTCCAGACATTAGAATCACATTTTGCTAGCCCTAGAGGCCAAGTGAATTTGTGTTTTCTTTGAATTTAAATTCCCCACCAAACTGGCAAGCGATTCGAAGAGACATACACTTTCGGTCTCTGCAAATCCCTAAGAATGACTTTTCATAGTTTGTGTGCAGCGAAACAAAAAAAGAAAAAACGTTAACCGCCGATTTTCCACGCTCGTGCGTGGATCCATAGGCGATCTTTAGAGAAAGGATGGCGATTCAAGTGCAAAATGCCGCCAACAGTCCGAAAACATGCACAGAAATTACAATGCTTGTTTATAAGATGATTGCGTATACGTAATATTATAAAAAAAAACAAATCGTAATTACATCAAGTATACGTCGGCTCTATGAGAAATAATGATTGGCATATAATTATTTAGCTAGACGTTAAAGCTAATTACGAGTATAACTGTTAATATTAATAGATGTGCTGCCAGTTAATATGCCCGCTCCGGGCTTGGGGCTTGGGTTTGGGGTGTTGCGCGATATTTTTTTGTTAATATGTAAATAAGGAAATCCATTTGGTATTCAGTATTGCGTATCGTTTCTCTGTTTACGGTGCTGCCAATCAAATTGGCAGGGTGCTGACTTGTTTGTTGTTGTTGCTGTGCTTGTTGTTGACCTATTGAATTGGTGGCCTGTGGTCTGCGGCGGCGGTGCGGCGGCGGTGCGGTGCGGTGCTGTGCTGTGCTGTGCTTGTGGGAGTGACCCAGTGCACGCGTGCCATAAATTTCACTAGACGATAACAAGAATACAACAACAACAAGCACAACAACAAGCACAACAACAAATGCAGCGCATGGGTGCAGTAAGAGAGTTTATTAGCAGGACTTGTTAGTTTCAGCCCCACGTTGGGATTGGGACAGGGTTGAGAACGGGCGGAATACGACTTGTTTTCCCAATGGCCAACTGGGCAAATTGTTGTGTCGTCAATGAGGTACGAAAATAAATATGGCAAAGTCGAAAAAAACATTGATAAAAATACACAAAATAAGCGCGTCGCACGCCACAGGGCTGCGCCGTTCAATTACGTTATGTGGCAAGTGGCATGTGGCATGTGGCATGGGGCATGTTGTGCTCTGGCTGCAACGGGGGTCTTGGCCGCATCAACTGGGCCAATCAGAGCCAGTCGACGCACAGCGGGTCGCCTGCTCAACAAATGTGACCAAATTGGCTGCACGGGTCATAAAGCTGAACAGCGGGTGGGGTGGGGCAGGGGCCAGGGGGCAGGGGGCAGGGGGTTGCAATTGGAGTGTTGTTTACGGCTGCGGTTTGACTTGGCGGAAAAGTGTGCTATGTTGTTGCGAAAATGTACGTGGGAGCCAGAAAAATAGATGTCGAAGGCCATCAAATATGCACATTATACATATGTACAGCCAGATATATGTACATATATATAGTATTTATAATAATCGGGCGGACAAGCTGAGTTTTTGTTATGACCAACGTCCTCATGTCTGCCAGGGCGATTTTAAGGCTTTAAACTCTAAATTTGTTGTGCAGTTGCTTGAAAACGAAACGCAACGAAAACGATAAATATCGATTTGTTATCGAAAATGTTTACAGCACAGCCGCTGGCATAGCTAATGCACAGAACAAGTTGATTTGATTTTGCGATAAACAGTAAATCGATTAATAGCTAATCGAATACTATTATAGATCCCTATTGATTAATAAGCATATCGATTAATAATCGATCAATTTCGATTTCAGCTCCCGCGTTTATTAGTTTATTTACATAGCTCTTGAATATTTAAAAATGCCAAAATTTGTTATTCTGCACGGCAAACGCAACTCGATTTGTATTTTAGATATTTTAAAGCCAAATCGATAAATATCGATTTGTTGTCGAAAATGTTGAGGCACAGCCACTGGCATAGCTAAAGAGCCCAAATGCTCAGCATGCACAGAACAAGTTGATTTGATTTTGCGATAAACAGTAAATCGATTAATAGCTAATCGATTACTATTATAGCTCCATATCGATTGATAATCGATACATTTGGATTTCAGGTCTCACGTCTATACGCTTTATCAACGTAGCTTTTGTGGATCTTAAATGCCTAAAGTTGTTATTCTGCAAGGCAAACGCAGCTCGAATTGTATTTTAAGATATTTCTAAACCAAATCGATAAATATCGATTTGCCAGTTTTGAAGCAGATTTCCGAAAGAGCCAGAGACACAGAGCCACATTTTATAAGTAGTTTCGGGTATAAAAAAATTAACCTCCCCTACATAATATCCCCTTTTGATAACTCTACTCGTACGCTTGCCTATCGATAAATATCGAAATCGGCCCTGGCTCTGGCAGACAGCCCAGTCCAAGCACGTTGAGTTATGGGTTTTTGTGCACTTACCTATTTGAGAGCTGAAACATTTCCATCATCGAATCGTGCGGATGCGGATGATGCGTATGCTGGTGGTGCGGATGTGGATGTGGATGCGGATGATGCAGCGGCGCATGCTGATGCTGGCCATGTGGCAGCATTCCATGAGCTGCCGCTGCCGCTGTCGCTGCCACATATGTGGCGGCGCTCGTCGGCACACCGTAGCCCGCATAGCGACCGTAGACATGACCGGGAACGGTGCTGCCATACGGCGCATTTGGATACCACATGTTCGGATACAAATTGGTCGAGGACGGCGGCGGCAGCGCCAGCGTCTGGGAATGTGCATAGGCGGCATGCAGTCGCCCGCTGCCACTGCCACTGCCACTGCCACCGCCGCCGCCGCCGCCGCCGCTGCCGCCACCGCCGCCGCTGCCGCCGCCGCTGCTGGTGGTACCATTGCTACCATTGCCGGGAGCCGGTCCTGGTCCGGGCGATGAGTAGCTATATTGGAAACTGGAGTTGGATGGCGGGCGTAGCATTATATCGCTATTGGATGGCGTCGGAGATTGGTAATAGCTATTCGCGGCACTGCCGCTGGCACCATAATCGGAATCCGCATAGCTATCGTCCAGCTGCAGCTCCTCCGGTTGCGGTTCCGGTGTGCCCGCCTCCTCGGCCGGCGACCAGGCGGACTCGAAATGCTGCTGCTGGCGCTGCGGATCCGTCTCCGGCTGCTGCGGATCGTCAAAGTAGGGAATGTCTGTATTGAGATCTTCAACGTCCGTCTGCGCCGCATCGCTGGATGGACTGGAGCTCGTCCTGGTCGCCGCTTTCGTCGTCCGCTTCAGATAGGCATCGAGGGTGCTCATTTTGTTGACCGGGGCGCTGCGGGCAAGAGAAGCGTACATCAAGTTGAAGATCAGTTAATGTTATTGTTAATTCTGCTAGCCGATCAAATGTGTGAGAGCGGGTCAGAGGTGGGGTGGTGTGTGTTTATATGGGGATTGGTCAACAACAATAATAACAAGTTGATAAGATTTGAATTTGTTGTTCACGTTCGACAACCATTTAATTATTGCTACCCTGTAGCCAAAGAGTGTCCAAAAAAGTGGGTATATTAAATCTTAAATAATGCTGACTCTCTTTTCCAAAAACTTTGCCTTGGAGAGTGTGGCCACAATTAAAAGATACTAACAAATGGGCAGCACTCAAATTTCACACTTGAACAATAATTAAAACAAGGTGGCAGCACTCGAGGCATAAACAACAATTATTTTGAATATCTTAAAGAAACGCATATCCAAGACTTACAATGTGACTAACAAGATGGCAGCAATAAATTACCTAGAAATATTTTTAATAAGACAAGATAAATTAGCTAAAAGTTCGCACGTTAACTTGTTTATTTGCTTGCTTCAGCAACGTGGCGTTGCCAGACTTTAGCCAGTAGGTTATTAAGTAGGCTGCGGCTCAGCACAATCAGATTTTGTGTGTATTAAGTTGGCTGCGCCTTAAAGCAGTCCGATTTTGTGTATTTTAAGTATCTCTTTTAAAAACAAGATAATAATTAAATAAAGTTTATGCAATGTAAATTTATTTCTAGTTTGTTGAACATCTGTCTGAACTGGTCAATCTCCGTGAATAGCTTCTCCATATAATCTACATAGCTTCATATTTGTAAATAGCTCTTGATCATTTTGCATTTCCAAAAGATATGCGGCATAACTAGAGTTAAGAGAGATTGGAAAAATATATGGAATGACAGTTGATATACCTTAACAGTTTACAGGGTATCGCAGCAAAACCACTTTTAAATAGTTTTGCTTATCGAATAAAATTTGACATTGTTGTTTTATAATTTATTTGATTGTTTAATTTGTTATTGTTGTTGCTGTTGTTGCTGTTGTTGCTGTTGTTGTCGCTGCTTCGTGTCAACTAGTAAATAAATTGTTATTTTGTATAATTTTCTATAGTCAAGCGAAATGTTTTTTCTTTCTTATTTTTGTTTGTCGGTTTTCTTTGTAAATCTATTTTCGTGCAAGGTTACGAATTCAGAATAGATTTAAAACAAGTAAATTTTTGACAGTCGCCTTTTTACGACTACGCGATACGCTGCAAAATGTGTGCAAACGGAAAATGAACTTGAGTTTCCTTCTGGCGTTTATATATCCCTTGATTCTGTGGCAGATTTCTCTAGTCTTGTCTTGTCTTTCATCTTAAGAGGTTTTTGGAGTATATGGGCTTAGTTTGTTTATTCAATATCAACTTCTCATTTGTTTTAAACTGATTTAGATCGATTTTGAGTCTTGTTTTGCCCAGCACAACTCGGAAGTTATGAATAGTTTACCTTCTCCCCTCCCCGCGCTAAGAATTTCATCAAGATCGGACAATAAGCACCGAAGAATGTTGGTAATATTTGCTTGTCGCAGGGTTCAGGGCTTTTACGTTTCTTCCACTAAAACACTTTACAGGGTAGCTGCTAGTCGAGCAGTGCACGACTGCAGATTATTTGCAGATTTTATGATTGGGCTCATAAAATTTAAAAAGCGATAAACGCAACGCTTTATGTGTCATACACATAGTTCCATAATATCTCTGTATACCGATATATATATATATATATATATATATGTATATATATATGTATGTGTATATATAATTACATATATATATGTGTGCATATATAAATTTATGGTATATTAGCAAGTGCTGCCTATAAATAATATCACATGCATACCAAAAACACACACACACACACACACACACATTTATATCCAGATGATATATCTTCGAACTATATTTATATATTTACTTTTCACTCGACATTTCCTCTGCCATTTTTCTTGTCAATGTTAGTTGATTTTTCTTTCCTATTTTTGTTTTTCACATGGAAATGACAATTTGGGGCGAGGCTCTGCGGAAATTCCCAGTCAAAAAGTTTTTATTGACAGATTACTAAACGGATCGTGTATCAAGCTCTATATATATATATATATATATATGCAGGTTCTTCTTTTCGAAGGGGGACACAGGTTCAATCACCCCGAATGGAAAAATATATAAAACAACAAGTTTTGTTTTTGCTTAATGACAATTAAAATCAATACAGGTTCATCAAGTATAAATATATATATATATATATATATTTCATTTTATAAATGTCTGTGAATTGATTAAATGAAAGTTAAAAAAAAAACGTCAATGCCTAGCCGAAGATTGAATACCCTTGCAGACGGCGAATGTATTCAGATGCCAGGCTCAGGCTTTAAATGAAATAATTCTGCAATATTAGACATATATCTCTATCTCTATCTCTATCTCTATCTCTATCTCTATCTCTATCTCTATCTCTATCTCTATCTCTATCTCTATCTCTATCTCTATCTCTATCTCTATCTCTATCTCTATCTCTATCTCTATCTCTATCTCTATCTCTATCTCTATCTCTATCTCTATCTCTATCTCTATCTCTATCTCTATCTCTATCTCTATCTCTATCTCTATCTCTATCTCTATCTCTATCTCTATCTCTATCTCTATCTCTATCTCTATCTCTATCTCTATCTCTATCTCTATCTCTATCTCTATCTCTATCTCTATCTCTATCTCTATCTGTATCTGTATCTGTATCTGTATCTGTATCTGTATCTGTATCTCTATCTCTATCTCTATCTCTATCTCTATCTCTATCTCTTTTTCTTTCTCTATCTCTTTTTCTTTCTCTATCTCTATCTCTTTCCCTTTCTCTATCTCTTTCTCTATCTCTATCTATATCTCTATCTCTATCTCTATCTCTATCTCTATCTCTATCTCTATCTCTATCTCTATCTCTATCTCTATCTCTATCTCTATCTCTATCTCTATCTCTATCTCTATCTCTATCTCTATCTCTATCTCTATCTCTATCTCTATCTCTATCTCTATCTCTATCTCTATCTCTATCTCTATCTCTATCTCTATCTCTATCTCTATCTCTATCTCTATCTCTATCTCTATCTCTATCTCTATCTCTATCTCTATCTCTATCTCTATCTCTATCTCTATCTCTATCTCTATCTCTATCTCTATCTCTATCTCTATCTCTATCTCTATCTCTATCTCTATCTCTATCTCTATCTCTATCTCTATCTCTATCTCTATCTCTATCTCTATCTCTATCTCTATCTCTATCTCTATCTCTATCTCTATCTCTATCTCTATCTCTATCTCTATCTCTATCTCTATCTCTATCTCTATCTGTATCTGTATCTGTATCTGTATCTGTATCTGTATCTGTATCTCTATCTCTATCTCTATCTCTATCTCTATCTCTTTTTCTTTCTCTATCTCTTTTTCTTTCTCTATCTCTATCTCTTTCCCTTTCTCTATCTCTTTCTCTATCTCTATCTATATCTCTATCTCTATCTCTATCTCTATCTCTATCTCTATCTCTATCTCTATCTCTATCTCTATCTCTATCTCTATCTCTATCTCTATCTCTATCTCTATCTCTATCTCTATCTCTATCTCTATCTCTATCTCTATCTCTATCTCTATCTCTATCTCTATCTCTATCTCTATCTCTATCTCTATCTCTATCTCTATCTCTATCTCTATCTCTATCTCTATCTCTATCTCTATCTCTATCTCTATCTCTATCTCTATCTCTATCTCTATCTCTATCTCTATCTCTATCTCTATCTCTATCTCTATCTCTATCTCTTTCTCTATCTCTATCTCTATCTCTTTCTCTTTCTCTACCTCTATCTCTATCTCTATCTCTTTCTCTATCACACAGCACGCCAACATTTTTCGCTAGTCTTATAATTCCCAAGCAGTTCAATCAAGTGGCAGGCCTAGCAAATACCCTTTCGCATGGCTTACAGCATTTCCTATTGCGAAAGGAACAACAACACGTGCACTCGTGCTCGTAGATACTTTTGTTTGTTAACATTTCCAGAGTCAAGATCTGAGCGCTTCAGCAAAGTAAACAAACCACATTGAATTGAACAAATAATACTCCATGTGGCACATGCGATACATGTGCATTTTATGATACCCTATAAATAAATAAGAGCTGAGCACAATTATGCATGGGGTATGCCCAGTCTGTGAGTCATTTGTGTTAAAATAAAGTATTTACAGCGATACTTTCCAGAACCCACCAGATATTGGGTAAAGTCCGTAAAAGGAACTTCTTGATAGAGAAATATAATAATAAATTTGATTTTGTTTACATATAAGAAAACCTTGATAGATGGTTACCTATATATGTATATCTGAAGAGCTGTCCATTTTAAGAAATATGTACAGAAAACTAAGTACAAGAGTCTTTTCTCAATCTTAAAGTTGGCCATAGGACATTTTTAGTAATTGCGCAATTCTGGACGTGAAAAAATTCTATTCATCGAGCACAGTTTCCAGAAATGTTGATGAAAAGCAAACGTCCGTGCTCTTCTTACGAAAAACATAATAGAATTCTTGGTATTTTACAATTCCTTGAAAAATATGAGTAAAGGACTCGTATAATGATGCTTTTGTGGAATCTGCAGTTCTTGTTAAACTAGAAAATGAAACCTATTATTCTGTTTCTAAAGTATTTGTTGAGTCGTTGTTGTTGCCGCTTGTGCCGCACTGTGATGAAAGAAGCAGAGTGACAAAAACAAACTGTGCGAATCGCAGTGAAAACTGCAGATAAATGGCCAATTTTTTATTTATTATTATATTTTTTTTTCAAAACAACTAAAAGATTAGATGAGCTACAATAACAGGCTGAAGTGCCCTGCTAATGGGCGCAACTGACAGAAGTTGCCGATAAATATTAGCTGCTAAATGCTATACATATGAAATGTGAAAAATTTTATAGTAATTTAAATGATGCTCGAAAGTACGAGTCAAAATTGGCACCAAACTCAGCTGCAAATCATGAGCTGCTGTTGCGCAGCCAACTTAACTGGATGTGGGCAGCAGAGAAAGTCTGGCAACGCTGCACTTCTTGTAATGTTATAAGCACGCAACGGCTGCAAAGAGGGGCTTACAGAACGGTCGGCTCAAAAGTATGCTTTAGTTTAGTGCGCCTCACTTTATCTTGATGCAATTGTAGCTCAATAAACTAATTTACATGTTTGTTTTGTTTGTTATACTTATTTAAGTTAATTATGTTCGCCTAGAAATGCTCTGCAAAGGCGTCTATTGTGAATAGATTTTAATTGCCCGATAAAAGCATTGCAAGCCGCAAGAGAAGAGAGCGAGAGGGAGGGAGAGAGAGAGAGCGTGTGTGTGTGTGTGTGTGTGTGCAAATGTCTGACTGCATGCTTATGCAGGTCAAGCGCCTTGAGGTGTCGCTGCCCCTGTCCCTGAACACGCGCCCGCCCTCACCCCCGCTCCGTCCAAGTAAAGCACGCGTATTATGTCCATCATCAATCGCAGGGCAAGCTTTCGGTTCGTTTGCATTGTAATTATGCATATTGCTCTGTATACGTACTTGTGTGCGTGCATGTGTGTGCATGTGTGTGTGCGTGTGCGACAATTATAATATTTATACGCGTGAGCACAGACATTTTACATTAAATCGCTTTGATAAGCCTCAGACGCCGTCGTTGTTGCTCTTTGCTTTGCCTTTCATTTTCTATTTATTGCTGCATCCCGCACTCCCACTTTTTTTTCGGTACGCTCTCTCTCCCTCTCCCTCTCTCTCTCTCTCTCTCTCTCTCTCTGAGATAAGTTACTGTCACCATAACGATCCCAAGTGGTCGCCCACCAGGTACCGTTGCTATTGTTGTTGTTGTTGTTGTTGTTGCTAGAGACTTAATCCGAAACAGACGTTGCCAGACTGACAGCAGCATTACACTGACGCACAGCCCGCAAGGGGGAGAGCGAGCGGGTGCGAGTGAAAGGCACTCAGCATAAAATACTAAATATTTATGTAGGTTAGGAGTCGCAGCAACAATGGCAGCCAGCAACAAGGGCAACCACAACAATACTTCAAACATATATGCATACATACATACATATGTACATATATACTTAGTATGCATACATAAGCAGGCAAGTAAATCAGTTGTAAATGAAATGCAACCGACTGCACGATACTCTGCTTACAGTAGTATAACAAGAGATTCGTCTTGATTATGCAGTCTATCTGGCAGCTTTTTTTTTTTTTAAAGGTGACTCTACAACTGTGGCGAGACTTCGATGGCTTCTAAACTGTGGCTTTAAAACTACAGCATATAGTTGGCATACTCCAAATTCAATGAAAATTTAGGAAATCAATTGGCTTTAGATAAATGTAGGTAACAATCCGAATAAATTGAATACTTGGAAGAAGATGAAGTCAATTGGCTTTAGACAAATGCATGCAACAATCCGAAACAATTCAAGATTTAGAAGAAACAAGAAGTCTAAATCTAAAGAAGTATCTCCGACTATATGGGTATATGTTCTGGGTCATCTAGAGTTTATTAGAACCGGAGACACCAGGCTTGGGATATGGATGCTTGTAGAGTATTTGCAGACCCAGAATATTCAACATTTTGGATAATTTTACTTTTTGAATTCTACTAACACACTACTCCTATTTAAAGGCAGGGCCTTAGCTTCTGATATATAAACACAGTTGGATGCGGTATTTAAATATTGAAAAGTGCATAAGGATCATAATATATAAAAACCCCAAATATAGTTTAGAATTTTCTATTTCAATGGAAGAAGAAGCACAGGCACAGCATGAAGTGCGTAGCTTATGACGTGTCTGTGTAAAAATAAGGAAGTTCGGTATATGTCTAGTCTGATAGGGGATATACGGATCTATACGAGAGTCTAAAGTACACAGAGCGTTCTCTGTTTTTAATTAAATAATTAATTTTATAATTTAAATTTAAAGTTATTTTTATAAAACATATTCTTTGATACATAATAAACCAAATTCTTTTATAAACACACAGGTAAACTCTGTGAGGTCACAATGTAAACCTTAATTAAGGTTAAGTTCACGTTTCTAGCCTTGCCATATCCACAAATCTGAGGTTCTTACATGGTGACGTCACAAGTTTTAAGTATATTAGATGCCTAGCCTTAAGGCTAAGTAGCCGAACCTTTGAAATATTTATTTAATCTCTTATTTTTGTATAGCCAAATGAACATAAACCGCCCTTTCGCTTTGCGAACAGAGTATAAAATCAATTTCACTTACATGGTTTTTGCTGTTTCTTATTTTTCTGCATGAAGTGCGCGTCGCCTGCTTGTTATTGTTGTCGTTATTTTTTTTCCTCTTTCTTTTTTGGAGCTTTTGCTCTGCTACTGCTGCTGCGGCTACTGCTGCTGCGCTGCGGCTGCTGCTGCTGCTGCTGCTTCTGCTAAGCTTTGGCTTAGGTGCTCGCCGCAACGCACTCGCTCTTTGCTTTTTTTTTTTTTTTGTTGTTTGCTCAGCTTTGGTTTGCGTGTTTGTTGCGCACGCCGCAAATTTGTTTGTTTATTTCCTTTTACCTTTGTTGCTGTTGTTGTTTGTGTGGGCGGCAGCGTCGCTGCTTACAAGCTTTTAACGGTTGTTAACGGTTGTTCTTCTCTGTTGAGGGCTGCGCCTGCAGTTTGAGTTTTAGTTTTTGTTTGTTTGTACTTATGTGTTTTGCTGGCTTGTTCTTGTTGTTACGTATATACATATATGTTTGTATGTACATATGTAAAAATATGTAAGCTTTACGATATTTGTTGTTTATACTTTTTATATTTATTATTTGCATATAGAAAAATGCATGCAGTATTTTTAAAACTTCATAATTTGCATTTTTTTTTTTACTTGTTGCTTGTTTAAATTATTTTTGGTATTTATTTGGTTGGTTCTTTGTTGCTGTTGTTTGTGTTTTTATGTGTATTTTGTTGCTGCAGCTGCCGCTATATTCGTAAAGTTGGGAGTTTTGCATTTGTTGTTGTTGTTGTTTTTTATATATTTTTTGTGTTCTTTTTATTAATATTTGTACAGCCGTTGCGGTGCGGAGGTATTTGTTGTTGTTGTTGCTTTGTCACACTGTTTTCTGCAAGTGTACATTGTTGTCGCCTCTGTTACATTAACTCATTGTGAACTCTATGTAAACAAAAACAGAACAAAAAAAAACTTGTAACAAAAAAATGTGGCTTCATTTTGTTGAACTATGTATTTATTTATATGCCCAAGCAAAAGAAACAACAAAAGTTTTCACACACACACACACACACACACACGCACACACACAAAGAAAATACACATAAAAAGAAGTCGCGCACTTTGCGCTTGTTGTTGAAAAGCATTTAAATAGATTTTTAATTTATTTTAAATTACACTTTTCATGTTTTTTTAACTGCTTACTATTTTTTTTATGACTTTATTTAAATTTTAGCTCGCATTTGATTTTGTTGTTGCTAATTAAAACCAGCAACAAAAATGGAAGCAACAACACTTAAATAAATAGCTAATCATTTTTATATATTTTTTGTTTTTTTTTTTATTATTTTTTTTTTTGCCTGTATTGTCACCTGTTGCTGTTGTTGTTTCAGTTTCAGTTTCAGCAAATAACAACAGAAACAAAAACAAAAGCTTTGGTCAAAATGGGAAACCGGTTGAAGCTGCGTCTTCGCTTGTTAATTTAGCACCAAAGCTTGACAGCTGAGCGAGCGGGTGGTGGGTGTGAGCGAGAGAGAGAGAGGGAGAGAGAGAACGAAATACAGCGCAGAGATGGCGAGCGGGGCGAGAGACCAGGCGCTAGTTCTAATTCGAAACTTTTGACTTTCGAGTTTGACTTCGAAATTTTATTGGGCACATGCATTTCCGTGCGTGTGTATGTGTGTGTGCGCTCAAACCAAATAAGAGAAATATAAGAGCATGAAACATGAATTGTAACACTGCGTATGTTGCTTTTGTTGCTTTTCGTACACCCAAAAGCAAAGACGCCAAAAAAGCTCAACAGACAGGCAGACACGCACACGCACACATACACACACAGAAGCATACACAGAAGCATACACAGGCACACGTAGAACAGGGACATGAAAAATACATGTCTACGCAAATTGTTGCCGGCTGCTGGTGTACGGCGACGGGGCAGGGGGTGTTGATAAACAACTAATACAACACAGAATTGCGGAACAAACACGTAAAAGTAAATTAATGAGTAGTAGCAACAGAAAAGGAAGAAGCAGCAGCGCTGCCAGTCGCAGTGACAGTGACACTGGCCTGGGTCAATCACCTGGGTCGCAGTCGCAGTTACGAGCAGTAAAAGCAACAACATCGGCAAACTTAAATATTTTGTTGTTACGCGCGCTCTTTCACTCTCGCCCGCTCTCGCACTCACTCTCTTTCTCTCTCTCTCTCTCTCATTGCCTGCTCGCTTTATTTGCATTGCGAGCAAGAACAGCAAAAACAAAAGCATTCCAAGTGCCATAAAAGCTGGCAAACGAAAGGCCCAGCAATTGTTAGACGGAGACGCAGATTATCAAAAAGAACAACGACAGCCACCGCAGCAGCAGAAGCAAAAGCAGCAGCAGCAGCAACATCAACAGCAGCAACAACAACATTAACGCTATTTGCCGCGAGCGCAAAACAAAATAAATAAATTATATAATATGCTTGCTTGCTCTCGTTTATTCCCGCCGTTTGCCTGTGCGCCCAACACAGTGTTGCCAGACCCATAACCCACCCATTCTCCTCCGCCCCGCCCCATTAAACACTCCTTTGCGGTATTTGTTTACTTCTGCTTTCGGTCTAACGGTAAGGCAGTTAAGAACGGGGCGCATTCAAAACAGAGCGAATTGCTGGCGTTGCCAAATTACGTATACGCCAAACGGTATATACGTGTGTGTGTGTGTGTGTGTGTGACGACTAGTTTATAAATAGAGCTCAAGATGTGACAATTTTTTTCCAGAGCCAAGCATAACTGATAAATCACGCAATTGTGAACATTGCGAGCACTACTGCGACCCACGTCCTGTGCCACCCACACACGCACGCACGCACACGCACGCACCCACGCTCTCGCACCCACGCTCACGCTTATGATGAAGGACAAAGTGCAAGCAACGTCCTTCGAAAAACCATTTAGAAAATTGCGCGCTGTTTTTGTTGTTCTTCTTGATTTTTTTGGTGCTTTGCTGTCAATAGGGCTGCCTCTCTCGCTCACTCTCTTTAGTTTGTGTGCTCTCTGCTGCTGGGCTGCCTCGACCTGGCCTAACGACTAGCTGTAGCGTCGACTGCTACGTTGACGCCAACGGCGACGTCGACGGCACCATCAGGTGGTAGCTGCTGCTGGCAAATTACCGTCGCCGTCGCCGTCGCCGTCACCGTCACCGTCACCGTCACCGTCACCGTTGCCGTTGCCGTCGCCAAACCAAAAATAGCTTTGCACTCATACAAAGTCAGAGAGAGTACAGTACGTATACGTACGCTGGTATGCTTGCATGTATGTATGTATGTAAGTAGCTCTTGTTACTCAATTTAGCACGTTCTATCACTGTTGCTGTCGTAGTGGCTGTTGTTGTAGTTGCTGCTACTGCATAACATTGTTTTCGTTATTAGTTGTTTACATAGCGATCGTCTGCAGTTCGCAGTCCGGCTCACGCTGCGTATGCGTAATCTGTGCAACGAATTTAAGGGAACACTTGTTGTTGCTACCCATCTCTCTCTCACTCTCTCTCGCTCTCCCGCTCACTGCTGCTGCTGCTGCTGCTGCTGCTGCTGCTGCTGCTGCTGCTGCCGTTGACTTGTAGATCAGATTGCGAAAGCTCAGTTCATTTTAGTGATGCTGATAATGATAATAACTGCAAATTGCCAGCTGAGAGAATGCTTCTACTTGAGCTGAACATTTGAGAGTGGGAGAGCGCATTTGACTGAGCTTGCAGTTAAGCGCAACTCACTCGCTTATCTGCACTTACATTGCAGGCTCTGCACTGTGTGAGTTTTGTGTGTGTTTGGCAACGGGGAGGTAAGATATTTCGTGTTGTGCTTTTAGCAGCAGCAGCAGCTGCTGCTGCTGCTGCTACTGCGCTGGTATTGGTAAGCACTTGCTGTATGCGTGTACAAGCTTCGCCTCTCTCAGCTCGGCGCTCTGTTTTGTATGCGAGACGCGAGGCGACGCGCCGCGACGTCGCAGCTGCAGCGACGGCGGCAGATGCGACGTCAGCAATTATTTTGTCGTGTTCGAGGAGACAACAAAATAATAATAATATAAAAACTTTAGCTGTGCTCAAGTGTGTGTGTGTGTGTGTGTGTGTGTGTGTGTGTGTGTGGGAATGTTGTTGTATTGAATATTTTGCAACAAATGCGCAACGTTAATTATTATGAAAATTAATAACTTTTTAAACGTGCTCACTGCGTCGCAGTCGCCGCTGGCTTAGACGCTGGCGTCGCGACGACATTTTGACATGCGTTCGAATCAAAGATGATGAAGAAGAAGCAGAAACACCATTAAAAAAAAACCAAAAACTAACAACAGAAAATCGAACGAAAACGAAATAAAAAAAAATATACGAGCGGCACAGACAACACACACACACACACACACGCACAGCAACAAAAATGAAAAATAAAACCTTGAAAACGAACAACAACAACAAATATAATAAAAAACCGAAAAAACTTTATTAGACTTTTAATGAGTGCGTTTTGTTCATTGTTGTTGTTGTTGTTATTGTTACTGTTGTTACTGTTGATATTACCCATTGTTTTTAATCTCTTGTTCTTTGTTGCTTTTGATTGATTTGGCGGCAAAAATAAATAAATAAATAAATATTTTCAAAAAAATGTACAATATACATTGTATATACATGTATGTGAAGAAATTATATAAATAAATGTATGGAAAATGAAAAGCAATTCGAAAATACGAGCCGAAAGCAAATAAACCAAAAAAATGAAACTGGAAATTCATTAATATGTTAATTTTGGGCTTGTTTCTGCCATACAAAAATTAACACACACACACACACACACAAACCCGCACATGGGCACGTACAAGACACATATATATGCATAGATATGTATCATATACATACATATAAACATGTAAATTTACTGTTGCTGTTTTATTGTTTTTGTTTGTAATCTGATGGTACAGAACGAACATTTGTTGCAGCCGCTCTCAAACGCAAGATGGCGCTTTCTTCAGCTGATTAACCCCACCATCTCTCCGGCACAGGTGCATTCACAAAACAAAAACAAAAAAGAAAGGATTTTCGATCATTTCATGTTGCACATTTTCGAATTTGATACCGATTCCAATTCCAATTGTGATTTTTGAGTTTCGATTATGATGCTGATGCCGATGCGCGCGGTTGCCACTAAGCCGAAACAATAACAAAAAAAATGTAACAACGGCGACAATGACAACGACGGCGAAGACGGCGACGACGACGACGACAACGACGACGGCGACGACGGCTACGATGAACGGAACGCAGAAAACAGAAACTGAAACACAACAGTTAAAGCTGAAGCGAAGCCAGCAATCGAACAAGCGAGCGTGCGAACGGGCGAGCGAGCGAGCGAGCGTACGTTCGACGTCCGAACAAACCGCTACAGAAACAGAAATTAATTATATTGAAATCACAAACTAAACTAATCAGCCAAAGCAGCCCAAGCAGCTAGGCCGCTGCCGTGAGCGAGCTTCGGCAGAGAGCGAGTCTGAGAGGCAGAAAGAGAAAGAGAGAGAGCGAACGAGCGTGCAAACGAGCGAGCGTTAAGCAAAGCGTACCACTTTGCTGAGAGAGCAAAGTGGGCGCCAACAGAGAGCGGAAGAAACCGAAATTTTGACGCTTCGTCAAGCCTTGCCTAAAAGGATAACATGAAAAGCACGCACGTACGCACGCACGCCCACACACACGCGCGCACGCACACGACACAACTTTCATTTTGAAGTTAATTTCTTTATGTACATTTTGTAACTTTTATAGTTTTTTTGTTACTTTTTGTATTTGTTGTCTTCTTTATTTTTATAACAACAACTACGCCGCGGCATAGTGGGAGAGCGCTGCCGTTGAGCTTTCGCAACGGCAGAGCAGCGTACGCGCCAACGTCGCTGTTTTGAAGCTCGAAGCTGACGCTGCTGCTGCTGCTGCCGCTGCTGCCGCTGCTGCTGCCGCTGCCCGCACACTTACACAACAGGCTAGACATGCCGTGCAACAAAACGCACACATAAAAATACAATGTATTTACAAATGTATGCACAAGATTTATGTACACATGTATTAAGTATGAGCTGCATCAGCTGCCTACAGCTGAGTCTCTCTACCTGCGGGCAAATTGAATACGTCGTTTTTAAATTCGCGCTACTGCTGCTGCTACTATAAATGAACTGACTGCGCCGCGAGCATCTGCGACGGCAACGTCTTTGGTCTTGGACTGCTGTCGACCGACTAGCGACGACTGTCAATTGACTCGACAGGCGGCAACACAGCAATTGGCAATGGCAGCGGGACTTCAAGCCCAAACGCGGCCAAAGCAGACTTTTTTGGCCAGGATGCGGGGGCGTACATGTCAGACAGCTGAGATAATTTGGCCCAAGAGCTCACTCAAGCTTTCGGTTTCGGGTTTGCTTATGTTTTGGGTTTAGTTGTTTTTGTTTTCTGCCCAACTTGAGCGCAAGCTTTGTGAGCTTTGACTGCATGGCGTATACGCAATATTTTTGAACTTTGCTCTGGCTTCCGCGCGCGCACTCTTATACGGTGGGCGCTGTAAGAGGCAAAGCGTTGCTGCAGCTGCTGGCGCTTCAAGTTGGAAAACAACATTTTCCTAATTAAACTTAAATTAATTGCTAAATTGGCTCTAAATATTCTCTAAATATTCATAGCATTTACGTTATAATTAGTATTTTAAGCTTGTTTAATTTCCCAAAAGAGCCTAAAAAATACCAAATCTTACTAGAAACTGCCGGCCTTAACAGTTTGCCTGTTTATTTTGTTATGAATATAACGGTTTGGCGGTTTGAAAAAAATAAAGAAAAGGAAAGATCGCTTATTTATCGCTTAATATTTTTAAATATAAAATTGATGCGCAAAATAAACATAACAATTATGAGTTGACTATACTTTAAACAGTTGTGGAAGACAAATTAAAAATGTTTAAGAAATCCTCAGAAGTATGCAACGCTTTATATATATAGCTTTTAAATTTTTTTCACGCATGTTATCAATTAATGCTTTTATAACTACTTTTTGATTTTGTTTACAATTCGATTATTCAAATTTGTAGATTTGCTCGTTTTTTTTTTAACTTTGTTTTCGCCAAGCTCTTATTATGCCCAAATTGAGCGTGATCGACCATATGTCCACATTGACTTTAGTTAAATGACTAACTTATAAAACCTTATCTTGCTTTTGTATTATTTTTATTATAATTTTGCTTGCTTGAGCTTTATGTTAAATATATATTTAACAGCTCTGTTAAAGCTAATAGCATGTGCATTGGTTGTTGGTCGTGAGTATCAGTTCTTACGGCTGCATGGTCACACACTTTTAATTACAAATCGCCAAAAGCAAAGAAGCCAAAAAAATCGAGCCAAGCAGCTAAGTTTATGAAAACAGCATTTCTTATCCTATTAAGTGTTAACAACAACAACTTTTATGGTTTAGTTCGCCGTCTATTAAACAATATTAAGTTTTTAGAACATATATACGTTACATTGCGAATTGATCGTGGAAATACTTTTTGGGATTTTTAGCATGTCAGTATTTATGGCATAAATGTATTAAAACGCACTTCGGTGCAATATTCGATTGCCATAGTTATCGAAATTAAAATATTTGGAAACTCATCGAATATTGGACAAAACTATCGACATTTAATAAACGACTATTTGTTATTCAAATTAAAGCAAAGTAAAAAATTAGCCTACATTTATTATTGTATGTACATAGAATTGATTTTATCTACATAAGTCTTATGCCTCGCGCAGCACGCTAAGCTCCTCGGGCAGCGCGTAAATGCGCAGCTGCTTTTCAGTCATGACATCCTGCAGATTGCCCAACTCCTGAGGCACATAGGTAACGCCATCCATGTAGAGCGCCTTGTCCCAGGGGCACTCGTCAATTGCCATCAGCAGGCAGCGCTTGCTCCGCTCAAAGCTGGTCCGCTCTGTGGATAGGCAGCGCAAATAGAGGCGCCAATACAAGGAGTTGCGGCGCAGGATCGCATACTGTTCGGCCTCAATGCTGGAGCGATGCGGATTGTTGGGCAGAAATGTCTCGAACATGCTCAGCAAGCGATTGTGCACCAGATGCGCACGCTGCTGCCGCTGCAGATCCTCATCAATGTCGCCGGACTTGCCCGCTTGCTGGACGAAGCGGTAATGCGTCGCGATGACCAAATGAAGCAGCGCCAATATGCCCGCCTTTGTGCGGACGAGCCGTGCCCGCAGCTTATACCAGGGCAGCGTGACGAGCGTTGACCAGCGCTGCAGAAACGCCAAATTGCGTGGAAACTCGTCGAGCGACTGCTCCAGCATGCTGACCAGCTGTGGGCCACGCGTGGCCCTCGTCGTGCGCGGCAATTGGAGCAGCAATAGCTGCAGTTCGCGCAGCTGCTCCCGCAGATGACGGCAGCGCGTACGCTCCAGCTGAGTCGGCTCCAGGGCGAACAGCGGCTGGTCAAGCAGCTGCTGCAACAGCTCCTGGGCTGCCTGTGCCTTGTCCAGCACGAACAGCAGCAGGCAATGGGCGCGCAACAGCAACAACAATCGATTGGGCATAAAGTAATCCTCCAGAGGCATGGCCTGCTTCGCTTGAGCACCCTGCTCCGACGCTGCGGCCAATGCAGCATCCAACAGCTGGCGGCTATACGTTAGCACTGTGCTGCACTCCAACGCAATGGACGCATCGTCGCAGTCTGTGCGCCGCTGCAGCGCCAGGCAGCTGAGCAAGTGCAGCGCCTGTTCGGGCTGTTGCAGCGCCAATAGCATCTCGGCGCGCACCACAATCGCCTGCAGCCGCTCCACATCCATGCAGTCTGTGCCAGATGTGGCCAGAATGCGTTCGAAAATGAGCGTGCAGCGCTGCAGTTCCTCGGGATTAGATGCCATCTCATACTCGCACATGGCCATCTCCGTGAACAGGCAGGTGATGTCCCGATTGTCAGGCTGGGCCAACAGCTGTCGCATGCGCTTCCGTGCCTGGCGTCCGTGCTCCAACGTCAGATTGCCGGCCAACTTGTGCAGCGACAGCAGCAAGCGCTCGAAACGGAACCAGAGCAGCAGAAAGACCAAACGTTTCGATCTGTCCTCGGGTGTCGTAAAGGCTGCGCTGCATTTGAGCAGCAGCTGGCCCAGGCAATCCACATAGAGCTCATGCCCAATCACGTGCGGCATAAAGCTGGGACTCACGCACAGCTCCTTCGCCATTTGGAGCATGCCGCTGGTGTAATCCGCACAGCCAACGCCATAGCTATAGCGGTCGGCCAAGCCAGCGAGCAGCATTTCAATGGCCTCCGAGTCACCGATCTGATCGATGCGCGCGCACAGCCGCTCCGCCAGGCAATTGGTGCGCACAAATGGCAGCTTGGTCAGCTGCAATGTCTGCAGCAGCAGCTGCATTGTGTTATCCATGGACTTCAATGGGTATATATAGTGACAGACGTCGTCCGTGTAGATGCAGCGCTGCGGATCGAGACCCACGGCACCGTCCAGCACCATTTGGCCCCGACGCAACTGTGGATAGGGCAGAAAATTGTAAGCCTGCCGCAAACGTTCGATGCGTGTCCATATCTCTGGCATGGGCATGCCAGAGCGCAGCACCAGCTCCTCGTATTCAACCAGTGGCGTCTCCTTCGCCGCGCACGCCTCAAAGCATTCGAAATTCAGATGGTGAAAATTCAGTTCAAGCGCCAGTTTCAGCAGCGAAAACATGTGGCCATAATTCGCTGATTGGCGCAGAAAGAGGACGCAGTTGTGAAAGAGCTTCAGCATCAGTTCATCCGTGTGCTGGCGCTTATCCTTGGGTCCCAGATGCATGCGACGCATGCACTGCTCATATATGTGCAGCACATCCGGCACATTGCAGCGCGCCATGGTGCCCTGGGTGGTCATTATTAGGGCCGTCCACAGGGTATACTCGTATGGTGTGCGCTCCAGCAGCTGTTCGATCTTGGTGGCCACCTGGGAAGGCAGTAAATTGAGTCAATCAATCAGTCAATTACATATTTACTCAGTCAATCAGTCAAGTGTTATCAATCAGTTGATCAGTCGGCCAATCAGTTAGTTTGTCAGCTAATCAATCAATTAGTTGTTTAATTCATCAATTAGTCTGTCGATCAATCAATCAGTCAGCTTATCAGTTAAACAAACTGTTATCAATCAGTTAATCAGTCGGCCAATCAGTTAGTTTGTCAGCTAATCAATCAATTAGTTGTTTAATTCATCAATTAGTCTATCGATCAATCAATCAGTCAACTTATCAGTTAATCAATCTGTCTGTCGGTTTTATAATCAGCGTGTCAGTTATTCAATGAACTTAATAGTCAGTGTTCAATCAATCAGACCGGCAGGCAAATAAAGTCGGTCAATCAGTTAGTCAGTCAAATAATTTATCATTCATCAGTCAGTCAATCAATTAGTCAGGCACTTATTGGTAGATCAAGCATTTAGTCAATTAGTCTATCAGTCAATCGGTTAATCAATCTGTCAATCAATCAATATTTTTATGCTATATATATGGCTATGGAAATCAGTCTCTCATCTCATCACCGACCTGACTATCTGGATACGTGGAACTCGCTGTGTCCACATACAGCTGCAGCAGCTGCTCATTGCCGGGATGATGCTCGAGCGCTGTTTCCAGCCTGTGCAACTGCTGCTCGGCGACGGCCAGGCGATTGCTTTTGGACACATTCTGTCCGAGCAGCTGATGCAGCTCAATCCAATTGCTCAAATATTGCGGATGATTGGCCACCATTGTATTGAGCTCTTGTATGCGCTGCATTTTTGCCGCCAACTCTGCCGTGGTCAGCTTTGGCTCAGCGCCGGGCTGGAGGCTCTTGCTCAGACGTTTACGCTTTTTCACTTTGCGCTGAATTGGCCGCTGGCGACTTGGGTCTGTCAAGCGGCGCATCCTGATCATGTACTTTGGCCGCGACAGTGGCGGCAGCGTGTCCCATTTATCGTGTCGCTTATTGCATGACTTGTCCACATAGAATTCGACAGAGGCATTAAATTCCAGCGGGCGCTGTGTAATGGCATTATTCGGCTTGGGGGTAGGAGAGGAGCATCGGCTCGAATCGGCGCCAGAATGGGATCCGGCATCGGAATCGGATTTGTCGGAGTCGGAGCCACTAGTCGAGTCCAGATTATCCGCAGCTTTCGCTGGCAGCTCGTAGCTGCAATTGGTCTGCCATTTAATTATATCAACATTGACAGAATCTGTAAAAAGTGCCAGTAGAATAAACATAATTCACAATAAATAGCACAAATCACATTACCAGCTGTTTCCGATTGCTGCACTGCAGCATTCACGACATTTGGATTCAACTTTTGCTCACCATCGCCGTATGCCGGAAAAAGCGACATATTGACTACAGGAAAACACTTTAAGTCGTTGACGTTGGAATCCTTTAAGACAATTTAGATAAACAGTTTGTGTTAATCTCAAAGGAATAAAACATCAGGTTCGAATACGTTTTGAAAGAGTATCGATAGGCAATTATGAGAGTGACTGTCACTATGCAAGGCAGTATTGAAATATCGATAGCTATCGAATGTTCAAGGCATACATTGTATCACATTGTATCTTTGGTTAGTGATTGTATTTATTCGTACCACTGCAAAACCATAATAATACGGGTCATCAGCATTTATTATAACAATTATATATATTAATTATTCAATAATTGAAATCTGCATTCGCAGTTTATTAGAACACTAGATTTAAAATTCCTGAAAGAATTTTTCAAAATATTTACTCAATTATTTTTTGTTATTAACGCTTTATATATTTGCCCAAAGAAATTAATAAGCAAATAGCAAATAAAATAAACTATTTATTGGTAAATGCAGCTTGCAGATATCAGAAGCTTAAGCTAATTAAAAAGCTAATCAACGAATGAGCGACCTATTAAGAGAGTATTTGTATATATGGATATTGCTAAATATTCGATTGCAAAAAACGAAACATCGAAAAAAAAATTGCATAACAAAGTGTTCATATATCGATTATTTTCAATATATTGCACATCGCTACAGCGTGTGGCAGCGCCGGTGTTTTGTCAAATTCGCTTACTGCTCGTGCCGATATACGGCCACATTTAACCAGCTGCGGCCATTAAAGCAAATTTCGCAAAATGTTCAAAAAGTATGTATAAAGCAAGCAGCCGCTTTTTTGGCAACTAACATTTGTGGATATATAGATTCGAGGAAAAGGACAGCGTCTCATCGATACAACAGCTTAAATCGTCCGTACAGAAAGGCATACGAGCCCAACTATTGAAGGCATATCCAAAGCTGGAAACGCACATTGATCTAATACTGCCCAAGAAGGACTCATATCGCATTGCAAAATGGTAAGTTATGACTCAGACAGATCAATTCAAGCACTAAGATTCAATTGATTATGCCCTAGCCACGACCACATCGAGCTACTGCTAAATGGTGGCGGCGAGCAGGTATTCTTTAGGCACCGGGATGGCCCATGGATGCCCACGTTGCGTTTGCTGCATAAATTCCCATACTTTGTGATCATGCAGCAGGTGGATAAGGGTGCCATACGATTTGTGTTAAGTGGCGCCAATGTCATGTGTCCCGGCCTAACGTCACCGGGCGCCTGCATGACGCCAGCGGAGAAGGGCACAGTGGTTGCCATTATGGCCGAAGGCAAAGAGCATGCGCTGGCCATTGGCCTGCTGACGCTTTCCACAGAAGATATGTAAGTGTGTGCATATGGTAATCCATTGGCATTCGGCAGCTGCTTTAATCGACATATATCCTTTTTCTGTTTTACACAAATGCAGTTTAAAAGTCAACAAAGGCATCGGCATTGAGACGTATCATTTTCTCAACGACGGCCTCTGGAAATCGAAACCCGTTAAGTAGACAGCACAGCACAGCACAGCACGCCGGGCATGGCTAGTATCGGAGCTGCAGCCGCGTTCGCCATGCACTCGTTCTACTTAGTCTTCGAGAGCAAAAGAATGGTTTTTTTATTTTTTGCATATGCAAAGTCGATTGTATTTAAATAATTTTTGTAATTTAAAAACGTCAGTTAAACTATTTTAAATCAATTCGAAATACATACAATTAAATAATTGCACTTAAAAGCCAAAATGCGTGCGCACTCGACATTTGTTGCATGTTGCAACGCAACCACCTGTGGCAAGTGCCACGACGTGCAGCTAATCAGGGCTGCAGCGAGGGCGGAGTTAATGCACCGTTTTCCAAGCTATCCGATTTTTAACATAATTACCTTATTTCCTGCCGATTTTCGTATTAGCGTTCTGACTTATTCTGTGTGCACAGGATGCGTTCAATTTAACATGTGAATATCGATTTTTCAATTAATTGGCCAGCACAAACAAATCAGCTGTTGAAAGTACAACGTTTGACATTGCAAACATACTGCGCTGCTCCTGCTGAAACAAGAAAACGTGACGTCACAATTCCTGCTGCTATGCTGGGACAAAGCTAAAAGAATATGTATATACATATGCTCAAGCGCCCCGTACATGTATGTATGTTATACAAAACGATAGATTGTAAAATCAAATTGGCAGCTAGCTAAATAAAAAAATTGGCCACAGCACACAAGCATTGTGACGTAGGCACATAATTCTCACAGAGCATACATATATTTTTTTAATTAAACCTTATAGTTTGGGGCACGTGAGAGCGCGCGTTTAATGTTCAAGTCGCATGCGCAAGTAACGGTTCATCTGCAAGTGCGTGTGACGTACGTACGCCTAAATGTGTGCATGTATTGTACGTCAGCAGCAGCAGCAGCAACGTAAAAAGAAATTGTTTTCTGTTTCAGTTGCTGTCAGCATTTGTCGCATAGCACGCAGCCGACGACAATTGCAACGCATTTTGTAAGCAACACAAAAAAAAGATAAGCAAAAAAAAAAAGAACCAAAAAATACATGGGAAAAGCATTGAAAAACCACAAGTGGTAGACAAGAATTGAACAATAGCCGAATTGATAAAAGAAAAATATGAATAGCAGCAGCTTAGCAAGCTGTCGAAAGTGTGGGCAGGCGATTGTGATAGTGTGTGTGTGTGTGTGTGTAGCATATGGAATAAAAAAAAGGACATTCAAATTCAAATTTTCGAACGTTGCAGCAGTGCATGTACTCGTGTATGAGTGTGTATGCGTGTGTCCGTTGTATGCGCCATTTAATGTACGAAAAGTTTTTCAAGGAAAACGGATACACACTGTTCGAACTTTTTTGAAGGTGCAAAGTGCAAGAGCAAAGTTTCCACTTTTCCTTTCCTTTTTTTTTTTTTTTTTGTGTTTTGTTATCGTTCAAGTGGGCGTGTGACTCATGTTGAGATTTGCAAGTGGTCGCCAAGAGCAACGGTGAAAACGTCCGCAAAAACCTGCACGCCACACACATATGTACATGTGTGGGCCTGTCGGCAATAGTATAAACAATATGGCTACAATATGCCGCTAGAATGCATTTCGTAGCCGTTACATTTTATTGATTTTACTCCAATCTTATTAGCATATTTGTATTTTTTGAGCAGGCTCTCTGGTGTTAATTGAGTTGATGTTGATGACATGCAAAGGCGAATCGTTCGCGCCTGCCGTTCGCATTTACAACTGAGCAACAACAACAACGACAGCAGCAAAGGCAAAGAAGGCGCACAAAGGCAACAATAATAACAACAACTACAGCTATACAGTTACAACTAGAAACGCGAGCAACAGCGCCAAACGAAGTTAGCAGGCGACAGACCAAACGAGCAAGCGAGTGACGGAGAGAGAAAGAGAGAGAGGGAGAGAGCACGGGAATCAAGGAGTTGCATGTGTGTGTGTGTGCAATATGGAAGACCTTTTTCTGCTAATTATCAAGGAGTCAACGGGCACCAAGCACAACGCGTTGCGACAAACGGCGCAAATTGCTTACGGTAAATGCTTGCATACATGTGTACATCAATTTAATGTGTTTGTGCGTGTGTGTGTGCGCCATAACAACAACAACCACAACAATAAAAGGCAACGGCAATCAGCAACAACGCGAATTGAAAACATTCAAGAACGTAATTTCCCTTTTTAGCGTTGTTGCTTTTACCGTTCTTCTTCTGCTTTTGTTTTTTATTACTGTTGTTGTTGTCGTGTCCGCCCTTTTGCACATCCGCTGACATTTCCTTTGTTTTTATACCCTGTGCGCATTTGAAATTCTTAGAAAAGAGAGTATTTTGAATCTGTGCAAATGTATGAGCCAAAAAGTACAGTGGTCACTCGTCGAATAGGTCAACGAGATGTTCTGCTATGCGAAAACTGTAAAACTTATGAATATATTATGCAGTATTTGGAGTTTAATAAATTCTTAAGTACAATTCAATAAGATTTTTAAGAGCACTCAATATTTGAAAATTGAGAACTCAACAGCAGAAAACAATATTTTTTAATTATTTTAGATTTAATGTCCGTCTTTGAACTATATAAAATGCATTTAATTAGTTGAGAAAGTTGAGAAAGCAACGTGCTGAAATCAATACAAATGCAATTTGCTGCAATACGTACCTACCTGCATGCATACAGGGTATCATCTAGTCGGTCACAATCGATCAAAGCGCTCCCATTTGTTTTCTGCGCAAAGAATAGTTTTTGCTGTGCACTGCATTTGCTTTTGACCGCAACAGCAGGAAAGTAGGCAACAATTTGTGAGCATTTCTCCATTTCTCCATACGCAGCATTCGTGGCGAGGCTTAATTGTTAGCCTGGTCTTAACGGCTGCGTTTTATGTTTCGATTTCGCTGACCGCCAGTGTGGCCCTTAATGTATTTGCAGATAAACTTTATCGACAGCATGGCATACACAGGGATCCGTCGCACGAGCTGCGCTCCGTTTGCTTTACGGCCCTGCAAATGGCCTTGGACACGAAGCGGCCCAAGTTCATCACGATGGGCCTTAATGGCCTGCATGTAAGTAAAAGCAAAAAACAAAAGACAGAAGAAAACAGAAAAGCAAACATAATAATTGGATGAAAAGTAACAAAATGGCGGACGAGTCAATTATCGAACGGATTCTCAGGCAATTGTGCGCCCGTTTCCGCTCCGGAAACGGAAACGGAAATGCTCCGACTGACGACAGACACGAAATTGCGAAAATTGTGAAAGGGGTTAGCTAATTGCTTAGCCTTACCATGTCAAATCCAAGGGATCTAGGGATTCCATAATTTGTAGGCCAAGGATAACAACTGCGACTCACGCAATTTGTTCGCTTCGAGTTGCTTGAGAAAACAAAAAGTCTTTTACAATTGCACTTAAAGTAATCAAAAGAAAAACTAAGCTTAGAGATTTCAAGTCTAGGTTGTTGCTTGGAACGAAATGGGAAAGGAATAACCTCCAAAGATTATATTCTAGTATTGACAAGTAGTTTCTTAATCAGCTTGGCTTGGAATAAACTGGGATTGGAACAGCTTTGAAAATTCCAAGATGTGGCTTGGAATGAAACGGAAAAGAAACAAACCCTTTGTTGTTGATTCTTGTGAACGATTGCCAATAGCATACTTTAAGGAGCTTGGCAGGAATTCGGCAAATAGGAAATCAAATTAAATATCAATTGTAAATTGTAAAGCAAAGAGCATAAGAACGTGAAGCAAACATTTCCGTTTGTTTTAATAACTGTTTTTAAGATGACATATTGTTGTTTTGCAGCGCGTCATCAAGGACGAACGCTTCTACATTGGCCTGGAGCCGGAGGATGATTCCGTTTGGCTGCCATCGCAGCTGTTGCGCGCCACAAACGGCATTCTGCCGTCGACGAGCAGCGAGGATACCGTGGTGAATGTGCTGCGCCTGTTCCTGGCCATGGCTTGCTCGCCCGCATGCACACTGAACGGGCGGCTGCTCATCGAGATACTCTCGCGCTGCGGCGAATGCTGGGAGCTGGGCTCGAGGGCCATCAAGGCAGCCTCGTTGGCCGCCGCCTCGCAGTGTCTGCGCACCTTTTGCGCCTTTCTCATCGAGGAGGCCGAGGAGGTGAAGAAGACGGCGCCAGCTGGCTTGATGACACAGACCCAGGCGTCGGCCGTTTATAATGAGGTTATACCCGTGATGCAGTGGCTCTGCAGCCGCCTGGTCGAGCCCAATGTCAACAATGCATCGCCAAACAAGAAGTGCGAAAATCCCAGCTCGCTCTACCTAACCGAGTGCATCTTGACGCTCAGCTCGGCGCTGCCACGCAATGTGCACGCCAATCCGCACTTCACCTCGTTCCTCTGGCAAAAGTTCTGCCCGACTTTGGCCGCCGCACTCGGCTCGCCTGGTCGCATCAATTTGGACAAAAAGTTTACCTACAAGTGAGTTAACGAGTTGTCGAATTCCACCCGGAAAGGGTGTTGCAAAATAGGTGGACAATTTGTGTAGCTTATGTTTGAAAAAGCACAGTTTTCCTTCCCAGACTTAGACAATGTTTATATCTGTTTTCGACAGGGATGCTCTGCACATGATTGAGAACGAGGCGCGCGGCTTTTTCACAGGACCTGGCTTGGATGGGCCGCAGGCGCGCTGCGTCTACTTGACGGCCATCCAGCTGCTGCGGATTGCCGGCGCACACGGATCGCTGCGTCCGATGCTGGAGGCGCTGTTCCATCGCATGGTGCTGCTGCCGGCGCCGCTGAATCGCACCGAGCCGCTGCGCTGTGTGCGCGAGATCTTCAAGAGTCCGGAGCGTCTCATCGATCTGGCGGTCATACTCTATGTGGACAAGAATACGGCGCAGGGCTGCAGCGATGAGATGGCGCTCTTCCGACTGTGCGTAACAAGGCCTGCAGCGAGCTAACAATCAACAAAGAAAATAACCAATATTAACTGAATCCTTTGTCTGTTTTGCAGCCTGGTCGATGCCATGGAAGAGTGCGCCTATGGCGCCAGCGCGGGCAGCGCCACGGAGGCCAGCCTGCAGGCGAGCGTCGAGTGCATGGTGGCGCTGCTGGACAGCCTGCAGGTGCTCTGCAGCGGCGAGCTGACCGAGTCGATGATCAGTGACCAGATTGTCCAGGTGGTGAATGCGCGGCACGAGCTGCTCAAGGATGCCGACTACTCGGGTCCGTTGACATATCAGAGCATGGCACGGCTGCCGGCACCGTATCGGGATGCCATTGTTGAGTTTCGTCAGAATGTTTTCGAGACATCGTCCGGTTCGGAGAGCGAATGTGAGCCGCCGCACGAGCAGGATGCCGCCTCGAATGGCTCCGGCGATACGGAGGGGCCGGAGGACGATGAGCACAGCAGCTCCAGCGATGAGACATCGCGCGTAGAGAATCGCTGGCCCTATTCGCACCTGGAGGCGCCCGTCATGCCAATACGCACGGACAGCGACAACGATCGGCAGCATGCACGCGATTTCGCCAAGGCGTTGCGTCAGGATCTGGTGCCAAAGCTGTTGCGTTTGCGCAGCTGCGTTGAACTGGACGAGGCCATGCAGGAGTTCGCATCGGCTGTGTGCCAGGAGAACAGCATGAATTTCTCCGATTTCGATTACAATCTGACGGCCATCAATGCGGATGGCATTTACTTGGCCATCTACTCCTCGCTGCTGCTCAGCCTGCAGCTAATGCGAGCCGGCTACTATGAGCAGCAATCGGTTAAGGAGAGTATATTGGTGCCCATGTCGGAGCAGCAGTTCGTTACATCCGTACAGAATACGGGCGTACTTGTCTATCTATCCTCGCCCTGGCTGTGCGAGCTCTATCAATCGGTAATCATTTGCAATGTCCTGGAGGCCATGACCAGACAGCAGCTGGAGGGGAATGGACCTCGTTGCGCCTTGGTCGATATGCTCTGCGATGCCGGCGGCTTGGCCAGCACCCAAATGCTATCCGAATGGCAGCGACTGCAGACGGCGACAGTGAAGCACAGCGATGACGAACAGCACGATAAACGACGCGAGGCGGCCAAAAAGCTGTGCCGCCGCCTGCTCACCTGCTGCTGGGAGTCCATGGTCATAGTGCTTAGCTCGGGTCTGGGCGATCTGCAGAGCACCGCCTCCAACAAGCTGATGGCCCTCTCCAAGCGCACGCTGCGCGTCAAGGCCAAAGCCAACAAGTCCAATGGCGAGGCCCTTTACGCCATGTGCCTGGATGGACTGCATTCGGTGAGGCATACAATTAGTCATATGCATAAGCTCTGGCTAATCGTTACAGTTTTTGTTACCGATAGGCGGCCACTTTGAGCAACAGCCTCAATCTGCAGCATTTGGCTGGCAAAATACTCAATCTGTTGGCCTCCAATGTGTGCCAGACGAGCGGACCGCGCATCTCGGCCAGCCAGGCCATGTCCATGGATGTGGTGCTCACCGGCGGCCTCAATTTGGGCAGCTACAGCGCCGACTGCTGGCAGAGCATCTTTGCCGTCTGTCGCCATGTCAGCCAGCTGGAGCATGAGATTTTCAGTATGCAGAATCCGTCTATAGCCGCCTCCCCGGGCAGCACACGTCGCGATCTGGAGACGGGCGAGAAGCTTAACAATGGCAATGCTCAGGATAAGCTCAATCTATCCTCGATTCCCATCGACGATGATGAAACGTGGTGAGTTTTGCGATATACACACGAATGATTCGATTTGGTTTGAGTTAGGCGACACAGGGAGATAGTCGTCGATAAGTGAAATATGTTATGGATGTCGATGTAGAGATTTATTTGGGAGTCCCAGCCAAATCGAAACAAATGTCCACAAGCTCATTTTTGCCCAGCTAACTTACTCTTTCATATTTCTTGTACAGCGTGGATGTGTATAGCTTTTTGCAGGCGCCGCTGCAGAGCCCCAATACGAATATCACGTCCATACTGAAGGTTTACTCCGGCACCAATGAGACGGTGCTGCTTAGCCAGAGCGATACATCGAAGGTGCTCTGCGCGCTGTCCCACCAGGCCGAGAATCTGTTTAGCGATGCAGCCGAGCGGCTGAGTCTGCCCTCGCTGTGTCAATTCCTGAAGCATCTGTGCCGCGCCTCACGCGATCAGCTCTACAAGAGTCAGGTGGCACGCAAGGGCGGCGGCACACGCATCTGGTGGCCGAGCAAGGGCTGGAAGAAGCTCGACTCTCTGCCCATGTCCCTGCTATTGCATCGCATCGGCGATGTAACGCTCAAGGTGTTCCGCAGCTCGCGGCCCCTGCTGCACGTGCTCAAGGTGTGGGCCATCACAGGACCGCATCTGATGGACGTAAGTGCATAGTTGAAGTATAGAGTATATAACCAACTAATTATTGTTGCTGCTTTCAGGCTGCCTGTCATCGGGATCGGATGATCTCGAAGCGTGCCATTGAGTACATACACGATATAATAACGGCCCTGCTCGTGGAGCAATCGGAGCTGCCGTATTTCCACTTCAACGAGGCGCTGCTAAAGCCCTTCGAGAATCTGCTGAGCATGGACACCTGCGATGTGGATGTACAGGATCAGATTGTCGCCTGTCTGTATGAGATTGTTGAGGCGCATCGCACCGAAATACGCTCCGGCTGGCGGCCCCTGTTCGGAACGTTGCGCAACGCACGCAGCCGCATGCTCAACATGAGCAACATCATCGACATCTTTCGTGTCTTTCTCGACTCCGATAATACGCTGGTGTTTGCCAATGCCGGTCTCGATTGCATATTGTGTTTGCTCTCCTATTTGGAGATCGGTGGTGGGGGCAGCGGCGGTGGCAGCGGCGGATCCAATAATAACGCATGCGGCGAGGATAATGAAAATACATTTAGGCCAACCGATTTTCTGCATGAAACGCTGCGTTTTCTGGAGCGCTGCTCCAGCATATTGGGCTTTATGTACAGCATGCCCAAATGCCCGAATTTCCATTCGACATACAAGATCAAGGGCATCTCGTATACGCATATCATAGACGCCAATATACCCAGCTCCATGGAGAATTTCACCTACTTTGGCAACGACTATTTGCAAACAAAGAACGAACAGTATATGATCTCATACAGATCGCTGCACATCGACAAGGACACGATTGTGAAGATCGATGAAATGGATAAGCCGTCGGGTGTGCTAAAGGTGTGGTTCCTGCTGCTGGACGGTCTGACCAATTCGTTAATTGTCTGCCCCTACTCACATCAGGCGCCCATCTTGCAGACCATATTCAAGCTCTTCAAGAATCTGCTAGCCAGTCCGGGCATCGATTTCGGCTTCTATTGCATCAATCATCTGCTGATACCGATGATACAGGATTGGTTGCGTTATATCAACAAGACGGCGATCAGCTGGCAGCTGGTCGAGAAGAATTTCAAGCATTGCTGCTGCATGACCACAGATCTGGTTGTGGAGTTTATTGAGAAATCGGTGCCGGAACAGCGACGCCTCGGCGCCAGCTGTAAGACGCGCCTCGCTCAGATCGTTCATCCCGCCGACAATCTGATCTATTCGAAGCTCAAATTTGTGACGGAACAGCTGCCCGTTGCAACGGAAACGCAGACCGCCGGCATCGCCGGCACCGCCGTCACCGCCGGCACACAGTACGACAGCAGCTCGAGCTCGGCCAGCGATGAGCACAACAATCGAACGAATAGCACAAATCCGGCCACAAATCTGAATGTCAATCACAATCTGATTGAGTCGCCCACCAAGATCTCCGGCTCGGCAACGTTGGCGCTAAAGCAGCTGTTGCTCGTCCTGATCGAGTGCGCCGCCCAGTCGCAGGAGGCAATTGCACGCATATCGGTGTCCTGTCTGAAGCACGTCATCCTCTCCACGGGCATGCTGTTCAACGAGTCACAGTGGATGATCGCCTGCTCGGCCATACATCGCGCCTGCACGGTCACAATTGCGCCGTTGCGCCAGCTCTCGTTCGCCTTCCACGAGAAGTCGAACAGCTTTTATGGCGATTGCGCCAATGTCAAGGTGGCCGCACGCCGCGACAGCACTTTGGAGGAGCTGGCACGCATCTATGCCCTCGCCCAGCAGGTCTTCCTCTCCGACAATCAGCGCGAGCCCAACCAGAGCCAGGGCGCCGGACAAACAGCGACGCCCAACACGGCGGCCGGTGCTCAGTGCAAGAGTTCGGCAGGCGGTTCGGCGCAGCTGTCCGACGATCGCAGCTATTCGTTCCTGCTGTATCCGCTGAACAATGGCTTCAATTCCAATTTGGATAACTTTGTCATACGCATACCCTTTAAGAATCTCGTGGTGGGTCTGCTGGCCAACCAAATGCTGCTGCAGCTGGTGGCCAAGCTGCTTCTGTCGCGTCTCAAGTGCGTGCCGCAGGCCGTCTCCACGTGCATATTTGATAACTATGCCGGCTCGGCATCGACGCCCAGTCACGACTACGATTTGGACTTTCGCTCCAAGGAGATCCTGTTGCGCTGTGTCAAACAGTATCTGATGTCCGCACTGGAGTTCGATTCGCGTCCGGGCCTCAAGTTCCTCATGCAGAAGGTCTCGAATATTGAGTATGCGGCCAATTTGTACAAACAAATGACCTCCTCCTGGATGATATACTACATAGCGCTGGTCGACTCGCATCTCAATGATATTGTCGTCTACAATTTGGGCGCCGAGGATTTGAATTTCATATTGGAGTCGTGTTCACGTCTAAACACGACCACCGTCAAGAAGAAGGAGAATTTTGTGCGCTATTTGTTCTGCCTGCAGGACGCCTGGAATCTGGTCTGCGAACTCTATCTGAGCAACTCGGCGCTGCACGATATCGAGAATGGAAAGCTGCGCAGCCAGCAAAAGCAGCCCATGCATCTGGCCGCCAAAACCATGTGCATTGCCATCAATGGCAACGGCGATGCGGCCAGCAGCAGCGCCAATCACACGGACTCGGGCACGGATGCCTGCAATGGCAGCACAAATTCCACGTCGCCAACCAAATGCGTCCAGCTGGAGGAGGAGAATGTGACGATGACAACGTTGATCAGCGAATTCCAGCCCAAGTGCCGCAGCAATCCGTTCGACACGAATCGCCAGGCGGCCAAAACGGAGGCGGAGTCCATTTCACCCGAGATCGAGCAACAGCGCGCGACGAGCATACTGAAGGATTCCAATTATAAGCGGGCAGCGCTCGCCCAGCTCGTGGTCGCCTCCATGGAACTGTTGCGCTCGCTGCCCAACGAGGCTGAGGAAAATCTCAAGCTGCTGATGACGCCCACAATACGGGAGGCATTCCGGCTCGTCCAGCTGCAGGGCAACGAGCTGAAGGTTAACCAGTTTTAGGCAATGCTTGTTGAGTTTTATTTTGATTTGTAGGCGCAGCTAATCGGCCCTACACATTACCTGGCTCACTCACTCACTCTCAACCTTTCAACTCTCTCCCCTCCCCTCCCCCTTCACTCTCTCTCTCTCTCTCTCGCACTCTCTGTCACTCGCTCGATCTGCATGTGTATCCTTCGTAAGCTTTTATGCTATGATGGGAATGACTCAGGTACACACTAATCCACATCCTGACTTTCTGATATTACACAAGTCCACTGTTCAACGGAAACCATAATTTTTAACAAGGTCTAACCTAACCTCTATTTTACCCAGCTCGATGTATATTTGATTTAACTTTATCTAGGTTCAGCCTCATACCAAATTAATTTCAATCAAACCTAAACTCTGTTGAGAGTAAACAGTCAAAACTTGGCCATTTTTCAAGTTTAGCCTTATTAGAATTCCATAATTTAACCAAAACTCAATTTAACCCAAGTTCAACTTAACCTCAATTTAAGTGAACATCAATTCAGTCTATAGTTAAGTTAACGTAATCCAATTCCAACCTAAGCTCAGTTGAAAAGTACACGATTTATCTTCAAATAATTCAGCTTAATTTAAGTTTAAATAATCCTAACTTCAACTTAACCTCAACTTCAATTGAAAGTTGCTTCACTGCGATCAGCTGTGTGGCTTTGCATTACGGTTAATTAAGGCTACGTTTTACGACGCACGCTCTCTCTCTCTCTCTCTCTCCTTCTCTCTCTCTCTCTCACACACGCACGCACGCACACAGACAACCAACCCCGCCCCTTACACAGCAGGCAAACCATTTCAAAGTAAAAGCTCAACATGTCGGCACAAAAAAAAAAGCAAACTGAACGAAAGTACAACTCGAATGCTGCAACAGAACAGGAAGAAGACGTAATTCAAGAAGAAGAGTTAACAATTTGTAAAATGTAGTAAGAAGCAGCAGCAGCAGCAGCAGCAGCAGCAGCAGCGTAGACAACGTAGTCTTGTACATTGTAACTATTTAGCAGAAAACAAAAGAGAACCCTTTTAACCACAACTTCAACAGCCCCACAGCACCTTCTCCCATTAATTCCATTATAGTCATATAGTCTTGCTCTCTCTCTCTCTCTCTCTCCCTATCTCTCTCTCTCTCTCTCTCTCTTATGTGCAGCACTGTAATATTTTCTCTGCCTCTCACTTATTTTAGGCGCTAGTTGCTCCAGTGTCTAGAACTTTTCCAGTACGTAATGTAAAATCAAAAAAAAAAAAAAAACAAAACAAAGAAAATGTTTTATAATAGTGGAACATGTGTAATATAAAGTATATCATCGATCGCTATTATGTGTTGTGCCTAAGTAGCTAACCTAGAAAAAGAAAAACAAAACAAAAATGAAATGAAGGGAATATCAAAAAAAAAAAGAAAAAACAAAGAACAACTTCAAAGTAAAAATCAAAAAAACCAATAATATTTTTGATGGCCTTTAAGCGTAGAGCGCAGCGCCATATTCGATTCAAAACTGTATGCCAGCATATATATATATAAATATACATACATACATACATACATATGTATATATATGTGTATATATATATATGTATATGCTAGCGATATTTGCAATATTCAACTTGAAATATCTTATATCTGGCCTAAGAGCCGCTTCAAAAACTTCTGTATAGCCTGTATATTTTCGATATCGTTAAACTAAGCGATAGCTATAAAAAAACGAATACCAAATTGTAAACATATATCGAAGTTTATATGTATTTCCTATGGAGCAAACTGTAAAAACAAAAAAAAAAAAAACAAAAAAGCTGAGAACAGTTCTTAACTATAGCTAAAGGTAAACATATATGAATCGGATTTCAGCTCAATGTTATAGACATATTTGAAAAGAGAACTAAGTGTAAACTGTATTATAGTTCATAATTTGCCTCAACCAATATCCATATACATATATATACATATATATATATTATAGAGTATATACGAATGTGTACTATCTGCTATACATATACAAATACATGCATATATATATACATATATATATATAAATTATAAATGTAAACATATAGTGAATGTTAACTAACACAAAATCAGTGCCGCCCATTAATCCACGATTACCACCATTAAGAATTAGTCAAACACACACACACACACACATACACACACACACACATATAGACACACACACACGCATATACCTATAAAGCCTAAAGTACTTTATGCATACACTTCACATACTTGTATATATATAAACGATATATATACATATATATGTATGCATATATATATATATATTTGTATGTGATCAGTAGTCCCGCGCTGCCTTTAAACTAGCATACATTTTGTACCAGTGTGCGTACCTAAGAGAAACACAAACCTTACTTACAAAATTCTCGTAACACTTTTGCACTAACTAAATCGTCATCACTTTTAAGCCTTTGTTCAAAACTTGGTCAACATGTAATAGCTTTAAAGTTCGTTTACGCCCAGCTTTTGAAAGCCCCCGATATTGAAATGAAATACATATAGCTACACCATACCATATATACATATACATATACATATACATATACAAATACATATACAAATACATATATACATACACGTATGCGTATTTAAAGAGCTAAAGAGTTATATATGTACATCTCTCTATCTCGCTCTCTCTCTCTCTCTTTCACTATATATATAAATGTACTTATATGTATTATAGTTGCCTCTTAAATATATATACTCTATGTTGTAAATGTCGAAACCGAAAAAAATCATTTTTATATATGACAACTATATGGAAGACTATATATATATATACATATATTAGCTACAGCGCTACAAATCTATACGTACATATTTACGACTATTATATATACATACATATAAACAAGTATATATATTTTTCGCTTCTTATGTTATTTATGTACTTGCCCAACTCTCTCTTTCTCTCTACTTGTATTAACATGTAACTAAAACTAATGTACTTCAGTGCGAAGAGTATGGCAACAACAAAGAAATGAAATACCAGAAATGAGATAGCGAAATTGTTGAATGGCAAACTATGTGTATGTGAACTTCCGCTCTGGAAGAGCGCGATTGTAATATGAATGAAAATACAAAATTAAATAACGCTTTCGCAACTTTACTAAAACACATGCTACCGCTTTCAATTTGTTTTCAAATTCAAAAAATGGCGGGCGCGCTCTGCAAGCGCAGCTCACTTCACTCGTCTAACGGCTGCCCAAGTGGCAACTCTGCGCGAGGACCTTTTCGGCTTCGTTATCGATAAGTCGATACATGCGTGCACATGCGACACAGTTCCAGTCGATAACAGTACGGTAGGAAATTTGTCAGTTGAATTCGATTAACTATTTTAAATGTGTTATTGGAGAATCTTTTTTTCTGCATTCCTCTGAATAATCTTTTCAATATCCTTGATCCGGGAAGTAAAAACGTTTCCAGAGTTTGTGAATTATTGACGTATGCTCGTAATTGATTAAAAAGTACAAGAATTGAAATTGGTTGTGTAATTTTTTTTGCTTTGTTTTATATGCCACAATATCGCGTTTATTAATTTGCGTGTACATACGTGCACGTACTTCATTTGTATTTGTTATATGCATATATGTATATAAATATATATGTGTGCATACATATGTAAATATATACATAGACGCATACATACATATGTGTATATGTATATTAACACCTTTAATGGCTAAGCTTAATTTATTTATTACAGTTAGAGGACCTTAATTAGAAACTGTTTGACTTTTCAATTTCAACTTAAAATTATGTTGACATGAAAAAAAAATGCCTTATCTTGGTTGCGTTAATAATTAACTCTTAAGTGTTCGTTTATATATTATGTTTAGGTTCTTTTTTTGTTTTGTTTTGTATTGTTTCTTGCATTTTGCTTTTTCTTCAACTAGCAAAAAGCTGCGCGCTGCGCTGCAGCTTTCAATTAAAAATTAAATATAAAAAAAAAAAAACAAAAAGAAAAAAGCGTAATTTAAATAAGGTCAGAAATCATATATGGGGGCATTTTACATACATACATACATACATAATAATTATAATAATATGCGTGTGTGTAACTAAAACGTATGCGCAATAAATAGTTAACATTTGCTTGCTGGCATTTCATAGTGTGTGCATGTGTCTGTGTGTGTGTATGTGTGTGTGTGTGTGTTTACTAGCGTAAATGTTAAACTTAGTTAAATTAATTAATATTTAAATCATTAAGAAAAGTCCATATAATAAGCGTTTTCATTTGTTTTCACTATATCTTTTTTATCCATGTCGTTTTTGTGTGTGTATGCGTGTCTGTGTCTGTGTCTGTGTGTGTGTGTCTGTGTGTATGTGTGAGCTAAACAGTTAGAAATTAGAAATGTCGACTTTGAGTTTCTAATAGGCTTGAAAATACATTTCGACTTATGTACGATGCGATTTTACAACTAAAATTACAAAGAATCTATGTAAAAGGTATAAGGAAAATCCATCTAAGTAAACAAAAAAAAAAACCAAAAACAATTAAATCGTAAAAAGAAAATGTAAGCATGAAATGTGAGACAACTATTTTCGCCAACTCCCTTGCTGTTATTGTTGTTGTATGTGTTTTCTGGGTAGGATGTTATTTTGGAAAGAGACAACGACATAGTCTGGATCCGTGTGTTTTTGTTGGTGGGTGGAATTTTGTGTTTTTGTTTTTGTTTCCGTTTTGTTTTGTTTTCTTGCTTTTGTAGTTAGTTTAATAGTTGAATTCCTCCTGCTTCTCGGAGTCGCTGCGCAGATCGTTCATGAGCGGCTCAAAGCATGACTTTGGTATCATGGTGCCGACTATTTTTTCGCCCTCCGTTGTCTTCATGCGTATCACCTGCATTTTGCTATTGGAGCGCGTATTCAGGATATGCTCGACACGGCCCCACACCGACAGCACGGAGCCGGCGAGCACATGATAGAGACGTTGCCGCAAGCCCACCTGCAAATCGAATGAATATATGAATATATATATTGGGATTGGGATTGGGATTGGGCATGCGTCGGCTTACCTCGCAATCGTTGCCCAGACTGACGTTGCGACAGTTGCCGTTCCAGTAGGCGTGCGAGCAGGTGTGCACCGAGGCGTCGTACTGTTCGGTCCAATGCGGTTCGGCCTCCTCGCTGGCCACCTTGCGATACTTCTTCTCCAGTTCGGCGAGCGATTCGTGTCGCACCTGCAGGCCCGTATTGGGCCTGTATATCTGGCACATGATCTCCTTTTTGGTGCGCGACTTCTTCTTTTGCGCCTTGCTGCTGCTGTCCGCATCCGTGGAACTGCGCGCCGGCTGCTGTTCGATGACAACCACCAGGATTGCGGTGCGCTTCTGATTGCGCAGCTGATGCGACGTATAGAAGCCCTCGTGCTCATTGAACAGATCCGCATATCTAGAGGAACGAATGTGCATACGAGTAAGATTAGAGCCTGAGCTTTGCATTCAAGTTGTGCGGATTTTGCATGCTCACTTATCAATCGCCTCCTGCCAGATCATGCCGCGCTCCACGCGCACCGTGTGCAGCTCTGTTGGTGCCACGCCTGTGGCATGTTTGCGCATAAAACGCATCAGACGCACACGGGTCACATTCTCGCCGGCGGCGCCCAAGTCTGTGGAGAGAGAGAGAGAGAGAGAGAGCGTAAGTTGGGATGAAGATAGATCATATATATGTATGTCCACTTTGTGGGATGCCTTGGGTGGTATCGCAACTCACCGACAATGCCCAAATCGAAGCGACCGCCACGCTTGGCCTGATTGATGATGGCCGTCATGGTGTCCGTGAAATACTTGAATAGACGATTCTGCAGATCGACGGGACAGCCGAGAATGCGATTGAGAAACTTGGATATGTTATTGTAGTCCTTGTCCAGGCTGAGCACGCCCGGATGGCTCTCGCTATTGACAATAATGCCAACGCCCACCAAGGCGCCGGCAATATCCTTAAAGAACTCGCCGCTATAATCGGTGGGCGGCGGCACCAGCGGCGACTCATAGCCCATTATGGTGCGCATGACCGTCTCCAGCGCCTGCCGGCCATACTTGTTATCGATGTTGAACTGTGAGAGATCGCGCGTCTCTGTGGCCCGACGATCGCCGTGCGTGAGTGCGCCCAGCGATTCGAGTCGCTTGGCCACCGTCGACGCGAATCGCCGCTCGCCGGCCAGATCCGAGATGAGAAATATATATTCGGGCGCGTTCACCTGATTGGAGCGATGCGTCCGTCCGAATTGCTGTATGGCCCGATCGGCGGACCAGGGCAGCTCGAGCGTGATGTGAACGCGCCGTCGCTGATTGAAGACGCGTCGATCGCTTTGAAGCGAGATGCCGCTGGAGGCGGCCTCCGAGATGATGGCGACATCCTTTTGGCCGTCCATAAAGCGCTGCTTCTCGGTTATGTTGAGCGTCTCGAGCGGCACATCCGACTCCGTGCGCGATTCATACTGTATGGAGCCGTCGTCGCTTTGGACGACACGACCGCGCCGGCCCGTCATTTCGGCCACGTTATCGGGTCCGCCCAGTTCATCGATCAGCTGGTCCAATGTATTGGGCGGCAGCCGGGCGCCGAGACGTTCTATTTTGCGCAACAGCTCCTCCTTCATGGTGCAGGCACGCTCGATCGCATCCTTCGGCGGCGGGCCATAGTTCAGCTTGACCCCATTCACGCCCACCGGCGTCATGGTGCCCTTGAGCTCCTGTTTCTTTTGCAGCAGATCCTGGATCTTGTCCTGTGTGGATTGCTGTTGTGGCTTGCGGCTTTTGGCCGCATTCAAAGCGGCAACCACTGTGGCGGACATGGTCGCATTGTTGTTGTTATTGTTATTGTTGTTGCTGTTGTTGTTGCTGTTGCTGTTGCTGCTCGCTGGAGGCGCGCCGGTGGCTGGCTCCTTTTTGATTTTCGGCTCCTTCTTGATGCTCTTCTTCTTCGTTTTGGACTTCTTTTGGGTCTTCTTGTTGGCGCTGCCGCTGGACTTTTTGCTGCGCGCATTCACCCAGGGATCGATGTCGCTGTCGCTGCCGCTCATGAAGAACGGATTGAAATCGGAGCTATAATCGCTGGCGACACTGTGCCGATCGCTGTCCCCGTCGTGCTTGTCCTCATCATCGTCGGCCTCGTTGTCGTTCTCATCATCGTCGGCCTCGTTGTCGTTGTTGTCGTCGTCGTCGTCGTCATCGTCATCGTCATTGTCGCCACCCGCGTGATCATCATCGCAGGCATCGTCGCTGTCCGCTGCGTTGTCGCTGTTGTTGTCCAAGTCGCCGCTGGATGTGTGCGCCGCCTCCTCGTCGCTGTCGCTGTACTGCCAGGAGCCGCTGCGCTTCTTCTTTTTTGTTTTGCGCCCGCTGCCCTTGCCGGCGCCCTTTCGCTTACTCCGGCTGCTGCTGCTGCCGCCGATGCCGCCACTGCTGCTGTTGTTGTTATTATTGTTGCTATTGTTGTTGTTGTTGAGCAGACTGTGCGGCTCCTGCTTGACGGGCGGCGTCTCGTCGTAGAGGCCCAAAATGCGATTGATACGATTGCGATCGGGCGCCGGAAAATGCCGTTCCACAAACGACTGGAAAACGCCTCTGCAAGGTGTAAAAAAAAATGTGTGAAACAAAAGTTTAAATTTTAATATAATTACATGCGATTCATTTTGGCTTAAGTTGACTAACTGCATTCAAAAGCTTTCAGCAGTCAATAAAAGCTCCTTAAAGCAAGACAAAAGCTGTATTGAACTGTATTGAAAGCACGCTCTACTCAAAATTAAGCTCAGCTTAAAACTTATCGTT
This sequence comes from Drosophila montana, assembly GCF_035044405.1. NCBI lineage: Eukaryota > Metazoa > Arthropoda > Insecta > Diptera > Drosophilidae > Drosophila > Drosophila montana. Next base: position 546,757 of record NW_026999206.1, read on the forward strand.
TAGTCGATTTTTAGCTTTAGGTAAAAACAAATTAGTTGCACTTAAAAAGAAGAATTGAATTAACATACTTTAGGCTATAGCTCGATATAGCACAAAAGCTCTAATCTAACTCAAATGAAAGCACGCAAAAGCTTCAAACAATATTTGATGTTGTAAAGCACAAAAACATCAAGAAGCATAAATTGCTTTAGCCTAAAATAGGGACACAGTCGAGACAGTGAATACGCTTGAAATAGCTGACAAATACTTAACAAATATTTAACGATCGCAAAAGCACAAAAAAGCTTTAAGACATACAAAATATTTACACTTAAAATGAGTAAAGCTCATGAGCGGGATCAAAGCTTAAATTTAATTTGATGCGATAGCTAAATAAAGATTTAAAATCTTGAAAAACTAAAATCAACCTAAAGCTTTGACTTAAATCAAAGTTAAAGCTCTGGATAGAAGACAGCTTCAACGCCTCGAAAGCACATTAAAGCTTTGGACCTAGCTCAAAGCTCAACTTCAGCCTGCTCTTCACTGTAAACTGGTTTAAAATGTATGTTCAAATTGATTCGCACAAAAACTCACTTGGCTGTGGACACAAAATCGGTCAGTTCACCATCGTCACGCTCCAGCTGATCGAGGGTGCGCGCCTCGCCGGTGGACTGGAGGCCGATGACAACACACTTGCCATATTTGATGGACTCGCGGGCGACAAGGACCGCATGGTTGACCTTGGCCGCAATGCAGAGATATTTAAAGAAACGCTGATGCGAGGACCAGAACTGACCCCACATGGTCTTCTTCATGCGGCTCTCGGCATCGATGAGCTCGGCGGCCTCTGTGAATTTTTGCATGGCCTCCACCCAGAGCTCAACGCTCTGATCATAGATTCTGCGAAACTCCTTGGAGAGCGGCACCTCCTCAATCTTGAAACTGACACCCTTGAAGCTCAGCTGGCGGGCGATGTACATGCCGCGCAGCTTCATGTCCATGGCCACAATTTCCATGGCGCCGACGCCGCTGCAAATGAAACATGGATCAGCATTGGCTAGAAGATTATCGATAGGAAACTTACCGTCGCTCCACGGCGGTAATAAAATCACCGAAACTGCCAAAGGCTGTGCCCTGTCCCCAGAGGCCCAGGCGAACCATATAGGCCATGTTCTTTGGCTCTGAGGCGCCCGTCGCCGAGGCATAAACAACTCGCGCCTTGGGCAGCTTCTGCTGCAGCTCGAGCACCGTTTGGCCCGTCTTTGTTGGCTTGCCGGAGCCAACCGGGCACAGATTCTTCGCCTTGTGGCACTCATCGAATATGATGAGACCCTCAAAGTCCTCGCCGCACCACTGCAACAGCTGCCGGAACCGCGAACGATATTTGCCCGTCTTGTTGTTCGACTCGCCAATCAGGGCCGAGTATGTGCTAAAGATGACGCCACGTTTGCAATTGTTGTTCGCATCCGAGCTAATCTTCGCATATTTAAACTGCAATGCGGAAAAGGATGGTAATTTAATTACGAAGTACAACTACAAATTTGAGTGCTTCAATGCGTACAAATGCTACTAGTAATTACCGCTCAAATGCCATTTAATTACTGGGGAAATTGTAATTACCCAACAATTACTTTAATGGTTGCCCCATACAAATATTTTGGAAATTAGTTTATATAAACTTTGGGCATTCCACAACAATAACCCAATTAATTACTTGGGAAATTCACCAACAATTGCCCAATAAATTACTTGGGAAATTCGCAGACAATTACCTAATAAACTACTTATTACAATTACGACTCTTGATATTGATGACCCAATTAAATAAATTTAAAAACATTAAACTTAAGTAGTTTTCAAATATTATTACAAAATTAAAAAGTTACTTTGCCAAATTATATAAATAAACAACTAATTGCTTGATTTCGAAATTAATAAACAACATTTTCATATTTGTGCCAGACTGATTAATTACTTAAGCGCCAAATGGCATAACTTCTAAATTAATTACCTAAATTATTATATGGCTGCCTGATATTCTCAAGTAATTACATTTTGTGAACGCTCTGCACGGTAGACAATTTTTTCATGCACACAAAATTAAAATTTCCAAACATAATTACTCATGTAATTAAACTAATTAAGTTTAATTACTCTAGTAGTTATATTTACATATTCTTGTACAGTTTTGTCTAGTGCATGATAAACATACTAGCTAAGCAAACATATGAATAGTTAAATTTTCCTAGCGCAATTACTAAAGTAATTAAGATAAATTACTCGAGTAATTAAATGTACAGCTTTTCAAGATCATTTGATATAGAGGAAATTGAAATATATTTCGATAGTTAAGTGTGTCTGGCACAATTACTCGCGTAATTAAATGGGTAATTCTAATAATTGAGACCTATTTTGAAGGTAATTTAAAATGTTGCCCACCTTATTGAGCGCATGGACCTCGATGCGCGTCGCTCCAATGTCGCTGAGATCGCGCTCCGCATCGTATTTGAGATCATTGGAGACGGATATCCAGAGGGCTTTCTTGCGCCCCTTCAGGTAGTTCTCGTAGATGATGCCGGCAATGGTGCGACCCTTGCCAACGCCGGCGCCATCGCCAATCAGGAAGCCGGCACGACTGCCATCGGGCAGGAGATGATCGTGTGCCTGGGATGCGTACGTGATGGACTCCAGCTGTAGGGCGCTCAGCTGGCCGCTGTTAATTGTCTCGGCGGGTATCGACATTTTATAGTAGACATCGCACGGATCCACCGAGCTGAGCGAGGCGGTCTCCACGACCGCATCCGGATGCTTCTTGCCCAGCTTGACTGTGGATCAAATCAAAATAAGATTTAATATTCGGATGCAGCGGATTGTTATTGTTAGCGGGCCAGGAACACTTACGCTTTGCTGGCCAATAGTCGGCATATGTTTCGGCCACGCCCATCTCCTCATAGTCCACCTCATCCTCCTCCTGCTGCACATAGACGGCCGCCGAGGCAGCCGCTGCGGCTGCAGCTGCCGTTGCCGCATTCGCATTCGCGACGGCCGCATTCTGCAGCTGCAACTGTTGCAACTGCTGCTGCTGCTGTTGCTGCTGCTGCGTCATTCGCATCGGTTGCATGAACAGCTGCGTCATCACATGGTTGGGTATGCCGCTGGTCAAGTACTCCGGATTGAGGGCGATCAGCTTCTGCAGCTTCTCCAGCATCATGGTGTTCACCTTCATGCCACCGCCGCCGCCGCCGCCCGCTGCGCCCGCTGCAGCTGCGGCTGTTGCCGTTGCTGCGCTGCCGCCGCCGGCGCCGCTGTTGCTCTTGACTGCGCTGGCGGCAGCGCTTTGTGGCATGCTGCCCGGCGGCAGCTTGTACGGTGCACGCATGGGCGTGGCAGCGCCCGCATAGCTCACTGCAAGACAAGTGTGTTTTTTTGTTTGGTTGTGATTTGTTGTTGTTGTTGTTGTGGTTGTTGTTTTTGGTGTGCGTGTGCGAAAGAGATGGAATGCATGGAAAGAGTTGTATGAATGCAGACAGAGCAAGAGAAAGAGAGAGAGAGAGAGAGAGATGGAATATATTGCATGTGATTAGTAGAGCAAATAAATTGTTTCTTTTTTATTATTTTTAACTCAACTAAAAATCGCAACTAGACTCTAGACTTAATCAAGCTATCAAATGGAGACAGCTATACCCAGTATAAATCATATTTTGATTTGATATACCCTAGAAAAAGTAGGGCTAGGAGAATCAGTTGCAGCTGCCGGCGATTAGTTCAAGGCTTCAAGGCAAACACGGACTCGGCTATTGATCAGGCTGAATATACTCAGCATAGAGCAAGAATATGGCCAATGCTTTATAATTTATACTGCACGAGGTCGGCGAAGCCCTCTTTTGCCCGTATCCCAACCAAATTCAATAAAGGATCTACTTTAGACGAAATGCTATAAAGTGTTAAGCGGAAAGGTTATCAGGAGTTCAGCTGCAGCTCGGACTAGTTAGTCAGCCGCAGTTCGAGTTAGTTAATCGCTCTCTCAATTTCCTTCGCGCCTTCAAACTAGCTGAGACAGAATCGAAATTTAAACAACACAGGTTTTCTACAGCAAATTCGAAGCAACATCATTTTAGCAGTAAAAGTCAAGAAAGTAGTTTACAGTTTACAATCCACCTATGAATCCTATAGAAGCTAGAAGTTGATGCCGGGCGCGGGTCCCAGGTGAATTCCACGATTAACTAGATTTGCTCAGCCGAGCTTGGATACCAGAGAAGGGCTGGGACTTCAATAAAGCGAAATAAAGATCAAACGAGCTATAATAAAGGCCACTCATATAGATCTAGCATAAACGATAAAGGCTTGAGGATTCTCCAAAGTGAAAGTGGGTCAGCGAGAAGTGTAACAGAGAACAGGGTCAAAGTATTTAAAGCGTGACTTCTATTTAATCAAAGAAATTTTAAAAACAATTAAAAGCTCGAAGATTGACGCCGGCATAATACAGTTCTCTTCCCGACACTCCAAATCGAGATGATCAATTGTCGTCCTCCCAGGGCTGCGGCCTGAACACGTTCCTCACGCTCCGCGGCTTGCACCAGCGCGTGTAGGCGTGCGGCCAGGGCGGCGGATACTTGAACCGGTTCATGTACAGCGAAAACGAGGACTTTTTGTACAATAGATTCGTCTCGAGCTGTTTGCGATTTATTGAGTGCGCATCTTCCGATGAACCCGATCCTGATCTCGATCCCGATCCCGATCCTGATCCCGATCCTGACTTGCATTTGCCGGCACTGATGCGATAATCTGCGGCCGCCAAATGTAATTCGCTCGGTTTGCTGAAGGGCGCCGAGCTGAACGCGTGATTTTGATATATTAGTTGTACAACCTTTTTCCGGGTCTTAACCTTAGCCTTATCCTTGTCGGGCTCCGACTGTGACAGCGACTGCGACTGCGACTCGGAACGCTGCGTCTGCGACTCCGAGCCCAATGTCAGCTCCTTGGAGCCGTCAATGCTGCTCGCATTGCTGTCATTTTGCAGCAGGCAGCAGAGACTCGAAGGCCGCAAATCGGCATCCAGGCGGGAGCTACTCGAACTGGAGAGCGACAGTAGCAGCTGCTGATCCTGCCGCCGCTCCAGCTGCTTGTGCTTGCGTTGCCTTTCCAGGTCGAGCTCATTTGCCCGTTGGGGCACGCTGCTCTTGTGCCGACTACTACTGAGGCTTCGATGCAGTCCCGCCTTCATGTGCACCACCGCCGGACGCAGCTTGTTCAGCCGTCGCATTATACGGTCCAGCAGCTGTGCGTGTCCCGGCCGCGCATGACCCAGCCGCGGCACCAGCTCCTCCATTAGCAAGTGCTCCAGCTTGGCCAAGGCGCGCGCGTGCACACGATAGAAACGGCCCATGGCGTGGGCCACCTGCACTCCAATCAAATGCTGCAAATGCTCCCGGGAACATTTGATGCCAAAGGAGACGCGACTCGGCGGGCGTCGCGCTGCGCTGCAGTTTTTGTTGTTGTTGTTGTTGCTGCCGCTGCTGCTGCTGCTCGCCGTCGAGGTGAAGGAGGACGAGTTGAGGCGGCTGCAGCTGTGGCTGCTCTGGATCATTGGAGTGAATTCGCTAGGTGAACCCGTTGGCTTCTTCATCTTGGTACTCATTATGAAAAAAAAATTGTGAAATTGATAGAAAAAAAAAAACGCTAAAACCTAAAAAGATAACAAACGCGTTTTCGATGTACAATTTATCAGTTCTTTTTAAGAATTCAAATTTTTTTTTTATTTTTTTTTTTTTTTTGTACTTAAAATTTTGTAAAAATTCTCGCGTTGTTTCGGATATGTTATTGGATGTAAAACTAAATCGAAAGTAAGCGCCTAAAGTCTACAAATAAAACTGAAAAAGAACCGTACAAAGCAAGGCCTACCGAGTAAAATGTGAGGCGAGTTGGTTCGCGCCAAGCAAAGCAATGCGATCCATTCAAAATTTGAGCTTAAAAACGTCGTAACAATAACATTTACAGGCTAACAGAGCTGGCTGCTGTTATTAACAGCGCTCTGTTTAGCAGTACAAAGCCCATTGAAAGTTAACCAAAGCTCCGCTGAATTTTGCGCTATGTTTACCAGGGCTGCAAATCTATGAAAAAACGGCCGCTGGTTCGATTCACAGTTCGAAAGAGCTATCCAAATTTCGCTTGATCCGAACTTAATTTGATGCTCGACTATACAAAATTGACATCTCACAAATATGTTTGGGTAAAAGGTCCAAAGGTTGAAGTCAAAGTTATATGTATGTATGTATGGCGACCGAGTCTCCATTGAGATTTGAAAGCGTTGCCATACTGCTGCGACCGAGATTTAAGAGGGGTGCCACAAGTCAATATTCAACAATTGTATATTTATGAAGCTTCTCTGCGAATTTACGAAAATACAGTGTTGTCCTTTTTTTAACAGAGAGCTTACAGGGTGGCCATATCGCTGCAATTGAGATTTGACAGCGTTGCCATATTAGAGAAACTGTAAAAAGATATTTCTCATTGTAAGAATTTAGGGAAAAACAGTGATGTAAACAGAGGCTAAACAGTGTTGCCATACTGCTGCGACTGAGATTTAAGAGTGTTGCCACAAGTCAAAATTCAACAATTGCAAATATTTTTAAGCTTTTCTGCGAATTTAATAAAAAACTGGTTTTGCCCTTTAACAGTGTGGACATATGTATTGCTGCAACAGATATTTGACAACGTTGCCATATTGAAACAACTATATCAATGGGCGATAATTGTATAATTTTCAAGTTTTTCTACAAATTGAAGATAAAACAGTGTTGTCCATTTGTAAACAGAGGCTAAACAGTGTTGCCAGATTGCTGCAACTGATATTTAACAGCGTTGCCATATTAAAGCGGTTCTGCGCGAGTTTAAAAACAAAATAGTGTTGTCTATTTATCAAAAAGATACCACACGGTGTTGCCATATTGCTGCAACTTTAAGGAATTTCTAAAAGAGTCTACGAAGATTTGACAGTGTTTGCCAAACCTCTGTCAACTACAACAAATGCAACTAGCTACCAATATTTGTTATGGCTTTTTGCGTGAGTATGAAAAGAGAAATTCATACACGCAACACACACACACACAGGTACACACACTCTCACACACGAACACAGACAAAGAGTTATTAACGGTTATTGTTAGGCAAATTCTTGGTTGTTACCAACATTACAGGACTTACTCTGCGCCAATAAAGACGCGGCCATGTTAAAATTGGCAGCAGAGGCGGCTGAAGTTGAAGCGCCTCCGCCGCTGCCCGAAAAGTAGCTACTGTTGTTGTTGATGTTGTTGTTGTTGCTAATGTTGCTGTTGATGTTGTTGTTGATGTTGTTGTTGTTGTTGCTATTGGGCGCCCCCTTGGAGGCAACATAGGCGGCGAGGCTCATCAGATCGTTGGTGCTCAGGCTGTTCAAATAGTTGCCGGCGCCGCTGCTCAAATAGGCGCTGGCAGCACTCAGGTTTGTGCTGCTGCTGCTGCTGCTGCTGCCAGGGTTGCCACCAGCTGTGCCGCTGATCCTTGTTGTTGCGGTATTCGTGCCGCTGGCGTTGCCCAATGCGGCTGCTGGACCAAAAACGCAAAACAAAACGAAACGAAACGAAAAGAAACAAACGAAGCAACAACCGCAAAACAAAAACCAAAAAACACGACCAAACAAAACATAAATAAAAGAAAAACACAATAGAAAAAGAGCGACAGAGAGAGAGAGAGAGAGGGAGAGCGACAGAGTGTGTGAAAGAGAGTGAGTATGCAGCAGCAGCAAAGTGAAGAGAGAGAGAGAGAGAGAGAGGGAAGAGAGAACAAGAACACAGCAGCATTAATTTAAAATTGAGCTTTTGATTGACTGGCGCAGTGTGTGCGTGTGCGTGTGTGTGTGTGTGTGTGAGTGTGTGTGTGTGCATTCGTATAGAATATGGTCACACTTACCCGTCAATTTCTTTGGCATGTTGTTGTTTAGGCTCTTATCAATGGCGACTTTTGTCGTTATTGTTGTTGGCAGCGCGGTAAATTTGCCGCCCGCAATTGCTGATTTTGTTGTGTGCGTCACAATTGTTGGCCGCAATACGGAAATGTTGTTGTTATTTATGTTGTTGTTGTTGTTGTTGTTGCTGCTGCTGTTGCTGTTGTTGCTAATGTTGCTGCTGTTGCTGTTGTTGCTGAGCAGCAAGGAGGTCGGTTTGCTGATGCTGCTGCTGTTGACTTTGTTGTTGTTGTGGCTGTTGTTGTTGTTGTTGTTGTTGCTGCTGTTGTTGCTGTTGCTGTTGCCAAACTTGAGAAAGGCGGCGCTTATGTTGCTGCCGCTGTGGCTGCCACTTGGGGCGCTATTCGCTTGCTTGTTGACGTTGATGCCAACACCGCTGCGAATGTTTTGCGCGTAGGTAACTGCAGTATTCAGATCACGACCGCCACCTGCAACAAACGGCAACAAAATCAATAAATATCTCGGTTGGAAAACAAATTAGAGTGTGCTCAAGTCGAAAGTGCCGCACGACCAGATACCCTTTATCCTTACAAACATATCTAATGCATTCTTAGAGAGTAGTTTCGGTGCTTAAAGTCCGATCCCTAAGCAATTTTTAGAACTTATAGCCTAACTGTCCACTGTCAACATTTCCTACATTCTTACATTGCGAATGTCACGCTTTTATTTTATTGTGAAAAATGTGGCCCGTCCGTTTTCCCATAAGCAAACACGTTTTTCACATTTGCAAAAAATAGTCAAGCGGTAACTTTTAAATAATAATTTTCAATTTTAATAATGTCACCGATTTTAACATTTAAAGATGTCCAAATCCCGCAGAGAGTCCATTAAATGAACTTCGAGGTCGTATTATTTGACTTTTGGAAGGAAAACTTGGGTAAATCAAACCGATTAGCTGTTTATTTAGAGAAGCGATACTTTTGCCACTCACATGTTACCGACAACGGACACTGGCCAGTGGAACCGCAAAATGTCAAGTTTGAAAATGTAACATTTTTGGAGCAGATTGGTATCAGGCGAAAAATTAATGATTCTGCATATGAGTTTACTATTTTCTCTTAAATGAGATTTTGCATATACAACATATTGATATAATATTATAGATACAGATATATGTATGCACTTATATACTTCTGGAGCTGCATTTGCTGTCTTTGCATTTGCATTTGCTAATCGATTAAATTCCCTTGCTGTAGCTGTTGCCGTTGCCACAGACCAGCCCCAGGCCCAGTCCCAGCCCCAGTCCGAGCGACCTGCCCCTTCGGCGAAGTAATACCCCCATTACACACCCCATGGCTCTCTTTGTTGGTTTAGCTGCTTAGTTGCGTTATGTGCATTATGTGCCCCTTTCCTGTTATATATGCATATCTAGATATATAATGAGTACATAATTAGCAAATGTCTGTGGGAATATGCGTACATGCTTACATGAAGTAGCTGGCGCTGGAAAGGAGGCAGGAGGCTCCGCAACGAGTCTATCTTCTGCATTCACCTGACGCCAATGGGGCGATGCAATGCATAAGTTCGCAGTTCGCAGCTGCGACAAGCTCAAGACGTTGTTTCCTACCGCCCAACTCCACTTACACACACGCACACACACGCACACACACACACGCACACACACAGCCAGTGACAAGTGGACAGCCGTGTTTGACATTGAATTGAAAATTGACTCGCGCTGCCTGCGAGCGGGAACATGGTTCATTACTTATCTATATATTCATTCTATATATTCGTACTGTAAGGAATCAGGGGACACAAACCGATTTGCCAATTGGAACTTGTTTACATAAACAAAGCCATGTCTTCTGCTATGGCAATAATGTACCTAAAATATCTATAGATATGTGTGCAACTAGGAATTACATTGTTTTGCTCACAATTGTAACGCAAACAATTGAACTCTAGATATCAGGCTGCAGCTTTTTCTTTGACCCTCAAAGTGTGAAATACGCCTCAAATGAATTTGAACAGAGCTCTTTGAATATGAATTCAGGGTCCATCGGATAGTAAACAACAAGGTTTCATACAAACGTTTTTCACGATTTTTCCACATTTGCGGGTGGAAGTCAAAGCCAAATCACCTTTATATATATTTTTATATATAAAACTATATATATATATATATATATATATGTATATATATATTCTATATATAGAACTGTTTGAACCCATATAGAAGAGGAAGAAATCAAGGATGCCTCCTTCTGCCTCTTGCATGGATTTTCCATAAGTTCAGGATATAAATATATGGCATCTCTGGCTTAAAGCGTTTCGGCTTAAAACGGTTCACAGTTAAGATTTGTAGTTCAAATATATCATTTCCTATTCATGTTAAGTAAATTTGGATTATCCGACAATCCTTGAAATATTCTAAAGATAGCGCTAAGCACGAGTTTTATACATATGTATAATATGTATAAAGCGGGAAGATTTTCGAAAATTATATTGCATACTAGATTATTTTGTATACTAAATATATTATTTTTTGAAAAACTTCAAAAATGTATAACTCGGAGATTATAAGAACTTTATAATAGATGTTTATTATTTAGATTTGGAATACCTTCAGTAGGTACAGTGAAGCCGCGATAAACGGACAGCTGCCTTGGGCGGAGTTCTCATTTAGTCGACCTTTGGCTCACATTTCCTTTAAATGCAATAAGTTTTTTACCTCTAATTTTTTTGGCTGAGTGTATTTCAACTGCGGCATTTAACTTAAATGAAATTGGTTTACATATTTTTTTGAAATGCTGAGGATATGCGAAATTCTGTGGATCAGAGGCCAAATATGAGGGTCGATTGATGGGATTATTGGGTTTAATTGGCAGACGTACACAAAATGTTGTCGCTGTTGTTGTTATTGCTCATTTATAATAGATAGTTAATTAAGGCCCACTGAGGACGGAGAAGGGGGAGAATTTGCATTGAGCTGACCATCAATACTTAATGCACATATGCCCAAAACCAAATGCAATATAGACAAACAGACGACGCACAGATGGCCACAATTGGATTTATATGTATTGCACCATGTTTATGTCTAAGTATATGTATGTGTATATGTATATGTATGTGTATGTGTATATGTATATGCATATGCATATGTATATGTATATGTATATGTATGTGTATATGTATGTGTATATGTATGTGTATATGTATGTGTATATGTATGTGTATATGTATGTGTATATGTATGTGTATATGTATGTGTATATGTATGTGTATATGTATGTGTTCTTGCGCAGCGCGATACGCATATGAATATCTATCTATATCTATAGTTATAGTTATATCCACATCCACATCTACATCAACATCTATATGAAGACAATAGCGTACATATATGTATATGTATATGGACAGACTATATGTATCTGTGTCCCGGCTTGGATTGAGCTGTGCATCGCATTTATGAGCACATAAATCATATCCATATATAATACAATCTGATTATCTTCGGGTTCTCCCTTGGCCCCCGACCCGACCGCATGCAGGGCTGCACATCGAACTTGCATTTAATTATTTTGATGCAAATTCGATTTTAATTAATATTTGGCCATCGCATACATAGAACTGATTAGGCAGAAACTATGCGAAATATTTGCCCTGGCCAGTGCAAAGAAAATGAAACCTCAATAGGAGATTATTAAACAGCTGAAATAATAATAAAAATAATAAATGTAACAATAAAAACAAACAAAAAAAATGAGTAGAAAATAATCGTAGAAATAATTTAAAAAAATGATTACAAATTATAATGATAATAATAACAAAAATAAAAATAATAATAATAATAATACAAATTAAGTAATAATAATAACGATAATAATAATAATAATGATAATAATAATAATAATGATAATAATAATAATAATAATAATAATAATAATAATAATAATAATAATAATAATAATAATAATAATAATAATAATAATAATGATAATAATAATAATAATAATAATAATAATAATAATAATAATACTAAATACTACAGGTATAATAATAATTATTATTTAAAATAATATTTGTATTTATAATAACAATAATATTAATAATAATAAATGCAACGATAATATATCGAAACAAATCGATTAACTATCGAAAACTAAAGCAAAAAATAGAAAACAGATGCCAAGTAATCGAAGGCATGGAAACAGAATTCAACGCATAAGGAAACGAAAATAACTAAACTTGAAATATATCGCAACTGTAAAAGAAACGATATATATCGATATATCGAGCAAAGAACGATAACGCAAGAATACAAAGAAAAGGATGACTTTTAATAAGGGAACTCATAAAACAAGTTTAAGTCACATGAAACCAAGCTGTGGAATCTTCTAAAACCTAAACAGATACGCCCCTTATTAATGGCGGTTTCTCTCTCTCTCTCTCTCTCTCCCTCTCTCTCTGTGTGTCTGCTCGTTTTATCGGATATTCTGTATAAATTGAGCTGAATTTTAATGCAAATTTTGTCGCAAAGTCCCAAAAATGTTTGCCAGCAAAAAGTTGTTTAATTAAATTGCATTCATTCTGCGCATCAACTAAAAACTGAACCGCAGCTTGAAATATGCACAAACTTTTATGCTGACTACCTGTTATTCGGGCAAAGTTTTCACCTCAATAATCTGATTGCGTGCCATGGCAAAGAAATGTGACAGCAAAAACATATAAAAATTAACAGGGAACTATTCGTAAATACACTGTAATTGAATAGAAAGGGAATGCATATTGCATGCTTGGGATTGCAACGATTTTTATGGATACATTTACTGGAGTATTGAAGCATTGAACAATCCACATACAAATAAGTCTAAATACACGAAATGGGGAAAATGTCGATATTGATTTTCAAGACGTGAAATGTGTAACGCATAAAAGGAAACATCTCCGAGCCCCAAAAGTATATATATATTCTAGATCAGCATCAACAGCCGAGTGTCGACTGTCTGTCTCTCTCTGTCTCTCTCTCTCTCTCTCTCTCTCTCTCTCTCTCTTTCTGTCTGTCTCTCTCTCTCTCTCTCTTTCTGTCTGTCTGTCCTCCCATCAGTAGGCAGTACACATGTTGGAACCAGACCGAATCGGACCACTATATCATATAAGTTCTTGTATTGAAAAGTAGGTTCTAGTATGAAAAGCATCTCTGTTATCAAGATATTAAAGATGCAAAATCTTATCAACATCAGACTACTATGTCATAGGATGGATCGACCGAAAAGATGGTTCTTGTATGGTAAACTATTCTCTTTTCCGGAATATGTTCATCAAACTCAGCATTTTCGAGCTTCACTACGCTCACATACATATCTGCAAAACCGTAAGCTAAATGTCCACAAGGGCATTTAATCTTCGGCGTGCTAAAGATATGCCTATTTTCTCGTTTATCTTTAGCTTGAAAGCGACTGAAGTTGCCCAGTATTTAGATCTGAAGTTTCTCAACAATCACTAAACTTTCAAAATGTAATTTCTGGCTTGATTTCGTGTCAAAGTTTCTAACTCTGGCTTTAATAGTTCCCGAGTAATATCAAAGTGATAACTAAATCAAATTTTGCTGCTATTTCGGCATATGAGGGCTGTGTGGCAATGACCTTTAACCTTTTCCAGCTGTTACATATGTACAAGCTATTGCATAGACAGCTTAATTATGAACTTTCCACGCAATTTCGGAAAACTATTCAAGTCTGCCTGGTCGACCCTCTTTTCGGCCGTGCCCGGCCGAACAAAGGGGACACCGTTTTTGGTTAGCTGAGAGCCGAACGAGAGCCTGCCTAGGTTCGGGCCAAAGGTTCATTTGCCGCTCTTGTGCGCTAAAATTTCAGCATGAAAATGTGGTTTGCGTGTTTTAACAGACAACTCGAAGCATAGAAAGTTGGCACTTACCGGGCACTTCTATTTGATCTGGATCTTCATCGTCATCAAAATCAGAGCCGGAATCATCATCATCAAAATCGTCGTTCTCATCGGCGTCCAAAAGGGTTTTACGCTTCTTTGAAGTCTGCAAATGGCATAAACAAGACAAAGGGAAATCAATAAAATTGCCAAGAATTATTCAAAACTGTGAAACTGTCTCCCGAATGGATTTCAGTGTAACATATTTCCAGGTGCACATTGAAGGTTTACATTGAAGCATGTAAACTGTACTATTTTTTAGAGTTTCGAGCTCAAATTGGGACTTTAAAAGGGCGCTGTTCGTGAAGAGAATATATATATATATATATAAATATACATATATATCAAACGAACTCGCATTTTTGTGCAGTGTACGGCAGACAGCACGCTAAAGAAAACAAATGAACGGCTGCACATTTCCGGGGAATCACCAAATAAAAAACAAAACGGAATGAGGCACATCAAAAAAATGTAGCACATTTTTAAGCGTCGCACACGCACACGCACACAGATAGAGAGAGAGAGAGAGAGAGAGAGAGAGCGAGAAAGTAAACGCACGACTTTCGCACAGTTGTTTAGAAAAAACAGCACAAAAAGCACGAGCCGAGAAAAAAAAGCCACACACACACAGAGAGAGAGAAAAAAAGACGCGAAGCAGCGGAGGCAAGAAAAAAAAAAAACAGAGAATAAGGAGAGAAAAAAACTCACAATTTCGACAGTCTGGCAACATCTGGAGCACGTTGGGTCAGGCAAAGGTCAGTTTCAGATGCTCGCCACTTAACACTTGCCACGGCTTCAACTGCTGCTGCTGCTTTTACTGCTGCTTTTACTGCTGCTGCAATTTGCGACTGTTCCTGCGCTCGTGTTGGAGGCAACTACGCGCTGTGCCGACTCCAGTGTCTCTCTCTGCCCCGGCAACTAGCGAAATTTTCAGGCCAAAACAAGCTTGCAGTTTTTCGGCGCTTCCACACAGTCCACGAACCAACCAACCACCCACTTACCCACCAGTTCTGCCCATATCAACGCTCTAACCCCAATCAACAGACGTCCCCTAGCCCCTTCACCCCTCCCTCGACGCTAACCAGCTAGTCTCTGCAGTGGCAAACACCCCTTGAACGGTGCGATTTGGGGGGCTCGGGTGGTTGGCCCAACTTTGAAGCGGTCAGGAGCGGGCAGGCAACCACCATTCGGTATCAACAACGTTCAACTGGCACCAGCTGCACAGTGGTTCAAGCATCGCTCGAAATTGATTTGAAAAAATTGCATCAAAATGTTTACAATTCAATTTGAATGCATTTAAACGATAAATATTTAGCTTTAAGCAGGCAGAGCTATACGAAAAGGGAAAAGGTATTTCGGATCTGTATTATAGAGCAGCACATAGACGATAGTCCACATACCAAATATGTTGGCTGTAGGTCTTATGAGCTGCGAGATATGCTCAAAAAACAGAATATCGATAACGGTTCTTATCGATCTCATGGCAATGCAGAAAGTTAACGTTGACTTCAGGCGATGATCTTCTAACTAAAGCACACAATATATAAGAGGTAAAGTTACACAACTATCGATATATCCATTATATCATTATATCGTATATCGATACACCTACACATACAAGAGTTGCAGCTACGAAACTATCGATAAACGATATTCTGGGTATATACGATATATTGCACAATTGCACCAATTGACCCTTTTTATTGCTTTACGAGTTTTATGCTACATTTAATAATATTTCTAGAGCACTTTACCCTAATTGGCAACAAGCGAATGTTTCATATATTGTGATAACTCATTATATCATATCGTATATCGATTCACCTATACATACAGCTTCACAACTATCGATAGACGATATTCTGGTTGCACAGGTGCCACTGTGCCGCACAGTTTGTGTAAAGGGTTGAATGTGGAATTTGCTCCCCCTAGCACACGCGCACACACACGCACACACACACTTACACACACAAAGGGCAGCAGTCAAGCACGCAGTGGAAATGTTTGGCATGCAGAGATACCGAACACTACGAACTATGAACAACGAGCTGAACTGAAACTACGTAGCATGTGCAATGGGCCAACCCCCAACAAACACACGCACACACACACGCACACCCATACAGACCCCCGCTACTACTGCGCACCCCTGTGTCGTTGAAACAAAAGGATTGCCAGGCGGCCTACTGATTGAAATGGAGGGGTGGACGCTCGTGCCCAGACCGAGACCGAGACCAAGACCGAGACCAAGACCAAGACCGAGACCGAAAACGAGGCCGAGGCATAGGCAGCGGCAGCGGCAGCGGCAGAGGCAGAGGTTGTGCTAGTGCCAAAGGATACAGAGGACAACGCATGTACAGCGGCAATTAGAGCAAGATAGCAAACAGCACCGTCGACTGGGTGCGACTGGGCTGCCAGGTTGGCGCCGAGCACAACTTGGCTGAAAGTTTGCCGCTGCCTCTGTGGATGGAGATAAATCAATGAGTCGGGCACTTGGAAACTTGGGAAATTGCAGAAACAGAAATAGGCACAGCACAGCACAGCGAGCAGAGCAGAGCACAGCGGGCAGCCCCCCACCCAACCGACCACCCTTGACAACTACAGTAAAGTCTCGGTCGCAGCGACGCCTTTCAGGTGAGGCAGTTATTTGTGGCAAATGTTTCTGAGAATGATTGATTGTACTTTGAATAGAAAGAACAAATTTTGTGGTACACAGTATATACATATATAGTAATATACTTAACATATTTTATTTAACATATATATTTTAAGCTTATCGGGTAAAAGTTTCACAACTGTTTTCCAAGAATTTAACATAGTTGCGGGCGGAGTTTTTCATCATTTTTGACAAATTTCCGCTCCATGGCTCTTAGGCGCGTTGATCATCAGTCAGTCAGTCAGTCAGTCAGTCAGTCAATCAGTCAATCAGTTAGAGCTAACAGTTGTTTATACACATAGATATACCCTATTTGCATTTTAAATTGTCCCGTGCAATCTCTCTTACATTCTACATTTAAAAGTTTTAACAAACCGAACATAATTTGTTTATTTAGACAAAAACGAATGTCTTCCTAATTATTGATGACATCAAATTATGAAAATTAAGTGCTAAAAGCCTAATTAGAATACACAAGTTTCTAATAGCATCACCGAGATGATGGAAAGTCGTAGCGCCTGTTGTTCTCGCAGTTAGACATCGATTTTGAATCGAAAAGATATCTTTTTATAGTTCAATTTGTTTTATCAATATCTTCTGATCTCTCTCAAGCAAAAGACTGTGCTTTATGGGCATAGTTACAATGTTTTGTGGCTAATTGGGTATTTACAATGAAGGCGAAGGAGGACATAATACGTAATACTGTCAGGTATTTAAATGATATCTATATGCATAACGCGATAATCAGCGATCGCATAAATTATATATTACTTAATTATATACTCCTGTTTAGCACAACTTGCTGTATCTACGTATATCCCGTAGTCTACCGATTCGTAGCCCCATGTCATATACCACCTATTAGTTGTCACGATCTTAGGTGTTTTTTATTATCTTTTTAGCTTTCTAACTGTCGCTTTTTCACGCGTGATCATCGCGCTTATCAGCGCATCTATCAACGAGCAGCAACAACAACAAACTAAAGCATGTTATCTATCAATAAGTAGCGCAATATCAACGGGCA
Source organism: Drosophila montana (assembly GCF_035044405.1). Classification (NCBI taxonomy): domain Eukaryota; kingdom Metazoa; phylum Arthropoda; class Insecta; order Diptera; family Drosophilidae; genus Drosophila; species Drosophila montana. The sequence continues at coordinate 564,313 of NW_026999206.1, forward strand.
TTACGACTGTTCACACACGCTTGCAGCTTAAGGTCAGGCTTTCGTTTTAGAAGTTGAACTTTACATAGGAGAGCTTAGAAGAAAAGAACGGGAGGATATCACGCCGAACACAGCCATTCAATCTTTCTAGCTCTCTTCTATGAATGCACAAAGCAGAAGGATTTTCACCAAATTTGTGGAAAATGTGCTTAGATATCCCACAATTTAAATGTTTATGCTCTAAGCACACCAAACAATGCATAACAAAACCAAGTCGCAAGCTCGATTTTGATCGATTTTGATTAAACGGCAGCTGATATCGAAAAGAGATGATATTCTATTTCTGCTTACGATATAGGGGAATGTAACGAATATTTCGAATTTCCTTGCCTAGCTCTTGTAGTTTCTGAAATTGTCCATATATACATATACTTTATACACACGCCTTAGACCCTTTTATCCCAGGCTATAAAATGCAAGCGAATTCAAAAATATTCTGTTATCAAAAAATGCTGTTGCCTGCCCAAATACAATAAATTGCATTCTTTTTTTTTTACCGCTTTTGTGACACAGAAAATAAAAGCAAAGCGAATGACCTTGCAAAAAGAAAACAAAGCTCAAATATTCGCACACACGTGTGTGCGTGTGTGTGTGTGTGTGAGTTTGTCTGAAAAGGAAATACATCAACACGTTGCCAAAAATGGGTGAAGAACAAACAACAAACAACACAAACAAAATAAAAAAAGAACAAGAAGAATAATATAGAGAAAAGATGAGGCAGAGCGAGAGTCGCTTTTAAGGGTTGCAAAATCGCAACAGAAGCGAAAATAAATATAAAAACAAAAAATGCCGGATAAAAAGGCAACAAAAGCAAACCAAATCGAACACAAAACACAAGTGTACAGTGTGTACATATCTAGGCAGACAACAGTGCAACAGTGGGACCAGTGTGTGCAAAAGAATTAGGTGAACAAATAAAATTACGTATTTTCATTACGTATTTTTTGCATTACATGTTTAAAGAATGTTTCCACCCATTTTTCACTCAGAGAAAAGGAGTTATGGATATCGATTGAACACTTATAAATTGGGTCTCTCTTTCGTCTAATGTATAAAAACTGATTAGACAATAATTAAATTATAGTTCAAACAAGCTTGCAGCCACATTTTCCACTTCAAAGTTCTGAATATTCCCAATATTCCCAATATTCCAGCCTTTTAAAGCTCAGTATAATGCATTCAAACAAGTTTGTAGCTTATCGGAAGCAAAAAATATATGAAAAAAATTGTAAACAGCCGTTTTCCACGCATTTTTCGGTTACGAATTCGCTGCAATCGCTGTATTCAGCGAAACGGGTTTAAAGACAAGAGTTTTTCACGGTGAATGAAAATTTCCAAAGTTCCAACTAGAAGCCTTGCTTACAACGCAATAGTTAAAATCCAGCTAGCTCTCTCTATATATATACATACATATATGTATGTATAACTGACTGATTGGTGATCAATGCAATTATATACAGTATACATAAATAAATGGAGAGTTGCAGAGAGAGAGAGAGAGAGAGAAGATATATATGCATATAACTTGTATGCATGCACTAACACAGACTTCAAGCAGGTGGCAGGTGGGCAGATGTGTGTTTTGTGCCTGGACGGACGGTCTGGGCAAAGGGGAGGAGGTGCGTTTGCCCCAGATGCTGACGCATGCGCCACAGGCCGCTGCAAATGCAGCGAATAGAGCAAAATGCAGATGGTAATAAATAAGCTGCGACAGCTGGGGAAATTTTATGTAAAATCGGGACGCTGCAGCAGCGCGTTGCACGTGGGAGTGGCATCAACTGCTGTTGCTGCACACCTTGCACTTTCCACCTTGCACCGCACCGTCCAGGCCTATGTTCAAATTGTTGCACATACAGTGCACACAGGCCAAGGACGAACAGCGAAAGAGAGAGCTCTGCTGCTTGTGGTTTGTGTCTTTGCTAATTGGCCAACAAGATTTGTGCTTGTATTAAGATGAAATGCGTATTGTTCAGCTTTTGGATTTTTGTTCTATATTGGCACGGTCACACTTGGACTGACGAGGCGGAAAACGTGCTTTTCGAAAACTTTGTTTGTCGTTTGCAACGTGAAAGAGAGTATATTGACTCGTTGCGAATACCCATCTAGATCTAATAAGCTTCTAGTTATGTGTTTTTGAATCAGCTTAGAGAGATTTTCATCGGAAATTAATATACCCGGTTCTAAGTGAAGTTTTCGGATTTGCGAAAAATTATATTTTTTTCAGTATTTATGAATGTATGGATGTATATGATACATTTAAAAATGTTTACATGCAAATTTAATGGGTTTTAAATAGAAAACAATTAACTAATTTTGTAGCGCCGAAGTTTGAATACCCTCCCAAGCTTAACCCCACAACCCAGCTGATCAAAACTATATATGTAAGTAGATGCATGCTTTGCGGAAAGTCCATAATATCCTTTATAAGGCTATAAAATCAAATATTCCTAATCTTAAAGAATAAACGATGAAATTCGCTCAACAATCTGGAACATTCTAATCTGTAAATGCTCACACTTTACTGAAAGTCTTCCAGTTTTAAGTGTTTACTTTAACCAGACAATCCGAGGTAGTCCAAGTTTGTGCATACCCTAGGCTTACCATCTTGAAAAGGGTACAAGAAAATGAAACTAAAAGTAAATATTACAAGTGACTGGTCAACATAATGGCGCTAGTTGCGGGGGCTAACTGCGGCAAGAGGGCGCATGGGCTTAACCCTAACCTAGCACAAGCAACGGTTAACGGTTTTCGCCCATAATCTTATGATGAAATGAAAGCCAAAGCGTTGCGGGTGTGAGGAGGAAGACAAACACAAACAAATCAAATAATATAGAAAGAACGAAGAAATGGAAACATGTAAACAAAACAATGCAAATTAATTGTGTCGCTTCATGCACTCTTCTTCCTACCCCCCCGGCTCACTGCTGCTCTCTTCCACACACGAGTTCGCAATTGTCACATTGAAATGTTTTTGTTTTTGCCTTTGCGAATTTGGTTTTTTTTTTATGGCCCCACCATGTGGCTGGGCACGTAGCTAGCAAGTGCGAGCGAGATGGCTAGCGTGTGCACTCTCAGCTGCTGCTGCTGCTGCTGCGTCGGCGGCGCGGACAGTGGCCATTGAATTTTGGCCATCAAATGTTGCGCTTTGACGACATCAACAAAGGAAATGCATAAGTCATGATATGTTCAATAAGAAACAACAAACAAAAAATAAATAAAAAGATTGCATTAACTGTGAACTTACCATTTTGTTGCTGTTATTCGTATCGCAATTTGTTGTTGCTGCTGTTGTTGTTGTTGTTGTTATGATTATTTGCTGTTAACTTCAGCGCGGCCAGGCCGGAAGAGGAAAAGCGAAGAACGCGCGCGTTTAGAGAACAGGCGACGGCAACGGCGACGACAAAGCGAATGACGACGCGCTGACGGACAGGCGGTCGGTCAGCAGCAGCGGCAGAGCGTGCGAGAGAGAGAGAGCCGAGTCGCAACGGCAATTGAACAATTGTTCGCCTACTGCTGCTGCTTCTCCTCCTTCTTCTTCTTCAGCTTCAGCCTCTTGGAGCAGCGAGCACGACTGAGCTCTGGCTCTGCCTTTGGCTCCGCGCTTCGTTTACGGCTGCGGCTCAACACGCTTTTTTTTACTCTTTTTTTGCTTCTCTGCCTTTGGTCTATTTCTTTTGTTTGTTTAAAGTTTTCTGCACATACATTGCCGTAGAACGCTGCAAATACGACTGCAGTTTGCTTGTTGGGGGCTTGTTAAGATTGCGTTATTTTTTATTATTGTCAGGCTGCGCTCAACTGCAGTCACGCACACGCACAATAACAACAACATAAAAAAAAAGAGAGGAAGGAAACAATAAAAAAAAGTTAACAAGCCGAAAACACACGTAACATACGTTCGCAGCGCACGTCGCACGCTAATAAAATATAACTTATCGATATATTTTCAAGTGACGAAAATACTAATTCGGTATTTGCGAAAATCCGTCAAAAATCCTTAGTATTTTTTGATAATTATAAATTATTTTATTGGACGAGACTGGACCTCTATAGTTGAGCTACTAAATATTACCCTTTTTTTACATACACACAAAATTTGAGTTTTCTTTAAAAAAAAAAAATAAAATACTGAATCACACATATATCGATATGGTTAGACCGCGTACCTATAGTATTATGGCTGCCAGATAGTCAAAAAATTCTATAAGTTTATGCACCAAAGTTAAAGATTTCTAAAACTACTTAATTTTACACGCATTTCGGTATATTTTGGTACAGAATCACTTGTCTTGCCTACCCAAATCTAGCCTATTTAAATTAGCGAGTGCTTAACAGTTCGATAATTTTTAACATAGTATGTTAAATTACTGTCGTGTTCTTAGAGATGCGCAAAACTCGTATCGATTATTTTTTCGCAGCACTAGCGTTTTGTTGTTGCGGTCGCGTTGACAGTGCGGCGGTTTATATTTATTAGCTATTACTCAGAATAAAAAAACAGTCATTGTTTTTCGGGCTTAATCGGCAAAATGTGCGCGCCAAGCACTTACACAGCAGCAACGTCCGTTCAATGAGCTACAGTACGGAAAAAAACACTCGCACAAAATAAAAAAAATCAATTTGCAATATTCGTGCCGCCGCTCAGCCCGCCACCGCCACCGTTGCGCCCCTTCATAAACACGCAGAGCAAAAGAAAAATCTACAAATAAAGCGATTACTCGTTGGTGTCTCCTGGTAAAGACGAAAATCGATCGATATCTGTTACAACTAATTGTAGTCAGTGGTGAATTGTTTTGTTGTGTTTTTTTTTGTTGTTTTGTTTTCTGGTAGTGTTTTAACAAAGTTCGTTTCGGTTTTGGCAGTGGGGGAAGACGAGGAGTCGCGCAGACTATAAATCGCTTGCTCGTCGCCGGGTGTGAGGTGTGAGACGAAAAGAGAGCAGCAAAAAAAATAGCAAGGCATATTTAAAATACCGAAAAATATACATACATATGTACATGTACACATACACGTGCAATTTAATATATGTGTGCATTGAATTCAATAAAAATCGCAAATATTAATGAAATTTGTTGTTGCTGCTGCAGCACGCCAAGGAAACATTGAATCTTTTGTGTATAAAAATAAACCAAACAAATCGGCGCCGACGTTGCCACAGCTAGCAACAAGAGAACAGGCAGCGAATTAGCAAAGAGAGCGAGAGCGAGCATCCGCCCAGAGTTCCCCGTTCCCACAGACCCGCGCACCCATAACGCAAACGCCTCTGCTCATCGGGCGTCATCGATATTCGTGTTGGGTTTGTTTACGCGCGGAGCGTGCAGACGAACACACCCTGTGTGCACTTCAACAAGGAGAGGTCAGTCAGCGCCCGACCCCCCTCCCGCGCTGTTAAACATTGCGTGAGTGCATGTCGGTTGGCGCCTTATCGTCCAACACACAGTAACGCCTATTGGCCGCGGACCGCTCCTGCGACGAAAAGACAAACAACACGCCATTGCCATTGTCATTGCCAGTTCCTCTTCCTTGCTTAGTAGGAAGCAGCCATTAGCGTTTTATGTGACCAACAGCATGGTAAGTAAAACAGAGACAGAGAGAAAGAGAGAGAGAGAGAGTGTGTATGTCAAAGAATCAGCGAAAGCTTTCTAACGGATCTGCACCTGCAGCTGCGTGTGTATTAGAATTAGCAATTTTTCCCGTTTGTCTATGACCATCATTCGCATAACACAAGGCCGCCGACGATGCCGGCCCATAATACATGTGCACCAGTCTGTGTGTGTGTGTGTGTGTGTGTGCGTGGACGTGGGTTGTGCCCTAGTGATGTGATTTTATATTAATTGAATATTAGTGTGAGCATATTAAATGATGGAATAAATATGTATGTATATGCATACATATATACACATTTACATGCATGCGTAGAATAAGGTGTGACCCTGCGAGTTTTTGGGGTTGTTTTTGCATTGGAGTCGTTTATGTTTATGTATGCGTTTGCAAGTAATCTCCTTCTCAATTAGCCTCCAGTGTGCCCCTATTTTGAGATTTTCATAACAGAAAAATTCAATTGGATGCAACAATGCAATTTACAGTTAACGGAAGGCGCGATTTGTTTTAAATTCTAATGCATTGGCAACCATTTTTATAAGCTTAAAAAAAACTAGGTAATAAAAGGAAAATTATAAAAACAAAATCAAAAATACAATAATTATATAACATACAAACAATTAAGAATTCTCTAGTTGAGAGTGTCCGACTAGAAGCTACCCTGAACCACAAATATTTTTATCTTTTTTCCAAACATCCACAAAAAAACACAAACAAACACATGCCTCTTCTTTCCTTAATCCAAAACTGTCTAAAATGTTTTAGTGTTTGGCTTGTGTTTATTATCCGATCTTTATGAATTTATTAGAGCATAAATATGGCATTCAGTTGTGTGGAGATAAAAAAGGCTAAACCTCCAAAAATGAAAAAAAAAATTTTTTAATTTATAGGGAAATTGTGAGGTATCCAAATAAAAATGCTATACGCGCATCTACATGCCAAATTTTCCGGTTTTAACACATATAAGCTCCGAGATATGGCTGAAAAACTGGATGTTAATATCGATTATTATCGATTTAAAGGATACGGGGCAAGCTTTCGATAATTGGAAATAAACTCGGTCTTTTCGTACACCTGAAGGGCCTACATTGAATACTTTAAGACTCTAGCTTTACTCGCATTATGAAATTAATATACATTAAGCAGAAAAGGCCAATATATAAAGTAATTATTTGGCTGCGTACTCTAGAAAAATCCGGATTTAATGGAAAATAAACGCAATCACTAAATTGGGCAATAACTAACGATTTTAGGGGCATCGATGCTCTATTTTTTTTTTCTTGTTAATCGATTATTGCGACGGACACACGCACTCAAACCGTTTGCTGAGTTAGTGTGTGTGTGTGAGTTTGTTGTGTGTGTGTGTGCGTTGTTGTTGTTTATATTACAAATGTTACTTAGGCTTTATTTGTAGTTATAATTAACGTACCTTGATTGTATACGCGCTGACGCTTATCTAGCTATATGCACACACACAGACATACATATATACATATAATGGGCAGTGGGAGTGTGCGCGTGTGTGTGTTTGCACAACCTACTGCGATAACGGGGGGCGGCCTCCTGTACTCGCTAAATGTACCCGCAGCGCACCGGCAGCGCGTGACAAAGCCAACGACGACAACAACAACAATAGCAGCAGCAGCAGCAGCTTATGTGTGTGTGTGGGGGGGGGGGGGGTAGCGGGTAATGGTGGACACCTGTTAGTCGCCCAGAAAGGAATGTTCAATAACGCAACTAGAGCCCTCAATTGTCTCTCTTCTTTATTAGTCATAAGTGCATAAATATTAAGAAAAAAACACAGGCACGCACACACACACACACACACCCAGGTATACAGTGAAAGCTCTATTAACGAACAAGCTCCAAATCTAAATAATAAACAAACGCCCCTATATTTGTTAGTGTACAAATTAAACCTAATTGCACGAATTCAAAATTGGTCAATTTTTTCATTAATTTAATCGGTCATAATACAAATATGTAAAAGTTTTGCAGGAGTGTAAAATAATTCATTTGTTTTTATTATAATTTTTATTTTTTTTTATCAACTATCCAAGCAGAACATTGGAGTTTTTACTGTATATGCATGTTTATTTGTATTTGTATGTGCCGGCATTTAATGCACAATTGAATCAAAACGGGCCAACACACAACTTTATAATCAACGTAGCGGCCGTTGTTGTACTTTGATAACGTATTTAATTTATTATTATGACTGCGGCTCACCCATACATGTGCGTCTGTCTGTACACACATATACAATAAACCCGCAGCCTGCTTCACGCACACACACATACAGAGAGTCACAGACGCACAGGCACTCAGCTAAACGCTGGCTCACTCTCTCTCACTCCCTCTCGTTTGGCAGTAGCCACTCGCCATTTTGTGCGGCTCTCTCTTCGCCACCGCCTCAGTGTAACGGCTGCCTTCGAAGTTCAAGCTTCGAAGCTCCCACAAAAAAAAAAAACACAAACTTCAACGAACGAACTTACAAATCTGAACGAAACGCGCGAAAATTGAACGAAGCAACAACAACAAACCACACGCAATGAATTGTTAAACAATAACAACAACAAAATCAAATACAAAAGGCAAAAAGTGCACGGGTGGGTAACCGAAAGAAACATCAAACTCGTAACTCGAAAAAAAGACAGTCAAGTACATACTAGTCATACAAAAATAAGTACATTTGAAAAATCTCGCACATGAGTACAAATATAAGAGGGCGGCAGTCGCGGGGTCGTCGATATTGGCCGTCAAGTACAGCACATAACAATTATTTAGGTACAAACATGTGCACCGAACATGGACTCAAGTCTCTCGGTTTTCGATTTCGATTTCGGACTTTGTGTTCTTATTAGAGTTTAGCACGTGCCATGTTCTGATTTAACGCTTCTGACACGATCACGCACGAGCTAACACGATATTGAAAATATGTCCTGCAAGGAAAATGTAAAACGTTTAAAATTATATTAAAATTTCAAAAGTAACAGAAGTTAATTATTAGAGTTAATTGAGCTCAAATAAAGTCAAGACATCTTAAATCTAGCAAAAAGATTATGATATTGTTTAAAATTCAATTGTTATCTAAATTTTTTTGGATTTGTTTTTTTTTGTTATGGTTTTTTTTTTATCCTTGTGAATAATAACAGTTAACATATATGAAAATTGCTGTTGAATTTGAACCAGCGACATATTACCTGCATGACGTCACGTTAGCAAAGTCATTTTTATATATAATGATAATCGTGTCGTGTTACGATATTGTGTGTCGCGTCGTGTTGAACAAATCGAAACACGAGTCCATCCCTAGTTCTTACCTGCGCATGTACCAAACGCATTTAGAAAATATATGAGTATATATATATATACATATATATATATATATATATATATTAGCTTTACGATCGTTGGGTTTATGGGCCGCTTGTTGTTTAATTGCTCGCCCTGTAAATTACAGGTATTCAGTTTTTATTGTGCCTCCGGGGAATGCCAGTTTTAATTGCGCTTATGCAATATCTATATACTATATATGTACAAAGCTTGTTGTTTACATCTAACAAATAGTTATCTGGACTGCATACAAATTTTCCTTCTATTTTTTTAATACAATTTTGCATTTTTTTTTCGTGCGAAAGTACTTTTCATTTGAGAACAACAATGGACAAAAATCACAAAAAACAAAAACAAAAAAAAACAGTTAAAACAATGAGTGCATCAATGGTCTGTGCTCAGTGAAGCGTCTCGTTGTGTATACCCTGCAATTGAAGAGCTTATACAGGGTATATACATTTGGCATAACCCATTTAACAAACACTTTGAACCGATGCCTTGTACTTTAGTCAAATGATAAATAAGCTCAAAGTTTTCTTTTGAAAAAGAGTATCTGGAACTTTTCTTTAAATGATTGCAATAGTTGTTTAATAAAGAAACTATTGAGAGCTCAGAATTGAAGAGAAGAGTCTTTAATTTAATAATCTTATCTTATTAAAACTTATCTTCTAGAAAACCTATTAGATAATTGAATTTAGTTTTCAGCAGCTTTTGCTCTTACACTTTCAGAAATGTTGTGAAAGATTCAAAGTTTGCAATTCTTCAGTATTTTTCTTATATGCAATCAGATCTAATATTTCACACATTGCTTCAGAAAAACAGATTAAAACGATTTTTACCCTCACTCTATTCTAGCAAGAATGACAAAAGAATCGATTGATAAAGGAATCTTAATATTTGCGAATCTTAATATTTAATTAAATAATCTTTTTAAATTAATTTTTTCTAAAGAGTATATGCCGTGGAGTATCTAGTACAGTTGGGTATTCCAAGAGCTATTCTAAAACATGTTCAACTTATTATATTACTCACGAAATAGTTGGTTAAAGAATTAGTTAGAATAGTGTGTAAATATATATTTAAGAGCTGTGCGCAATGTGTGCTAATGATTCACGCATTGATGAAACGCCTCCCTTCGAATGCTGATGAAAGCATCCACATATATTTGTGAAAAAAAAAAACAAAGAAAGTAGACCTTTAGATTGTTATACAATAGCAGCGGGTACAACAAGCACTTCAACAATTCAGGTAACAATATAATTAATGATTAGTTTCAGCACTCGAATCGCTCAGCTGGAAAAGTTGAATGGATAACGAAGAGTACACAAAAAGCAGCGAAAATGAAACAACAGCAACAACTTTTCAAATCACAAGCCATAAAAACTTTATAACTTTTCTGCGATAACGGCAAATTTCGCGCACAAGGTCACACTTAATCGGCATTTCGTTTCGAATTCTCAAGTGGTTCAAGCACGCGCGTCATCAACTAAACGGTTATGCATTGCTCATGTGCAGGGTATGCGGCAAGTCGAGCTAGCGCAATCGTGCACTTGTTGCTACTCATTTAGTTGTTGTTTAATGCACAAATGCCAAGTCGCTTGTTGGAATTATTTCTGGTTCGCACTTTGAATGGGTTTTTATTTTTACTTGCATTCGTTTTTGTTGTTGTTGTTGTTTTTTTGCGCTTATCGCAAGTGATTCAAGTTCATTACGCCCCCGAACAAAAGCACAACAACAACAGCCGACAGTTAAGGGGTGTTTTTCAAAGGGGATTGTGTTAGGCAATGAACGGGGGGAAGAGAGGGGAGGGGAGGGGAGGTCTATAGGTCTATGAGCCATTTGCCCAGCTATCTGGCCGGAACTGAGGCGCTCTGAGACGCCCGCGAAACAAGCCATGTGAATCATCGGCGCGAGAACTGAACCGAACAGCGGCTGCAGCTGAAGCTGATAAACTTTGACTCAAACGTCAAACTACGTACTCAGTACTCAATTTTAATGGCGTTTGTCTGATTAATTGTTGATCAACGCAGTGCTTTAATTCGAAAATCTGCCAAGTTTCTGTCTTTTGTTTTGTTGAATTCCACTGAAAACGGTGAAAAATTGGTGGAAAACTGCGATTGCCTGGCCATTTCATATTGGTTCTTTAACCAACTGCCATTTAACTAATGCTCGAGGATAAGGAATACATTTAATGCGAGAATTTGGTAATATCTTCGGCATGCCGTAGATTTAATGCGCTTGTATAGCTTTGGCTTTGCCTCTACAAGGCAAATCCACTCCTCAGGGTGAAAAAGGGGTGACAAAAAACAGCATGAAGACATTTTTGTTACTTCATCGATTTGATTCACGAAAAAGTTTCATTTGAGAAGTGTGTGGCCAAAAAGTAAAAAACACTTCAAGTGAAAGAACCGCGCAAAGCCAGTTAATACCATGAATACATATGTTAATATGTACCAAACATTTTATGCGCAATGTCAGCGTCATACGGCAATACGAGTGCGACAATTATTCATCATATATATATATATAATTATATATATATATATACATATATATACAGACACACACACACACACTCAAGTGCCTACTCGGCGCGTATTTATATAAATATAAGCAATTGCAAGATGTATGTACATACATATATAGTTCTTGCCGCTTATCAGGCTGGCAACTCTCGAGTTATATGAGACCCCTCATAATCGTTATCGTAACGCCCAACAAATTCCAAGTAATCGTCGCCGCCGTCGTCGCCGTCGTCTAAATTGCCAGCCAAATACTGTGCGAATCAAGCATTAGGGAACAGCCATTGCTGCCTTAGTATAATAATTGATTGATATTATCCATGATCATATGAGCTCATAAAAAGTATCGCCTGCCTGGTAATGGGGTTCAATGAGAACCCCAACCAAACAAAACAAACGGTTAGACACAACAATATTTAAGTTGTTGCCTTTTCTAAATAAATCTTTTTTTAAGACCCGACAGCTTGTTGCTATTTGCCAAATATTTAAATTTAATTTCAACTAAGTTGAATTTCTCACATAAAGACTAGTCGAAAATGCATGATATAGGCCTATATATATAGCATATATCAGGGATAAAGGCCTATATATATATATATATATATATATATATATATCTCAACTTGTAAGTCTCTAGTTTATTGAGAATATATCGGGAATATATGCATATACATTCAGAGTTCGCAGAACCTCTTGTCTGCCTGCTTTAAGATGCGCTTCTTATACATATTGATTCATAGACTTGTTGGGTTGCATAAACGATGTAATACCCCGTTGAAAGCTAGCGATAAATTTGCTCTTTGGGTTCCGACGGTTAGTCATGCCCCCCGACTCATATTTCGTGCTGCCTGCTTGCTATCACATAATGCCCATAATGTTCCTGTATCAACTCGATCACCCTAACAAAAGTTAAAAAGAAAAAAACAACAAACCAAAAGCTGAAAATACCCTCACGATTGTCAAATTTTGGGTTTTTTTTTTCTTAGATTCTATGCGGGCCTTTTTTTTTTTTTAGATATTACGTAGCGCCATCTCTTTTGGGCATTTTGGTTAATTGAAATTGTGATGAACTTGACTTGTACACTAATTGCTCGCTACCCCCTAGCCTTTACACCCCCCCCCCCCCACTTCTCACCCCCCCTTCGGGCTAGCACTGGACAGTTTTCCTACTGTGGGAAACAACAACAATAGACGCAATTATAATCAAATCGATGGCATTTGAACTGCTTAATTATTGGATATTTGCCCCCACAGAGACCCCATGTAAATTGAAATCTATTTCGATGTGTGTGTGTGTGCCTGTCTGATGTGTGTGTGTGTGTGTGTGTGTGTGTGTGTGTGTGTGTGGTCTGTGTGTGCAGATGTGGGCACATTCCAATGCCCCAATCTCGGTGCAAACAGCAACAACAAACACAATCAAAACATTTTCAGCTGATCGAAGTTGAAATGCTCTATAAAAAATATATATATATATATTTCGATTCGAACTTGAACCAAATTTAAATAGAAAAGAGCATCAGATTTGTGCACAGTTTCTCTACGATTATATTGTACAAAAGTTTTAAAGGCGGACACAATTCTAATTACGGTCTATACCCTGTTTTCCTTGAGAATGGCTAAAGCGAGTTCAATGGGAAGCCTGAAGGAAGCAACTCCGAGCCTCGAAAGTGTATAGTTTATGGATTGGGACGACGAACTGAGGCAGAAACTACAAAAAAATTAGACTTACTATATCATGTGTATTATTGGAATATAAATAATATCAATCGACTAGCTAGAAATATAATCGATAGCTTAAATAATATGATCGATAGTCAATAGGGAACTTTTGTGAAGTACTCTAAGCATCGATATATATCGGCACAAATTCAAGGAGATCGTGGCAGAGTTTTTGTCGAATATAGACGAGTCGAACGATATTGTCTACCATATATATATATTCCCCATTTGCACAATATCGATAAATATCGATTTTGACACTTGGTTTCCCGAACATCAAATAAAAGTTATTAAAGCTAGATACATTAAACCTTTTCTAACACGCACACATAGAGAATATTTCACTATTAGGAGGTTTTCCCCCGAAAATTGAAGAAAGCCTCGCAGAAAACCTACACACAGTTTTGGCATGCCATATGTGAGTCCTGTTAAGTTAAAAAAGATCGGACAATAAGCACCGAAGCTACTTGAGAATGCGTATGGCTTTAAAGGGTAAATATATGCTAAGGTGGAGGAATAAGAGAAAATTACGTGTTATATGTTGTATAGAACGAAGCGAGACGGCAACTCGACGCAGAGTAGAGGGTATTATATATATATATATTTTGCTATGTGCACATGTGCTGCCGTTTTGGTTATTAATCATTTATCGGTGCGTGCGCATATTTTATAGGGAAAATCAGAATAGAAAAGAATTATTGATCGGGCGGGGCTTTTCCAGGCACGGCCCAGAGACGTGCGTGCGTAATATAATTCTTATATAATTCTAAGTCCATTCAATGCGTCACATATGCCAACACATATTTGTAAGATCCCAAAGCCCATTAAGGGCATCGAAAACGGTTGATGGCCAGTTGGAGAGCGCTCCAGCACTTTGACTATAAGTTATACGTTATGGGCTGCTTAGCACGCGATGCCCCTGATAAAGCACTTTACACAGTCGTTAATTCTTGAATGGGGGAACCAAAGTTACTTTTTCCTCGACAAACAAAAGAAACTTTCGCAATTGTTTAACCGAACTTCTTTCTAGTAAAATGAACATATGTTGAGATCTATATTATTCAATTATATCTAAATAAAGCTCAAGTCAACAAATTTTTGTGGGTAAGCCACAGACGAGCTCCTTTGAGGATTGAGCCAAAAGAAATATATATGTATATATATTTTTTTGAGGTAAGGCTTACCTAGAGTTGGGGGAGCTGCCATATATTGTAAACATGATAGATACATGTGTCTGTTACGGCCATAAAATCTGAAATGGCACGGATAGAGCTGGTCTTTGTTCGGCTTATTTCCCGTGTCATGGAATATTAATAGAAATCCATATCATGTTTTTACGATATGTTAATCAAATCAAATCAATTGCTGAGTCTCACTTCGTTTACAATCTTTGCTCAAAAAATTTGTTTACATTTTCACAAACTGTTTGATAATATGGAGCAGACACGAATGAGATACTAGCTCATGCACTGGAAAAGTTTACCCTGGCACGGCCCAACCCAGCTCAGTTATTTTGCATATTATAGTTATAATTCTACATATACATATATGAGTTCAACTTTCTATTCTTAAATTGAAGAACATATATTTTGGGATATGCATTTATTGCATAACTAAATATTTATTTATGTCAATTTTTTTTTTTTACACGAACACGATACTTTTCCAAACACGCACGACAAATATTGATCAAGGCACGGTCGAGTAAAGAGATTTATTGCCTTCTTTTCAAAATTGAGGAACAGAAATGTCGAGATCTGCATAAAATGTATAACATTTTTCTAACTCCATATCTAATATTTAATTTTATTTATTTATTATAAATTGTTTTTCGACTTGTTTCGACAATGAATATAATTAATTATACTTATATTTTATATCAACTATAGCCTGACTAGAAATCGTACTCTTTATATTGCTGAGGCTTGCACGAATCTGCACGAAATAAAGTTTTGCAGCACGAGCCTGTCGTGTCACGAACCAATAACACGGCACATGCTCATCTCTAATGCAGAGTATTCAGTTGCATAGGCCAAAGAGCGGAAAAGAGAGAGAGAGAGAGAGAGACAGAGAGAGAGGGAAAGGAAAAGGGAAAGAGAATGAGAACGAGAGTGATATAGAGAAAGGGGGAGAGAGCGAGAGATCGAGCTAAAGAGAGAGAGAGGAGAGATTGAGAGAGAGAGCGAGAGAGTTTGACAATAAGAGATCGAGAGTGGGAGCATGAGAGAGGGAGAGAAAGAGAGTAAGTGTGAGAGAAAGACAATGAGTGTGAGAGAATGAGAGTGAAAGCAAGATAGATAAAAAGTGAGTGAGTGAGAGATACGGGAGAGTGAGTGAGTGAGAGATAGAGAGAGTGAGTGAGTGAGAGATACGGGAGAGTGAGTGAGAGATAGAGAGAGTGAGTGAGAGATACGGGAGAGTGAGTGAGAGATACGGGAGAGTGAGTGAGAGATACGAGAGAGTGAGTGAGAGATACGGGAGAGTGAGTGAGAGATACGGGAGAGGGAGTGAGAGATACGGGAGAGTGAGTGAGAGATACGGGAGAGTGAGTGAGAGATACGGGAGAGTGAGTGAGAGATACGGGAGAGTGAGTGAGAGATACGGGAGAGTGAGTGAGAGATACGGGAGAGTGAGTGAGAGATACGGGAGAGTGAGTGAGAGATACGGGAGAGTGAGGGAGAGATGCGGGAGAGTGAGTGAGAGATGCGGGAGAGTGAGTGAGTTGTCGCCTTCTCGCTGGGTTGCGCATTAAGTGCCATAGACCTTTTAATATATTTACTAACCGAATGATTCATACCCTTATCTTTGTACCGTTGTGTGCGCTGTGTTTTAATGGAGTTGCATCCGATTTTGATTGATTATTTTGCAGAAATGAGTGCCTCATCAGTGTGCGAGACGGCAACGAATTCAAGCGAATTATCAGCGGCAACAGCCAAGGGCAACAGTTGAACAAGAAGAAGAACAAAAAAAATAAATAAGAAGAGCAACTGCAGCAAATTGTGTTGCAACGAAACGAAACGACCAAAAAAAAAAAAGAGAAAGCAAGAAAGAGTTTAGCTACAGTAAACACCAGCTAAGAGATAAAAGTGATTCACACAGGCACAAAAACCAAAAAAACAATCAAATAAATTAAAGAATTAAGCACAAGCAGAGTCTGGAACGCACGACCCCCCGCCCCCCGCCCCCCCCAGCCTCCAGCCCCCCGGCCGCAACCAGCCTGGAAAAAAAAAACAAGTGGCCCCAAAAACGAAAAATAAATAAACAAAATACAAACAATTGACGAGTAGAAACATAACCTAAAATCAAAATAAAATCCCACACGCACGCACAAAGAGAAGAGAAGAAAAGAAGATAAAGGCAGTCAGTCCAGAGTACAGTGCACACTCAATATGATGAACTCGACAACGAAGCATCTGCTGCACTGCACGCTGCTCTTCACTGTGATAATTGCCTGCGAAGTATTCTCCGGCGGTATTAAGATCGATGAGAACTCCTTCACCCTTATCGATCCATGGACTGAGTATGGCCAATTGGCCACCGTATTGCTGTACTTATTGCGTTTCCTCACCCTGCTCACCCTGCCGCAGGTGATGTTCAATTTCTGTGGCCTCGTCTTCTACAATGCCTTCCCCGAGAAGGTCGTACTCAAGGGCAGCCCCCTGCTGGCCCCCTTCATATGCATACGCGTGGTCACACGGGGCGATTTCCCCGAACTAGTCAAGATGAATGTGTTGCGCAATATAAATACATGCCTCGATACGGGCCTCGAGAATTTCCTGATTGAGGTCGTCACCGACAAGGCGGTGCATCTGGCCCAGCATCGGCGCATCCGTGAGATTGTTGTGCCCAAGGAATATAAGACGCGGACCGGCGCCCTCTTCAAGTCGCGCGCCCTTCAATACTGTCTCGAGGATACGGTGAATGTGCTCAACGATAACGATTGGATTGTCCATCTGGACGAGGAGACTCTGCTCACCGAGAACTCGGTGCGTGGCATTATCAATTTTGTTCTCGATGGCAAGCATCCCTTTGGCCAGGGCCTCATCACCTATGCCAATGAGAACGTTGTCAACTGGCTGACAACCCTGGCGGACAGCTTTCGTGTATCCGACGACATGGGCAAGCTGCGCCTCCAGTTCAAGCTCTTCCACAAGCCACTCTTCAGCTGGAAGGGCAGCTATGTGGTCACCCAGGTGAGTAACAGCCAGGCGGCCCCAAAACAATTACAATTCTATTTAAATGCCGGAATTCTGCCAAAAAACTTGACTTATCATACTTCAAGTAAACTAGATTTCTATAAAAATGAATATATCTCCCATTTGGCATCTAAGTAGTATAGATAGATAATTATGGTTAGCTGCAACTCTTAACTATCTTTTTTTTTATGCACATAACCTCAAAATCTATCAACTTTTGGCAAGGGAATTCGCTTTATTTCCATCTGCTAATTTCTTAATATTCAAGTAGATCAGTTTATTCTATTGATATAACTCTAACAGGTTACAGGAGTTACCTAAAACAAGTAAGAGGTTCTAGTCGGGAGCTCCCGACTAGGGGATACCCTGAACCCTCTTCTTCCGATAGGCGATAGGAAAATATATATATATATATATATATATATATATATACTATTCTAGAAGCTACATGTCAAGTTTGGTAACTCTAGCTTATATTATTTGCCGACTTTGCTTAAAAAACAGGATTTCGATATCGATTACTTGGAAACGGGGAAAGTTATCGAATATCGGAAACAAACTTGATCTGCGCGGGGACAAGGAGGACCTACAGCTAAAATTTCAAGTCTCTAGCTCTTATAGGTTCTGAGATCCTTGCGTTCATACATACGGACGGACGGACAGACGGACGGACAGACAGACGGACATGGCTAGATCGACTCGGCTATTGATGCTGATCAAGAATATATATACTTTATGGGATCGGAGATGCTTCCTTCTGCCTGTTACATACATTTGCACAAATACATTATACCCCCTTTACCCATTTTTAATAGGTTTAGGGTCTAAATAGTTAGAAAATCAAAATTTTAGTTGCCAAAAATATGTTATTATTAAAGAATTCTAATATCTGGAAGCCATAGTTTTTCGTGAGTGAAAACAAATAAGGTTATATTCTTAATTTAAATACTTCAGTAAAATGGTAAAAAAAAAAGGATATGGTAAAAAGAGCTTGAGTTTTTATTCAAGAACTTGATTGGGCATCGATTGTTCCTATGGTAGTTATATGAGAAAGTAGCGTCGAAATGTTCAGTATTCTTAACAAAAGAGAGGGAAACATTATATAGACGTCCAATTCGGCCGATTCCGGTATATCGAATGCCTGCAAAAAAAAAGAGGGATAGCTTTAAAACTGGGAGACAAAAGCGAATACAAACTAAGGTCAAAGACTAAGACTACTTTCTTGCTAAACAGTTTAGAATAGATGACTTTATAAGAGGAAGAGCAGGCTCCGAGATATACATATATACTTTAGGTGGCAGCCGATGGTGTTGCAGTCATTCGCAGGCAAAGACTACTGTAACAGATATATGTACATACATACATATAGTATGTATAGATTCCAAGTGAAATGTGTATTTCAATTGAATTGGCATTGTCTTTGAGCATCATTTGATTTGGGATAGACAGATAGATAGATCGTTATGTATATTAAATTTGTGTTTCTGGCTTTGAACAGGTTGGCGCCGAGCGTTCCGTATCGTTTGACAATGGCATCGATGGCTCCGTGGCGGAGGATTGTTTCTTTGCGATGCGTGCCTTTAGCCAGGGCTACACGTTCAACTTCATCGAGGGCGAGATGTACGAGAAGTCGCCGTTCACGCTGTTGGATCTGCTGCAGCAGCGCAAACGCTGGCTACAGGGCATCCTGCTTGTGGTGCACTCGAAGCTGATACCGTTCCGGCACAAGCTGCTGCTCGGAATTAGCGTTTACTCGTGGGTAACAATGCCGCTGTCCACATCGAACATCATATTCGCCGGCCTCTATCCGATACCCTGTCCCAATTTGGTTGACTTTGTCTGCGCCTTCATTGCGGCCATCAATATCTATATGTATGTGTTTGGTGTCATCAAATCATTTTCACTGTACCGCTTCGGGCTGCTCAAGTTTTTGGCCTGCGTCCTCGGCGCCGTCTGTACGATACCCGTCAATGTGGTCATCGAGAATGTGGCCGTCATTTGGGGCCTGGTTGGCCAGAAGCACAAGTTCTACGTGGTCCAGAAGGATGTGCGTGTCCTCGAGACTGTTTAAGCGGCAGCGCACACTAATCTAACTGTAATTAACACAAATGCAAAATCAATTAATCAAAATGCAAAAAACCAAATGAAACAAATTAATCGCACAACAACAACAGCAACAACACCAGCAACAGCAACAACATCAACAACATCATGATCTTTTTTATTCGTAAGCTTAAGTTGCACACACACAAACACACACACTCTCACACACACACTTATTGTTGTTACGTTCTAAAAAAACACACAAAGAAAAATTTACTTTGGCCGCCCTTTTGCAACACTGTTAAAATTGCCAAAAAAAAAAAACGTTTATAATGCTAGAACAAATAGTTATATATATTTAGTATATATATATATACACACACACACACACATGTGCTATACACTTGTCTTAATATATGCACACACACATGCACACACACACAAACTTAAAGAGAAAAGCTAAAAAAAATTCTAAGTTAATAATAAATTCTGCATTAAGTGTAATTTTTTTTATAGTCATTAGTAGCGAGGTAGAAGAAGAAGCAGCAGCAGCAGCAGCAGCAACAACAACAACAACAACAGTAAAACGCTATAAAAAATATATATATATATATATATATATGTGTATGTTTATATTGTATGTACTATATTATGTAGATTTATATTATTATCATTATTATTATTTAAATTAAAACTGTGTACATTAATGTATTGTAAATTGATAAACTGTTAAATATCATTCACACCAAATCACCAAAACAACAACAACAACAACAACAAAACCGACAACAACAAAAACAAGCGCATAAACCCTCGACTGTTATGTACTTACATACATATGTTTTTATGCATGGCCCTCATATGTATGTATATGTGTATGTTTGTATAGCCCGTATGCTTGTAGGCATGTGTAGCTATACACACGCACGCAACATATACCGTTACAAGCAAACGACAACAACAACAACAACTATGAAGCCCGTCCCCGCGTCGCTTTAGTTTATCCAAAGGAGCAACAATTGCTTTTCATTTGTTAAATCATTTTGTATTTATTATACACACACACACACACACACGCACACACACACACCCAACATACTAAACTTAATGAGAACCGATCAAAGTTGGATATTCCTTAAACTAAACACACACACGCGCACGGTGTGAATGATAGCTATCGTGTTTTTCAACACTGTTCTGGTCGCGGCCCGTCGAATTTTTGCATTAATTTAATGTTTCTATAATTTAATTCAATTTTTTTTTTATTGTTATTGGTGCTTTGAAGAATACAACACACACTCGCGCACACACACACACACACTTGCATAGATAAACAGCCCAAAACGCCGCCGCCAGCAATTAGTCGATATCCCTTAAATGCAACACACACGCACACATACATACACCCACACACGAACACATTGAAAACTGCAAATGAAAAAAAAAAAAGAACCAAATACAAAACGATAATAAAATGAGCAACAAAATATCTATAATAAAAAAAAATTAAATCAAACTTTTGTGTTTTTCTCTTAATATAACATCCAAAAGGAGTTTGGCGGACTATTTAAATCAAAAAATTAAATATATGTATATATTAATAAAAAGTAAATTGATCGAGTCAGCAGTGCGTGCTTTCTCTTTCTTGTCTCACAATGCGCTCTCTTTCATTCCTGTGCACATAGATTGAAAAATACAATTTACTTGACAATGCATGAATATTTTAAATAAATATAATAAATCTCACCAGTTCTGGCAATTAAGAGTACATGAGCATAGGAAAACAGAACTAACTAATATTTATAGAGATATACACGAACAACTTTCAATAAACACAATATTAAAAATACAAAACATTAACGTAATAATTTAAAGTTAAAATCGGCCCTGTAAAAGGGTATAAGGAGCTGGACTTCGCTTAGAAGAATTTCTTTTTAGTTGAGGGCGTATGCAAGAGCAGCTCCGAGTTTCTGTAAGAGGGAAATATCTATATAAAAACGTTGTTTATGAAAATCAATTCTTAATCAGACCTGGGCAGTCGGGAGTTACGCTTCTCCAGCACAGAGTTCGGGCTGGAGAGCGGCCCGGGGTTGGTGTGATCTGTCGATTTGATCACATCCGCATCCTCCTCGACTTCCGTGACGTCGCTGCTCACCGTAACTGTCATATTCTGTGCTGTGCCGGGCGTGGAGTTCTCCTTGTCGGCATTGTTGACTGGATTCTGGCAGTTGCCCCGGCACTTGCAGGAGCTGCTGCAGCCGCTGCTTGTTGAGAAACAGCCGCAGCGCTTCGTGTTGCAATTCGTGCGGCATTTGCAGCGCTTCGCTCCTTTGCGCGTCTCATCCGTCGTCGAGCTCATGTCTATGGAGCCCTGCAGGCTGTTGTTGGCGGTGGTATTGTTGTTGACGCTAGTGCTCCCGTTGGGATTGTCGCCCTCGGCGGCTGCTTCCAGTGTTGCGGTGTCTGAATGCGACTTCTGTGTGAATAAGAAATTGCGAGAATTAGGCAAAGAAGTGCCGGAGTGGAGTGGGGGAGCTATAGACTGCACTCTGGGCATGGCACTTGCCTTGGAACGTTTCTTCAATGGCACCCAGTCGGGATCGCTGTCTGAATCCTCCTGTCCGTCGCTTAGCAGGCTTTCGTTTAGAAAGATAACTGACTTATCGGCGGACTGAGGCTTCTTTGTCGCTTTTTGTTTGGACTTGATGCGATCGAGCTCCTGCTGCAGCGCCTCCTTGGTGCTGAGCAGCTCCTCGACTATTTTCTGGCGCTCCAGATCTTCCGGCTTTTGGGACTCACTGCCACCCAGCGCATGCGAGCTGCGCAGCAGCACCGCGACCTTCTCCTCGTAACTGCGCTGCTGGCTAGCCATCAGTTGCTCGTGCTCTCGCTCCGCCTGGCGCAGGCGTTTGGTCAGCTCCTCGTGCCGCTGCTGCGCTTCGTTCAGCTGGCTGCGCTGCTCGTCCACCAGCACCTTCTGCTCCATGATGCCCTGCGCCTGTTCGCGCCGCTGCTGCACCAGACTCTTGAGCAGCTGCTTATTAATTGCACGCGACTCGCCTATGCTCTGGACGCTGTCGCATAGCGCAGCCATGCGACTGTCTAGATCGTTGGAGCAGACCTTCTGCTGCAGATCCGCTATTTGGGCATTGCGCATCTCCAGTTCCTCCTCGAGGCTGGCCAGTAGCTGAGCCTGTTCTGCGTCTGGCTGCGCCTCCTGCTCCTGCTGCTGCTGCGCTCTGATCTCCGAGCAGTGGGCATTGATGATAGCACGATCCTCCATTAGCTGTTCCAGACTGTGCTCCGCGTCGATCAGCGAGAGAATCACCTCTAGTTCGCGATCCACCAAAGCATCCAGCTTGGCTGCACCCGGCTGATCCTTGGCATGACGCTGACGTTGCGCCTGCGCGGCTCTCTGCCGTTCCAGTGCATCCTTTAGCCTAAAAACAGAAAGCAAGAAGTCAAGAGTTAATTCCTCCCTTCCTTCGAAATATTGCTCCAGCGTTCAATTTAAATTACCGCTTGTTGGTGGCCAGCGCCTCCTCGCACTTGCGCTTGAGCACCAGGCGCTGCTTTGCGTGCAGCGTCTGCTGGCGCGCCATTTCGCTCTGCATCTTGCGATCCTTGCTCTTGAGCTGCGTCAGCTGCTTCTCGCTCATCATTTTCCACTGGCGGAAGCGCTCGGACTCGCCACGCATGGCGCGTATCAGCTTTACCTTCGACTCCTTCATGGCGCGTATCTCGGTGCTGAGGTTCTGGATCTTTTCGCGCTCTTTTTCGCGCATCTTTAACATATTTGCCTGCTGCACGATCTTCCGACGCATGTCGACAATCTCCTGCTCGAGCAGCTGCAGCCGCTTGCGCCGCTCCTCGGCCAGCTTGGCGGATGTGTCCTTTTGCTTGGTGGTACGGAGCTGGTCCATCAGCTCACGTCGCTCCGATTCCAGCTGCTCGATCTTCTGCTCGCACTGCTTGAACTTCTCGTCGATGCCATCGTCTTGGAGTTTGCTAAAGTTGCGCGTAACGCGGTCGTGCAGCTCCTGCTTAATGTCCAGCTGGCGATTTATGTTGCGCAGTTCACCGTTCAGATTCAGCTGCTTCATCGTGTGCTCCTCGGCGCGCGACTGCAGCAGCTCGTGCGTCTCCTCGCTGCCAAAGTTGGAGTCCTCGCTGCTGCTGCTGTTGCCGCCGTTGAGGCATTCCTTGCGATGCGTCTGCAGCGCGGTTTCCGTCTGCTGCAGCTCCTCGTCCACGCACGTCACAAGCTGCGTAATTTCGCGCAGCTGCTCCTGCCACCTCGTGTCTAGGAGCTGTGACTGATCCGTCGGCACCGCTTCCAGCTCCTGCTGCACCCCCTCCTCCGCAGCCTTGGGCATTGCCGTCGCGGTCAGTTTCGTCTTCAGCTCGAGCACGTGCGCTTTGAGCTTGTCGTGTGTGACCTCTGCTATGTGGGCACGCATCTCATTCTCGGCCAGATCGATGAGTGCCTGGTGCAGCTCCTGCTGCAGCCTTTGATTCTTCTTTTCAATGCGTGCGTTCGCCTGCTGCAGCTGCTCCAACTGCTCTTTAAAGCGCTGCTCGTTCGTCCCCGAGGAGCCGTTCAGACAGGGACCGTCAATGCCAAGGCTATTGCTATCGCCGCCGCCACCACAGGCTAGCAGCTTGACGCGCAAGTTCTGTATGATGTCCTTGAGCATCATTACCTCAGCTGCATGCGCATCCATATTCACGACGGGCTTGTTCTTGATCTGCAGTGCGCGATCCGCATACCTCAATGTGCTGAGCGTCTCGGCCACGTTGTAGTCCGCGGGACTGACACAGGCAATCATCAGGGTAATCGAATTGCCACCCAGCGAGTCCTGCAGCAGGCGCGTCAGCTTTGACTGTCGATAGGGCACATAGCCCGCCGTTTGGCCAGCTGCAAAGGGAAAAGTAGATAAGGGTGATAAGATTAGTGAAGTTAGATGCTTGACTCCCATTTTACTTACAGCCCAGCACATTGATAACGTTGCCCAGCGCGAGGAGGCCCTTGTTGATGTTGACGCCTTCCTTGAAACGATCCCCACAAGCGAGAGTCTTCGAGCAGCGCTCAGAGCCCGCCAGATCCACCAGGCTGAATTTGGAAGTCGTCACCGTTTTTCTGAGTAATCAATGCATATTAACAACTTGAAGGGAACTGGGATTAGCCACTTGACTACTCGACTACGCGACTTACTGGCCAGTCTTTTTGGTGGTTATAACAGTCAATGTGAAGATGGCGTGCGAACGGGATGACGTCTCATTCATGGCAGTGGCGGCAACAGCGCGGCCTGAGGAGCCGCGCATCAGTTGGTCGGTGACATGCTTGGCATGCTTCACCTCGACCTCGGTGAGTCCCGGCAGGACAATGCGGTTCTTGTCCTCGCGTATGTCAACAGTGCTGTCCTCGCGCTTGTTGGGCGAGAACAGATCGTAGAACTGCTCTTGATACAGTTCCACAAAGGAGCAGGTGATTTTGAAATGGAACTCCTCCTCCATGGCGGCCGTCTCCTCAAAGATTTCGTGCACTGCACGCGGTATCACGCCCACGTTATCATCCATGACCCCATCGAACGCAGTTCCCATCGTGTAGGTCTTGCCGGAGCCCGTCTGGCCGTAGGCGAGTATCGTCACGTTGTATCCATCGAGCAGCTTCTTCAGCTTGCTCCGCACACACGTCTCGTATACATTCTGCTGCGAATCGCTGCTGTCGAACACGTAGTTGTAGGTGAACGAGTCGCTGCAATTCACGGTCACCTGAGGAATCCCATCCACGGGCCGCTGCACGGCAATGCGGCAGCCGCGCTCCACCTCCGACTTAACCAGCGGGCGCACGCGCAGAGCAACGGCCACAGAGTCTGACATGGTTTGACGTTACAATCGGGCACTACAATTGCAAAACATATATTATTAGTGGAATTATTATTATTGTTGATATTTTTCTGGCGCTCACCTGGATTATCTCTCAATTTGAGTATGTTTTATTTCCACTTGCACTTGCCGAGATGCTGCGACTTGAATATAGAAACATAAAACACTAAATTGCCACTAATATGCCTAGATCCAAGTAACTGCACACTTGTAACTGAATGCAAATATGCATAAATAAATCAACTGGTGCTGTTCACTGATCGCGTCTAAGAAAATTCGAAAAATGGTGGGACAAACGATATTTTTGCGGCAGCGGCGTCAGCGCCAGTGTGCTGCAGCCCCGCAATGCTCAGTGTGTACACACCAGAGACGCTCAAAATAAATGTGTGCTGCCAATGACGATCACTTCTATCGATAGTTCTAGTTCATCGCTTAATTCAAAATGCATTTGTTGAACAGCAACGGAATGTGTTAATTCAAAAAAGTAAACAAAAACGTTTCAATGTCTATAAAATATCAATGGATTTTTCATAATGTTTTTACAAATTAACTTAATAATATTGGTCACTGTGTTTTTATTTATTACTGTTTAATGTCCAAAAACAAAAATGGTTAAAATAAAAGATTTGTTTTGGGTACAGTTGATTTCAACTATGGATAATTGCTAATTAAATTCTATTGATTTGAGCTAAAACTGCAAATAATAAAAGTTAAATGTGACTTAAACCAAGACAGCTATAAGAAATTTGTATATTCTGTTTGGGCTTCTTGTCTTGTCAATCATAAACAAAATTAAAAAAAAAGAACGCAAAAATTCATCTAGATCTATATAGATAGATATATGTAGGTCGTATAATAATAGTGCAAATATGTAATCGACCTCTTACAACATGTTTTGATTTTGCACGGAGCAGCTAATTGGCTAGTCAATTAAAAATCAAACCATGATCGCTCGAGGAAACAACAATTATTAACCATTAACACGAGATACTAGAGATTTGCTGTAGCTGGTCGCGCCTAATGTACACCTGTGGCAGGTTCAGCATGGTCAGGTCGCTGTCGATGAGGTCCAGCTGCTGCTCCAGCTGTATTTTGAGGTTCCGCACACGCAGCGTGCCCATTGAAATGGGCAGCCGATTGTATTCCCAGATGAGCTCCCGGTGGCGCGCCTGCGCCGCTTCCAGCAGTGCGATTCGCTGTGCCTCCGTCAACAGTACCTGATCCTGATCCTGGTACAGCCTGCGCTCGTTCTGGTCTGGCTTGAGCGGCTGCGTCGCTTCGCTGGCTGGCGTCGGCTCAGCCTGTGAGTGGCAGGAGGCATTGGTCCGTGCACTCAAAGACTGATCCAGCTGGGGCTCCGGCTCCACGTCCGTTATGTCCGGTATGGCCAGCTGCAGCACATGCGGCGCGGCTGCCCGTGCACCAATCGATGCGCCATCCTCGCCCCTATCGGCTGGCTGGTCCTCAACATCCAATTGATCCACTTGAGCGGGCACAGTGTCCACCACGCCGCCGAGCGGTCTATGTGGGGTGTGCTTCATTGACTGGTTGCCGCGTTGCGCGGGCACTGTGCCCAGCTCGAAATTGGATGCAGTGCGTCGCAGGCGGCTGGCATTGTTTTGGTCACAGGCCAAGGGGCTCGGTACGGGCAGCTCGTCGCCCTCGCTGTAGCCGCGCATGGATCGCGACGGACCCTGTCCATGTGCCTGCTCCGTGCACTTGAGAAGCGCTGCATTCAGGAACTGCTCATCGCTAATATCCTCCGTTTGTATTTGCTTCTCCGATCGCTGTCCGCCACCGTAGAAAGCTCGGCCCTGGCGTCCGCCATGGATGAGGCGACGCTGCGTCTCGACCAGCGGCAGCGTGCCCGATCGATGCGCCAGCGAAGCGGCTGTGGGCAGTTCATAGCTTGCCGGCGGCCAACGCCATTGCTCCCGCTCCCGCTCCCGATCCCGATCCAGGCGCCGCAGCGTCATCATCGGCGACTGACGGACCAGCAACCTGTTCTCGCGCAGAAAGTTGCGCTGTGTAACCTGGCCCATTGCGGCGGAACGTTTCATCCACATGATGAAAGCCGAAATGCAAAATATAAAAGTCGCAATGTACAAACGAATCAAATGTAAACAACAAATCTGAACAAAATTCA
The DNA here is from genome assembly GCF_035044405.1 of Drosophila montana. Taxonomy (NCBI): domain Eukaryota; kingdom Metazoa; phylum Arthropoda; class Insecta; order Diptera; family Drosophilidae; genus Drosophila; species Drosophila montana. Next base: position 591,798 of record NW_026999206.1, read on the forward strand.
ACTGGAAAATGAAATCTATTTGTGTATAACAGTTTGCCCCGACTGACTGATTGACTGACTGACTGACTGACTGACTGACTGCCTGATTGATCAGAGCTCAAGCCGAAGCTAATTGTGATATATTATGCGTGCACACCTAAGACAGAGCTTTCGCAAATTCCAGCAACAACTGCGAGAAAATGGCAACAAGAAATTAAACAAATCCGAGCTTCAAAGATCTTTGTGAAAGTTCATGGAGACGCGTTTCATCCTGTTGGACAAGTTCACCGACCTGGAAAACGGTGGTCAATGATTCAATCCTATATTTTACTTAAAAAATATTAGCCAAGCTTTACAACAAAGGATAATAACACCGAATGTCAATATGAAAATAAAAGGGCTACAGAGGTGGTCAATTGGTATTAAATCATTATCAGTAAAAACACAGTGACCTGAACTATTTAGTTCATTTGTAAAAACATTATGAAAAATGCATTGCTATTTTATAGACATTGAAACGTTTTTGTTTACTTTTTTGAATTAACACATTCCGTTGCTGTTCAACAAATGCATTTTGAATTAAACGATGAACTAGAACTATCGATAGAAGTGATCGTCATTGGCAGCACACATTAATTTTGAGCGTCTCTGGTGTGTACACACTGAGCATTGCGGGGCTGCAGCACACTGGCGCTGACGCCGCTGCCGCAAAAATATCGTTTGTCCCACCATTTTTCGAATTTTCTTAGACGCGATCAGTGAACAGCACCAGTTGATTTATTTATGCATATTTGCATTCAGTTATAAGTGTGCAGTTACTTGGATCTAGGCATATTAGTGGCAATTTAGTGTTTTATGTTTCTATATTCAAGTCGCAGCATCTCGGCAAGTGCAAGTGGAAATAAAACATACTCAAATTGAGAGATAATCCAGGTGAGCGCCAGAAAAATATCAACAATAATAATAATTCCACTAATAATATATGTTTTGCAATTGTAGTGCCCGATTGTAACGTAAAACCATGTCAGACTCTGTGGCCGTTGCTCTGCGCGTGCGCCCGCTGGTTAAGTCGGAGGTGGAGCGCGGCTGCCGCATTGCCGTGCAGCGGCCCGTGGATGGGATTCCTCAGGTGACCGTGAATTGCAGCGACTCGTTCACCTACAACTACGTGTTCGACAGCAGCGATTCGCAGCAGAATGTATACGAGACGTGTGTGCGGAGCAAGCTGAAGAAGCTGCTCGATGGATACAACGTGACGATACTCGCCTACGGCCAGACGGGCTCCGGCAAGACCTACACGATGGGAACTGCGTTCGATGGGGTCATGGATGATAACGTGGGCGTGATACCGCGTGCAGTGCACGAAATCTTTGAGGAGACGGCCGCCATGGAGGAGGAGTTCCATTTCAAAATCACCTGCTCCTTTGTGGAACTGTATCAAGAGCAGTTCTACGATCTGTTCTCGCCCAACAAGCGCGAGGACAGCACTGTTGACATACGCGAGGACAAGAACCGCATCGTCCTGCCGGGCCTCACCGAGGTCGAGGTGAAGCATGCCAAGCATGTCACCGACCAACTGATGCGCGGCTCCTCAGGCCGCGCTGTTGCCGCCACTGCCATGAATGAGACTTCATCCCGTTCGCACGCCATCTTCACATTGACTGTTATAACCACCAAAAAGACTGGCCAGTAAGTCGCGTAGTCGAGTAGTCAAGTGGCTAATCCCAGTTCCCTTCAAGTTGTTAATGTGCATTGATTACTTAGAAAAACAGTGACGACTTCCAAATTCAGCCTGGTGGATCTGGCGGGCTCTGAGCGCTGCTCGAAGACGCTCGCTTGTGGGGATCGTTTCAAGGAAGGCGTCAACATCAACAAGGGCCTCCTCGCGCTGGGCAACGTTATCAATGTGCTGGGCTGTAAGTAAAATGGGAGTCAAGCATCTAACTTAACTAATCTTATCACCTTTATCTATTTCTCCCTTTGCAGCTGGCCAAACGGCGGGCTATGTGCCCTATCGACAGTCAAAGCTGACGCGCCTGCTGCAGGACTCGCTGGGTGGCAATTCGATTACCCTGATGATTGCCTGTGTCAGTCCCGCGGACTACAACGTGGCTGAGACGCTCAGCACATTGAGGTATGCGGATCGCGCACTGCAGATCAAGAACAAGCCCGTCGTGAATATGGATGCGCATGCAGCAGAGGTAATGATGCTCAAGGACATCATACAGAACTTGCGCGTCAAGCTGCTAGCCTGTGGTGGCGGCGGCGATAGCAATAGCCTTGGCATTGACGGTCCCTGTCTGAACGGCTCCTCGGGGACGAACGAGCAGCGCTTTAAAGAGCAGTTGGAGCAGCTGCAGCAGGCGAACGCACGCATTGAAAAGAAGAATCAAAGGCTGCAGCAGGAGCTGCACCAGGCACTCATCGATCTGGCCGAGAATGAGATGCGTGCCCACATAGCAGAGGTCACACACGACAAGCTCAAAGCGCACGTGCTCGAGCTAAAGACGAAACTGACCGCGACGGCAATGCCCAAGGCTGCGGAGGAGGGGGTGCAGCAGGAGCTGGAAGCGGTGCCGACGGATCAGTCACAGCTCCTAGACACGAGGTGGCAGGAGCAGCTGCGCGAAATTACGCAGCTTGTGACGTGCGTGGACGAGGAGCTGCAGCAGACGGAAACCGCGCTGCAGACGCATCGCAAGGAATGCCTCAACGGCGGCAACAGCAGCAGCATCAGCAGCGAGGACTCCAACTTTGGCAGCGAGGAGACGCACGAGCTGCTGCAGTCGCGCGCCGAGGAGCACACGATGAAGCAGCTGAATCTGAACGGTGAACTGCGCAACATAAATCGCCAGCTGGACATTAAGCAGGAGCTGCACGACCGCGTTACGCGCAACTTTAGCAAACTCCAAGACGATGGCATCGACGAGAAGTTCAAGCAGTGCGAGCAGAAGATCGAGCAGCTGGAATCGGAGCGACGTGAGCTGATGGACCAGCTCCGTACCACCAAGCAAAAGGACACATCCGCCAAGCTGGCCGAGGAGCGGCGCAAGCGGCTGCAGCTGCTCGAGCAGGAGATTGTCGACATGCGTCGGAAGATCGTCCAGCAGGCAAATATGTTAAAGATGCGCGAAAAAGAGCGCGAAAAGATCCAGAACCTCAGCACCGAGATACGCGCCATGAAGGAGTCGAAGGTAAAGCTGATACGCGCCATGCGCGGCGAGTCCGAGCGCTTCCGCCAGTGGAAAATGATGAGCGAGAAGCAGCTGACGCAGCTCAAGAGCAAGGATCGCAAGATGCAGAGCGAAATGGCGCGCCAGCAGACGCTGCACGCAAAGCAGCGCCTGGTGCTCAAGCGCAAGTGCGAGGAGGCGCTGGCCACCAACAAGCGGTAATTTAAATTGAACGCTGGAGCAATATTTCGAAGGAAGGGAGGAATTAACTCTTGACTTCTTGCTTTCTGTTTTTAGGCTCAAGGATGCACTGGAACGGCAGAGAGCCGCGCAGGCGCAACGTCAGCGTCATGCCAAGGATCAGCCGGGTGCAGCCAAGCTGGATGCTTTGGTGGATCGCGAACTAGAGGTGATTCTCTCGCTGATCGACGCGGAGCACAGTCTGGAACAGCTAATGGAGGATCGTGCCATCATCAATGCCCACTGCTCGGAGATCAGAGCGCAGCAGCAGCAGGAGCCGGAGGCGCAGCCAGACGCAGAACAGGCTCAGCTACTGGCCAGCCTCGAGGAGGAACTGGAGATGCGCAATGCCCAAATAGCGGATCTGCAGCAGAAGGTCTGCTCCAACGATCTAGACAGTCGCATGGCTGCGCTATGCGACAGCGTCCAGAGCATAGGCGAGTCGCGTGCAATTAATAAGCAGCTGCTCAAGAGTCTGGTGCAGCAGCGGCGCGAACAGGCGCAGGGCATCATGGAGCAGAAGGTGCTGGTGGACGAGCAGCGCAGCCAGCTGAACGAAGCGCAGCAGCGGCACGAGGAGCTGACCAAACGCCTGCGCCAGGCGGAGCGAGAGCACGAGCAACTGATGGCTAGCCAGCAGCGCAGTTACGAGGAGAAGGTCGCGGTGCTGCTGCGCAGCTCGCATGCGCTGGGTGGCAGTGAGTCCCAAAAGCCGGAAGATCTGGAGCGCCAGAAAATAGTCGAGGAGCTGCTCAGCACCAAGGAGGCGCTGCAGCAGGAGCTCGATCGCATCAAGTCCAAACAAAAAGCGACAAAGAAGCCTCAGTCCGCCGATAACTCAGTTATCTTTCTAAACGAAAGCCTGCTAAGCGACGGACAGGAGGATTCAGACAGCGATCCCGACTGGGTGCCATTGAAGAAACGTTCCAAGGCAAGTGCCATGCCCAGAGTGCAGTCTATAGCTCCCCCACTCCACTCCGGCACTTGTTTGCCTAATTCTCGCAATTTCTTATTCACACAGAAGTCGCATTCAGACACCGCAACACTGGAAGCAGCCGCCGAGGGCGACAATCCCAACGGGAGCACTAGCGTCAACAACAATACCACCGCCAACAACAGCCTGCAGGGCTCCATAGACATGAGCTCGACGACGGATGAGACGCGCAAAGGAGCGAAGCGCTGCAAATGCCGCACGAATTGCAACACGAAGCGCTGCGGCTGTTTCTCAACAAGCAGCGGCTGCAGCAGCTCCTGCAAGTGCCGGGGCAACTGCCAGAATCCAGTCAACAATGCCGACAAGGAGAACTCCACGCCCGGCACAGCACAGAATATGACAGTTACGGTGAGCAGCGACGTCACGGAAGTCGAGGAGGATGCGGATGTGATCAAATCGACAGATCACACCAACCCCGGGCCGCTCTCCAGCCCGAACTCTGTGCTGGAGAAGCGTAACTCCCGACTGCCCAGGTCTGATTAAGAATTGATTTTCATAAGCAACGTTTTTATATAGATATTTCTCTCTTACAGAAACTCGGAGCTGCTCTTGCATACGCCCTCAACTAAACAGAAGTTCTTTTGAGCGCAATAGATATACATATATTGCTTTGTCTTAATCTTTTGCTTCATATACAGTTTTAATCGCAAGAGTTTTTATATGATTTTTTAAGCAAACTTTCTATTAATATTAGCATAAGCAGTTAGAAAAATAAACATTGTCAAACCAAATCGTGTTTCCTAATCTTCGCGCACTGGAACGAAAGAGAACGCGTCATTGTGCAAGAAAGGGATGGCAAGCACACGGTGCGATCGGAATGGGATGGTCCATCGAAACTGGCTGATCCTGCCTGCTCTTCAACTTAGCCATACTGAATGATAATATAATAATAACCGAATTCGAACTCCTAAAACAACGTTAACTAAATTAAGTCCTGTTTTATGAATACATTTGCTATATATATTTGTTTAGTATTTGACTCTTTCCGGTCGCCTAGAAAACCCTACAATGTACATCAATTTAAGATTCTTTACTAGCGGGCGTTAGATATTGATAACAAATTACCCGGCGTTGTTCGGTTTAATTGAATTGAATGGAATTTTAATAAAAGAAGTAAACGCTTTTCGAAAATATATAAGAACAGACTTTTCATTTTGAATGATTTTCAATAGTAGATCGATAAATATCGATAATAATATTTGAATGCCATCTATGTGGGTTGACAATTTTGATGAATGATTCGATAGAAACTACGGAATTGATTTAAAAACATATTTTCATAGTGCTAAATTGAAGGTAAGCGAAAACATTTTCAGTTTGCGGCGTATAAGGCTACAGGGTGCAGGCTACAGGGTAGCTCGTAGTCGGGCACTCTTCCCTAGATCACTCGGACTCGGAGCGTGGCAAAAACTTAACGTTTATGCCATCTCGGGAGCGCAACACCATTTGGGCCTGCAGGACCAGCGGCGCCTGCGGCTCGGCTAGCTCCAAGCGGAAACGCTCGACAATGCGAGCGGTGAGCAGCTTCATCAGCAGCAGCGAGTACCTGCGTCCAATGCAGACATGCGGGCCACCCGAATACGGTATATAGCTGTAGGGAGATGCCGCCGCTTCCGACTCCGTGTGCGCCGGCAGCCAGCGCTCTGGCCGGAACTCGTAGGGCTCCGGAAAGTAGCGTGCATCATGGGCCAGGCCGTACATATTGATCCAGAGCGTGACGCCGGCGCAGTAGCGACGCCCTCCAATTGTTGTCGCCTTGGTTGTCTGGCGCCCCGTGCTGGGCACTATGGTGTACATGCGCAGCACCTCCTTGAGCACCGCGTCCAGATAGCATAGCTTATGGAGCGCATCCAGATCCGCTGCGCCGCCGGGCGGCAGCTCTGACAGTTCCGCGTGCAGACGCTCCTGTGCCGACGGCTGCTTGGCCAGCGCGTACAGCACAAAGCCCATGGCTGCCGTTGTGGTGTCCACGCCCTGTTGAGATTCCAAAGGAGAGAGAGGGAGAGGGGGTGAGAGCGAAATGTAGGCGCCACTTGAGCGTGGACTCACCGCAAAGACAAACGTGTTGACCTCGTCGCGTATCTGGCGACGACTCAGCCCCGCCAGCAACATGGCATCCAGCAGGATGCGTGGCTTGGCCTGCGGCTCCGCCAGCTGCTCCCCACGTAGCTGTCTCTCGCGCTGCTGGATGACCCGCTCCATGAGCTCGTGTATCAGCTGCAGCTGGACGCACAGCTCGCGCCAAAGACGCGTGCGCCTGAACACAAAGTCGGAGGACAGCAGAGGATTGATCATTCGCTTGAACAGCAGCTCGCCGCTGCGATGAAAGGCCGCCACAATCTGCGAGTGCTCCACCAGCTGCGTATCCAGCCGATGTCCCATTGAGGTGTCTAAAAAAAAATTAAGTGTGCTGCAGTCGGGCGTGTTCACTAGGCGATACCCTGTGCCCAGCCCACTTTTTCCCTACTCCCAGCTCCGAATGCATTGCAGAATATGCATCGCTGTTGATTACCTTCGCGTGCTCCAAGTTCTGGGAAGCTATTCGAAAGGTGAACTATTTACGATCCGCCTTCATATCAAATGGTTCTCTTGGGTGCGGGGCACAGGGCATACATATGTATATTTAAAGTAAAGCACTCACCGACAATCGCATCCAGCAGGCAGGCAAACAGATGATCCGTCACCTCGATGGCAGCGCCGCCTGTCCGCTGCAGTCTCTCGAGCAGGCGATCCGCATGCGCCGCCACCTTTGGAGCAAAGCTGCGCAGCAGCTGTGGCTGAAGGGCCGGCGTGAGGAGGCGCCGCTGTGCGGCCCATTCGGGGCCATGGCTGATCAGCAGGCCGTTGCCAATGAGCGGCGAGAGCTGTTGGAATGTGGCCGCCTTGCGCAGCGTGGGATCGTGGAGCGCCTGGCGCGTCTCCTCGGGGCTGTGCAGAAAGACCCACAGCTGGGGGCCCACCCAGAGGCGGTAGGTGGCGCCAAAGCGTTCGCGCAGCTCTGTAAACACCAGAAAGATGACTGCGACAACAGAAGCTTCAGGGATTTGGACTGGCCTCTCAGCTGCTCAAAACTCACACTCTGGCTTCAGCTTGCCAATCATTTGGGCATTGCCCAAGCCGGGCAGGGCCCACGGCCCGGGCAGGCTGCTCCCCAGCTGCAGCAGCTGTCGCATGCGCCACAGCAACAGGCACAGCAACAGGCACAGGCACAGTCCCAGGCCGAGCAGCAACGACAAAAGCGCCATCTGTGCGTGACAAGCATTGAAATCCAATTGATTGAATGCCCGCGCAATTGGATTTCCAATTGGATTCGATGAGCACAATCAGTTGCTGATTGCCGCTAATCAGAATGCCCGCGCGCTGCTTGCGAATCCAATTGGATTTCGGTTGCAGATCAGTGCACGATTTAACAGCGCTGCAAATGCGCTTGGCAAATGCGGTTAAACTGTATTAGACGCCATAAATTGATATTTATTTATATGCTCTACATATGTATGGCTTCTAGTATCTAATCAGACGACAATTAACTTGGCCTTGGTCAACTGCAATCTGCTGCTGCTGCTGCTGCTGTGCAGTGGAAAGAAGCTCTAGAAGTGCTTCACAAATCTTATCAGATTCTGTTTTGGGGCGATTTATGTTAACGCCCATAAGAAAGCAATGTAATCTAATTAGATTTGCAGCCAACGGTTGAGTGTTTGAAATTGGGCCAGTGTTGCCACCGTGCAAAAGATTGGCAGCTCTTTAACTGCCTGTTAACTAACATGAACTTTGTCAGAAGGTTAAAGATCAATTGGCAAATTAATTAATAAGCTATATCTTATGGAATTAAACTTGAACATATTGTATGTAATAATGTTTATTCAATAATATTTGTATGTATTTTTCGTATGTATGTATATATATTCTGAAATTTGCATTTCTCTTCTAATATGCAGACACATAAATTTGTAATAATTATTGTTGTTATCCTTTGGTTTGTTTTTTTTTTTTTTAAATATTTTTTTCTCTCTTCAACAGCTATGCTCGTAATGTTCTTGTGGCTTCGTTTTATTGTTGAGAATTGTTACATTTGCCTTATGCAATTGTTTTTTTAACACATAGTTGCTTTAACATTTACAACGATTATAATTTGCGCTTCTATTTGATTTGATTCATCGTTACGTTCATATATACCATATATGGTTTCTTTAAAGCTACAATAACTCATTTTTTCTTTTCTAAAATATCGTTTTGTTTTTTTTTTTGTTTGTTTTTTATTCATTTCACTTGTTTTTTTCTGTTGTGGGTTTGTTTACGTCGTTTACCTTTGGTTGGTTTTGTGTGTTCTTCGATTTTAACAATATTTCGATAGTTATACAAAAGTTAAATATTTCTCTATATATATGTATATGTATATCTATATATATAAAGGGCTTTCTTCGTATTCGCATATTCGAGATAAGAGCTATTTGCAAAAGTAATTGAATTTTAATTAAATATTCTGTTGTATATTTTTAGCATGTGCGTTTCAATACGAATTCAATATCAATATATTTCGATAATCCAATAATTCGATTAAATCTTTTTATTTTTTTTTTCTTTTATATTTCGTTTTATATTTCGTTTACGGATTATAAAGAATAAACGGCATAGACTCGTATAGCTTATGCCGAATTTGACTGCCCGATCGATTTTCGCTCACAATTGTTATCGATAATTGAGAATCATGCTCCCGATAACACGCATCTATTTGATTTCACTTGCAGTCGAATATTTGTGCGTTAAGAAAAAGCGTGAAATTGCTTAGATACGGATTTCGGGAACATGTCTCCAAAAAACAATTTTGCTTAAAAAATAGTTTTAGAATATTTGCCTTTACTATGGGATCTAAGAGATCATTAAACAATTTCTTTTTTTTCGCGCAAATTTTAAGTATTTCGAATTTGTATCGTTTTTTTTGTTTTTTTTTTTCGATTTTAATACAATTGTAACTTTCTAATTAGTAAGATAATAAAGCGTTTTCCTTACTTGGTGTTTGGATTGCTATGGTAGTTAGTTGTTGTAAATCTTTTGTTGTTGTTGTTCTATCTGTTGTTGTTCTATCTGTTGTTGTTGTTGGTTTTGTTTTAGTTTAAACTCCTTTGTAACTCTCGCATCATTGCTTAAGTAAATATATATATATATATATGTATATTTAATAATGTATATAGTTAAGCGTTTGTTAATTGGTGTTTTGAATAGATTTATTTTCGTTATTTAAATATTTATTTAGAACTTGTTTTGATTTGTTTCCATCGATTGAGTATATTTGGTGTTGTTGCTCGGTTGTGCTTTGACATTGCGTTCCTTATCCTGTTATTGTAGTTAATCGCTTGCAGTTCCATTTCCATGTTCCAAATGCCGTTATCCATGTTCCAGATGCCATGTTCCATGTTCCATGTTCCATATATTCAGCGTATTTCATTCGTATTAGCAAAAATCTCAATTATTATAATAAAAGCCGGGCGTTTGCCCAATAAACCACATATTTGCAATTTATATGAATTCGATACATAATAATACCATATAATATGTATATGTATATATGTATGTATATCTATGTATATATCGGTGTGTATATGTATATGTTCGTGTGTTCAGTTTAAAATAAATGTATATACGTTACATTCGAGTCGAGAACTAAAACTAAGGCTAGTACAGCTCCATTAACAAACACGAGAGCGAAGAAGCCAGGCTTCAGCATTACAATTATTCGATAAGAACTAGCTATGAGTGTATGAACGGGTTTCTTTTTCTTTTTTTTTATAGAAAATACGATTAAGTTGATTTTTTGGTTTTTTACTTTTTTACTAATATATTTTTGTTTGTATATGGCTGTATAAATAAGTAACATGCAGGCATATACGAAACAACAATTGCATCGAGAATTGCTTATAGGAAATCTTTGGATTGGGGCGAAAACATAGCCTAACTTGTCTTAAAATCAATGATCAATATATGAGTTTTGGAAGGTTCGCCATTAAAGCATAATATGCACTTGGTTCGATAGTTTCGCATCTCTATATAAGGTAGTCTAAGATCGCAATTTGGTAACTAATATTAAAGTTAGTTCTATTTTTAGTTGCTGAACACGTTCGTGCTTATTGTTTCATCGTTGCTTTTGCCGTTATTTTGCTTTTGTTTTCTTTTTGCTTTTGCTTTTGGTTTTATTTTTGTTGCTTTGGTGTTTTGTCGTTTCAGATCTGCGTTTGCTATTGCTTTTGCTTTTGCTTTTGTTTTTGTTTTTGTGTTTATTTGTTATTTGGTTTTTGGGCTTTTGGTGTTTTGTTGGTCAATCAGTTTGGTTACGCTCGTTATAAGGCCTGATGTGATTGTAAGTGTGGTACTCAACTGAAGCGTAGCTGAATATAAATACATATATGCTTAGAATTGAGGTAATTTGAAAATTGGCAGCGGCGCTTGTTAGTGTGAAATGCGGCAACAGCGCCTAACATTTATTGCTCAACACTGAGAAAATAATCATAAAAAATGTAAAATCAATCAAATAAAAAGAAATCAAATAAAATGTTTGTTGTTGTTGTTTTTTTTGGTTTTTTTTTGTTTTTTTTTGTTTAAATTATTTCATAAAAAATATTTTATTTTTGTGTATAAATACAAATGTAATTTGTGTTTTCGCTTTGTTTTTTGTTTTTTGTTTTCTTTTTTTGTTTCTCTGTTTTCGTTCTGTAAAGACAATAACAATTAAAGCGCTTACAAAAAGCAATCAAATAATATTTTAATTAAATTACAAATTTCGGTTTTCATTTATGTAAATTGATTGCTCAAAATGTTTTCTCTGTATGTATGTGTGTGTGTGTGTTTGTTTGCGAGTAAAAAATCGCAAAAAGTTTGTCGAATGTTTACAAAAATCAAACAAATTTAAGACAATCATGTGTGTGTGTGTGTGTGTGTGTGTGTGTGTGTGTGTGACATACCTAATGCTTTAATATTGCATATTAACTTGGCTTACATTTCGCTTTCCACTTACAAAAATAATAGCACACACACACACACACACACTCACACACACACACACTCACACACACACACACTTATAAACTTAAAGCGTACAATTACGACAAAAAAAATATGTATATTTATAATTATAATAATTATATAATAATAATAATATTAATGCCTAAGTTGATTATCATTTAAAATGTAACACAATAAATTTGATAAGTTATATTCGTACGTACGTAAAATTAAAGCAAAATACAATATTCAAACAAAGAGAGAGAAAGAGAGAGAGAGTGAGAGAGAATACAGATGCAAATAAGAATGTTAACAGAGTGTGTTAACAGTTGGGGCACAAATACATATGCGCACATACATATGTGTGGAAGCAAACAACATTTAATGTGGGATTAGCTGCTGGCTTGGCGCTTGGCTTTTCGCAGAGAAGGGAATAGAGGAGTGGGGATGGGGCAGGGATGGGGGGATTTAGACAATTTAAAAGAGGTTAACAATAAACGTTGCCAATGCAACTATTTTTGCACATAATCTTCTTAAACTAGTTGCATACATTTAAGCATACGCTATTATCATTATCAATATTAAAAAATTATTAACTATATATCTTTTCAGACAAGGCATATTTGACAGAGTTGCTTTTTGTTGCTTCAATAAGTGTTGTTCGTGTATGCATGTGTATGTGTGTGTGTGTGTATGTGTGAGAGTGTGCTTGTGTGTGTGTGTGTATTTTAATTGCCTTCAAATTGATTTCTTATGCGCTTGCCGCTATTCTGTTCTATGCATGGTCTGTTATACTAGGCTAATCTGTTCTATTTTCTGTTCTATTTCGGTTCTCTGTTCTCTGTTCTCATTCTGTTCCGTTTGACGCCGTTATTTGAATCACAATCAACGCTTATTTTTCTTTTAATTTTTCTTTTCGTTTATCAACACTTACAACACTAAAACAATATGCTCCGGCTTCCGTGTGGCCGGTATTATATCATGATTATAGATCATGGATCATCGATCATATATCAAATATTTTAAAGATCAGCTTTTAGTCTGGTGCTGCTGCAGCCCAGTTACAAATTTCGTTTTCTTTTTCTTTGCTTTTCTTTTCTTTTTTCTTTTAACAACTACATACAAACATGGCTGAGGGGGGGGGGGGGGTGGTTGGTTTGGCGGTGTTGATGATAGGGGGACACACTTAAAATTTAAAGCGAGACATAAACACACAAAAAAAAACAATTAAATTAAATTAAATATATATATAGACGCATTTAAAAACAATGGGACACACAACAACGGACAAACAATTGGGATATTTTAAAATATAGGTATATATGTGTAGGTTTTTAATATAAAAAAAAAAATTAAGAGTTTAGAAATCGTTTTTTGCGCTCTGCAGAAACAGGTCGGGTAAGAAGAAGTGAGTGCGTGCGTGCGTGCGCGTGCGTGCGTGCGTGCGTGCGTGCGTGTGTATGTGTGTATGTCAAATGCAGCTGCATATCGAAAATGAAAGTGCGCGTATTTAGAAATTCATTTGTCATGTCTTGCGCGGCGGCGTCGGCGGCGGCGGCAGCGCTGGCGCAGCAGCAACATAGGCAGCGTGCGGCTGCCTTAGACTGTTCATGTCTTTGGGAATGTTTTTGTATTTGGCTGAAAGACGATGGGACTGGTGAGCAACTTGAGTAAACCGCCTGGCCGGCCCTGGCCCTGGCCCTGGCCCAAGACCTGCTTCTGCTTACCTGCTGCTGCTGCTGATGCTGCTGCTGCTGATGCTGCTGCTGCTGTTGCTGCGTCGTGCAACTGTTGCTGCTGCAGTTTAAGAGCTGCTAGCGAATCGCTATAAAAATTTGACTTGCGCATGTTGCTGCCGTTGCCGAGAATGTTGCCATTGCCGTTGGCATTGCTGCTGCTGCTGCTGCTGCTGCTGCTGACGACGCCGTTGCTGTTGCTGCAGTAGCTGCCGCTGTTGCCGCTGTTGCCGCTGCTGCCGCTGCTGTTGTTGTTGTTGCTGGCGCCCAGCGGCGGCAATGGTGGCTGCAATTTGGCGGCATGCTTATTGCCCGCATTCGCTGCTGCTGCTGCTGCTGTTGCCGCAGTCAACGGTTCCGCAACTGCTGACTTACACGAAACTAAGCTTAGATTAGAAATTGCTGGTGGTAGTGGAGATCTTTGTGAATCATTGCCAATTTCGCCGGTATACCTGCAAGACAAACTCATGTTAATATTACCGCAACACACACACACACACACACACACTGGAACACTCACTTGATGTTGGTGTACTCGCGCCCAACCTGGATGCTCTGCTCCTCGGCCCGCTTGCGCGCGATCAGGGTCTGAATGTAATGCTGCACCGCATAGTAGACGAACTTGTACTGGGCCTCTGTCTGCACCATGCCCGAGCGCTGCGAACGCACCATTTGAATAGTGCGTTGGATATCGATTTCAGTGTCCAAACCTGTGATATATAAATATATGTGTTAGATAAATTAATATAAATTATATTGTACAAATGCATAGATGAATATCGTTCGTTTATTCGTTTTACACTTTTCAAATACTGTAAGATCCTTTGCATTTTTCTTCTATATGTCAATTCGTAACAGATCCGCTAACATTCTAACATTGCTTTAAGCAGCTGTTAGTGTATACTAACATTAACACATTTTACATTAAGATGTTAGCTCATAACAGCTCTGCTAATAACATATACTGGGCAGCTACATATGTTGCGCTGTTACTGTAATGTTAAAATGACATAAATTGAGATAACATTTGACTAACAGCTCTGCAACGGTTGCCGTAATATTTATACTTTATGTTAGCATATGTCTTACTGTCCCTACCCCTCGAAAGTGAAGTAAATTAAATGTTTTTTACATTTTATACACTCATCGCTGCATGATGTTAAGCCGCCGTAGCAGAGGTTAAACAGCAACTAACGCCTGTTATATAGCCTTCCTAACTGTTTATAAACAAACTTTTAGGCATATTTAAAGCAAATATCATAAAATTAACATTAACCGATCTATGTTAAGTTCCGTAACTGTAACATTTATGCTGCTAATAAAGCAGTCAATGTTAATGGGTGACATAGAGCTGTTAAAGTGGATGTTATGCTATTTATATACTGCTTACCATTGCGCACTATCTGATCCAGAATCATGTCGATCACAATAAATGTGCCTGTGCGTCCGATGCCCGCCGAGCAGTGCACACAAATGGGACCCTAAGAAGGAAGAGAGACGGAGAGACGGAGAGAGAGAGAGAGAGAGAGAGAGAGTGTGAGTTTCGATAATGAAAATAATCTGATTGTGTATTTTGTTACTTACCGGCTTCTCGCCGGCCTGGGCCAGACTGCTCTGTTTGGTGTTGACATCCTGCAGGAAGTTGAGCACACAGCCAGGATCAGCAGGCACGCCGTGATCGGGCCACACTTGGAAATGATAGTGATAGATGCGTCGCTCGGGCTTGTCGCGCCACGAGAAGAGAAACTCGCGCAGCGTATAATCATTGGTAGAGTTCTCCTTGATGCAGTGCACCTTGGCGTGACCGAATTGCTTGCATTGCCCCTCATCGGGCCAATAGCGTTCGCACTTGGTTTTGCCGCGCTCAATTTCCTTGGTGGTCATGACAATGACGCGCGTATTCTCCTGCCAGATCATGTTCCAGAAGTCCGTCTTCGTGTTGGCCAAGCAGCCCTGGGTCGCGATGTACGTCTTGAACAGATTTCCCTCGCCATTCAGCAGTGAGCCCGTCAAGGGGCCGCTGCACGATGACGATGTCGATGGCGGCGGCGAGGCATCTCCGCAGTGCTTCTTCAGCAGCACAGCCAGGCACCCGTTGAGAGCCGCCGCTGCCGATGTGTTCCCAGCGGCGGTCGGCGTTCCCGGTCCGGTGCCCGCTGCAGAGGCATTCGCCGAGGCTGACATCGATTCGCTGCGCTTGTGCTTGCTCAGCGAATCCGATTTGCGATTGCAGGTGGCACAGTTTGTGGGCAGCGTGGCCGATTTGACCGCACACTTGACACACGTCTTGTTCAGCAGATGACAGTTGGGGCAATTGCGTTGCGTTTGGGCTGCGGTACAGGCCGGACACGCGGCTACCGTGCTATTGAGGCTCTCCGAGGAGCTGCTCATGTTATAGAGATCGCCATCGGTGGGTAAACGTATATAGTTGGCGTTTATGTACTCGGCGCCCGGTGCATTCCGCTCCACATCCTGCAGCTTGACGCGCGTGTGATCGTCTGCAAAGAAGGGGAACGAGAGGGGACGAGACTAGTTAACAAACATGCATCTAGAGCGTAGATGGAGCATTTGCTTACAGGGCAATATGTTGCGGTAGCGATTCTTTAGCCGATTCTCATCCTTGTAGCCCTCGTGGCGCGAGAATGTGTCACGACTGTCCTGTTGCAGCGACTCAAACTCCTCCCAGAAACCGCCCTGCCGTAAAGGAGGAAGTGAAGTTACGTTAGTTTCGATCTTTCCTTCTGCTATTGACTGATCAACTATCTGACTTACCTTTACCAGCTGTTCAACTCGTGCATTGATGCCAGCGGCTGTTATTCGCGTCGCATTGAATGGTTGGCGCAAATGCACCACTGTGCCGCAAGTCTCCACCATTGGATGGCGTTTGTAGTGCTCGATCAGTTCCGAGAGGGTTGCAAACGATTCACCACCGCCAACGTCGTACTTTTTATCCTGCAACAGATAATGTGAAGAATCAGTTGAAAGCAGTTCTCTCATCCAATTACTGCTTAAATGTTAAGAAAGCAGTTCACTGACGATGTTGGCTAACATTGGCATGTTAACTAACGGTCATCAGTGTTAAATGCATACTGATGACAAATAGCTATCGATCGAAGAGCCTGTGATACATCCTACTGAATATCACTGCCGATATACGACTACCGAGAATTTAAGACTTTAATGTACACAAATGGATGCAAATTATATAGATATACACAGATCAAATTTTAATATTCTATGAAAAGAATATATTAATATATATAGTTATTCCTAAAGCACGCTTTGTTAAGTTCCTGTCAAAGCTCTTTCAGCTCCCAACTAAATGTTTAACGGAAAAATGCTGCAATTAACAGCCTTGAAAATTACAAGAAACATCAGCATACCCTTAGCTGGCTGCCTAATTCTAGGGTAGTCGCTAGCAACTTGAGCTGTAGCAATAAAATCGAAATTGAAAAACGCTACAAAATTAGCTAATAAAAGTGCAAACGTGACCGCAATGTCAAATTGAAGTAAAGCCCAACCGGTCATGTAAATCACATTATTCCAAATGGCGTCAAATAGCAACAGCCACAGCAACAGAAAACAAACAACAACAACAACAACAATCAATAGTTTTTGTGGGGATTTACTGTAGTTAGTATATTACAATATGCCGTTTAGAATTCAGCAAATTGACAAATACATGGGATTGTCATGTTTAGGGGGAGCAAAATATAAAAAATCCCATGCCTACATTAGTTTTGAAGTACATTCTGATTATTTTTCTAAATCTGTGTAAAAAATATAATCAGTTTCTAAAAATAAATTAAATAATTTAGGTTAGCTGTAAGTCCCCGATAAGAAAAGATTACTATGAAAAAAAAAAACATGACTAGTTAAAGATATGCTTGCTATAATGCATGCATTGTGTTTTTTGAAGGCATGTAAATCCCACAAATGAATCGGGAATTTCTACATGTATAATTATTTAAACTTTCAGCAATTAATCAAGGCAACTAGCTAACTGAGCGAGTAGTCATAATGTTGCAAATATATTGACAGGATAATAAATTAGATCAGCTAATTAAGTCTGTAAATAACATAGCCTGATCAGAGCAATATAACAGAGACTTAACAGTTGTAAGCCTGTTGGCAAGCAGTGCGCTGCTGCAGCAACATTATCGGCAGTTCCTTGAATAACGGCGACTTGGCAGTTGCCTGCCTAGGTGCCAAGCAGTGCACATATGAAAGCAGTGCATTTGAGTATTACGCATACGCCACCAGCGCGAAATAGGCGTGAAACAAAATTATTGAAATGTGATGACAATAACCAAATATGTAAACACAGCTAAGTGCATTTACAGCACACACACAGACTGAACACATACACATGCCGCTGACACATGCCTGTATATATATATATATACATGTATATACATATATGCAGCTACACACAACTAATTCAAGGTCAAGCGATGAGGAACTTTACGGCCAGTCAGTCGTCATTTACATTACTTGTCTTGGCTATTATTGTTGTAGTTTCTGCTGTGTAGTTAGTAGTTGTTGTCGAGCACACAAATCGATTTGCATTTGCATTCAGTATTGGCCACTATTAGTAAGAACAGCACTTGGGGGCAGCAGGTCGAGCTGCTGTCAAGTTTTGGCACTTACCTGCCATCTAATCATGACATGCGTCACTTTATCGTCTGTACGCACGGATAGGACAAAATCACCAGGTTTACTTTGAGATTCACGCACGAGAAATGAACCATTCTTGCCACGCTCCAATATCAATTTTTCAGCTTCTTTGCCAGAAAGATTGCCGTGAAACCATCTGCAATGATAAATAAAAAATTAAGTAAATGCATATTAGACTATTTAGTTTGTTGCCATAAGCATTATCAATTTGTATAGTTACGCGTGTATTTAGCTTAAGCAGCTGTTTCCGACTGCAGCTAACCGACTGACTGACTGTCTGACTGCCACTGACTCCCGCTGGACTGACTCGGTAGCTGGCCGGCTGACTTTTGTTGTACGTGCGCGCTTGAAATGCGGCTATGAACTGCACAAATTGCAGGCATGTGTGCCAAATGACAGCAACAGCTCAAAACGATGCCGACAACAGCGACGAGCAACCAGTAGGAAATCAAACACGAATACACGAATACACAAAAACGAAAACGAAAACAAAAACGAATACAAATCGAATTCAATCGCATCGCATACGAGCGCAAAAATGCACAACACCAGCAAAATGCGAAGAAAACAGACAAATGCAAGGCAAACAGCAACAACAGCAACAACGACAAAAGTGCAAGTTGTTGCTGTTGCTTTGAGCTAACGTATAAGGCTTTAACGTTGTCGCCTGGCCAGGCCAGTTGGACATGGACATAGACTAAATAAATGTGCTTATATATAAATATATACGTGTATATATATATATCTATATATGTATATATATGTATATAAATGTGCATCTATGTACGCAACAGCCTTAAACAGTTGACACAGAAAGCAAGAGCCATCAAAAAGTTGTTGCTGTTGCTGGCGACGTCTAATTGAAAGCTATTTCAAATGCACTGCTTGACAAGTGGCGCCGACAGCGCCAAGCAGTTCCGATGGCAAGCAGTGCGAGGCGTTGTCTTGCTGGAAATGCTCTATTAGAAAAGAATATTCGGTTTGTGCAGAGCATACGCAAATAATTTCTTATTGCCACGCCTTTGTTGCTTTCCACCTGGCTCAAGTTTAATTTTGACTTATATCAAATACAATTTTTAAGATGGGTTAATTTTTGTTGATGTTTTTCGTGTGGTTTTACGTTTTATAAACTAGTTATGCACACTAATTTGAGCCAGTCACAAGACAGTTTACAGAGTATCTCTTTTCAGCTGTGGTTCTGACACCTTCGGATTTGTTTTTTGTTTTGTTTTTCATTTTTTGCTGTTGCTTAAATTGGCTTTGAAATTTGTTTGTTGTTGGCTCGCAGCGCTTCTCATTTGCATAAATAACACTAACTCAAAAAACTTGCTTTGAATTTGAATGCGAGCAAGACAGTACAAAACAGAACAGAACAGAACAGAATAGTAGAGTAGTATTCAGAAATTTAAGTTTCAGTTTCAGTTTCAGTTAGTCGAATCAGTTGTAGTTGTTATGGCCGGAGTCAACGTCATCTAGTTTTTAGCACTTGTAGAGTTCGACGGCATCTCGTAAATCGAGCAGAGGAGAGGCACACACAATAAGCCCACAAATCAATCGCATTTGTCCTTAAGCCGGTTTCAATTTAACTGCCCGCCTGTTCTCTCCATTGCTGTTGTTATTGATTTTGGGGTCATAGTTATCATAAAACACGGCTGCGAACTCATGCCTTATGTCTAAGAGCGTGTGCAAGCATGCATATTTATGTAGAGAGTAGTTCCCCTCCTCTCTCTAACGATCGATTATCGATTCTATCTTCCGCATGTAAGTATGCGAGTGCTATTAATAGCTATAAAGTCATATAAATAATTGACTTTACATTAGATCGTAGGCTCACACAGATATATGTACATATGTATGTGTATATATACATATATCGTGCATTTCAATGTCTGATCGTTACATATTCAAGGTGTTTCGGCCGGAATGATAGGGATAAGAGTTCGTCATGTTTATGTTATTTTTAGCACCGGAAATGGCATTGAATCGACACTGTCGATAGTTCGATTAACGATAGTTTTGTAATAAGTCGTACTTATCCAGGCAAATTGCAAGCTCATCCAAGCTATTAACTTAATAAAGTTGTCATTTTGGCATCATTTTGGCATTATTTTGCGATTTGTTGCTGATGTTTCCCAAATGCAAATGAAACATGAAATGCATGCCAAGCGCTTGCGCAACACTGGCCAATGGCTAATGCTGCCACAGCAGTCAGCTTTCTGTCAGCGAGCGGAATTTCTGGCAGCTCTCTGGTGCGTAATTTCCAGAGGATTCATACTTCGACAATCTCTAACGTCTGTCGACTATATAGTATATCTATATCTACATATATATATATATATATATATATCTATATATATTATGTATGTATGTGACTGCGCATTATTTAAATTTCTTGTTTTTGTTGATTTGTTGCTGTTGCCGTTGTTCTCTGTGTTTTTGCACTGTGATTCAACACAATCGACTTGGCTTTTGGGGCAGCCGCCGCCAGCAGCAACCAGTCAACAGTCAACAGAGCAATTAGCACCTTTCTTAGTGTCGACTTTTATTGTATCTAGTATAGCTTTTATTCCTGGCCGACTGGTGGCTAAAGCAGATGCGTTAACGGCATAACTGTTTAATTTCTCAGCTGCAATTACTTTTCACTTTAATAAAACGTCGTTTTTTATTTGGAGACTTTCATCAAGTTGGTTTCTGGCAGCACAGACTGTTGTGAAATTGCATGTATACCCTGTAAAAGAGGGCCAGTTTAATCTGCTGACAAGATCTGGCGGCTTTAGCATTTTATAGGGCATCTGCAAGTCGTGCTTTATGCAGCCATGACCGTTGCATTATTACAGTTATTACAGTTACGCACAGGAAATCAGCTGGACAGGAATTGTATCTCGAGCATCTTAAAGCTGAACCTGTTGGCCATTCATGAAACGCTACCAAAAAGGTCAACAAACAGCTCAGCGCAAAAATATATTCACATAATTATGTATACACACACACACACATATATGCATATATATATATATGAATATTTTTGATAAACAAATATATCGTACATCGCATAAATTAACATTTGTCACAAGTTGATAATTTTGTGTGCCAACGCACCTGCAAAACGAGCTGCGAGTCAAGAGCTCAAATCTGACAACTGGAGGCTGGAGGCTGGACATATTTTGGTGTAGACTGTACTCTAGCTGACGAGAGGGGGAGGCAGTGGAGTGGGGTTGGTGGGTTGGTGGGTTTGGTGGTTTTGGGGGGTTGGGGGGGTTGGGCGGTTGGGTGGTCTGTTCTCGCTGAAGGCAATTTCCATTTCAAGTGCAGGCTGTAAGCTCGTAAATTTAATGGCCCTTTACAAATAAGGCGGGCATTAAAACTGATTCCATGGCATGCCGTAACACAGCAAAAAAGAAAAGCCAGAAGTCGCTCGACTAGCAGATACCCTAAGCCCAGGCAAAGGTTGAGTTTATCCTATACACATAGACACATCTACATATAGACAGGCATATAGTATATTATATATATTTCCGCTCGGGATATATGCAATCTTGATTAACTTCGGTGCTTATGATCCGATCTTTATTCGTTTTACATTTTCAGCTCTCGCAAGTTCGTTCGAACTTTGCGTAATAAGTTCAACCAACTTTATATAAGATATTTCAAGATCAATATTAATCGATATTATGGAAATAAATGAAAGAAACGTTGGAGAATGCCTTCTGCCAATATACCCCTTTTGCCCATTTTCAATTTTCAATGCGCAGAGATCTCTCCGAGCTCTGCTCGTAGCTCGGTGAACCCGCTAGAGTACACAAAACGTGGGGCTAGCCCCACGATAAATGAAACACAAAACGAAAAAAAAAGCTCATTAAATTAGTTTTTTTTTTTTTTTGCATATTGAATTTTGCGCAAATTAAAACATTTATTTATTTGCTTAGCAAAATCATATTAAGCCAACAACAACAAGGAAAACCCTGTGGCAGTTGTTGCTGTCGTTTTGCAATGCATTTAACGGAAATATGCAAACAAAAAAAAAATAAATTAAAAATAATAATAATAAATAAACGAAAAGAAAACACAGCCCGCAACCATTAAAAATTCGCGTAGTTAGTTAACAAAATGTAAAACAATTTACATTTGACAGACTGCACTTGAAGCTGTCAAGCAAAACCAGCCAAAAGGGGGGGGGGGAGGGTGGAGGGTGGTGGAGGGCAGTTAAAATGGGGGGCTGTTGGCATTAGGTTGGGCACACTGTGTGCACGCTGTTAATTGGGACACGCCGCACTCTAACGGTAAACAGCGAAATGGCCCACTGTGTGTGTGTGTGTGTGTGTGTGTGTGAGGGGTGGAGAAGGGGGGGTGGGGGTGGGGGGTTGGAGTGGGCTAAAGCTGTTCGTTTAATCAACTGATGGCGATTACGGAAGCACCATAAAGTGACCATGGAGGTGACATGGAGTGTGTAAAAGTGAACGTGGAGGTGAAAATGGTATGTTTATTATTTGGGGCAAAATTATTTGGGAAGAGCTGTTTATAATATCTACAGTTTCTATCGAAAAGTTGTAAAGAAACAGCTCAAAGGAACCGATAATTATCGTAAAAAAATCTATCGATAAATAGTTTTGAATATCAATTCTTTTATTAGAATAAAAGTGAACATGGAGGTGAAAATTGTATGTTTATTAATTGGGGCAAAATTATTTGGAAAGAGTTGTGAATAATATCTAGAGTTTCGATGGAAAAGTTCTAAAGAAACAGCTTTAGAAGAACCGATAATTATACGTAACGAGAATCTATCGATAAATAGTTTTGATTACGATTTCTAATGTAGAACAAAAATGAACATGGAGGTGAAAATTGTTGTTATTTTAGTTGGGAGGAATGCAATAGAGAAACTGATAATTGTAACAACAGATTCTATCGAAAATTCATATTGAATGCTGATTTTCTGTAGAATAAAGTGACCATGGAGTTGATATTGTGTCTTTTGATGTTCAAGGCAGCAGCAGTTGAAGAACTGATATTTATATGTTTAGAATCTATCGAAAACTAGTTTTAAATTCTGTTTTTTCTGAAAAAAAAAAATTGACCATGGAGGTGAACATTGTATTTTTAGGCTGGGACAATAATAAAAGAGTAAAAAGAGTCTGTTTGAGAAACCTGGCCGATATACAAGAAATACAAGATGGCAGTTAGAATAAAGTGACCATGGAGGTGAGAAAACTGTACTTAGGCTGGTTAAGTTCCTGTAGAAGAACTGTGTGGCCTTTAGAAGAATGCAAGGAGTTTAGCATTATGCCCAATAATGTCACATATGTACATACATACATACATACATACATACATACATACATACCTACATACCCACATAACTACATAACTACATACCTCCAAACCTCCAAACATACGCCTCCTGCTCCGCCCCATTGGTGCTCCTCCGCCATCCTCCTCCGGCTCCTCAGCTTCCAGCGTTGAAGCCGCCTGCACCTCATTCATAGGAGAAGCATGCAGGCCTTACTTAGATTTATGAGAATCGAGGAGGAGGGCAGCCTTAATAAATACGTTTTTCTTATTTAAATTTGCCGCGCAACAAGACAAATTGGTCTGCTATTGGTATTTTATAAGACAATTTACATGCATACATACATACGCACACACATACACACACATTCACACACCCATACATACATACAAAAATATATCAACATATACATAGATTAATTTATTCATACATGCATGCATATATATACACATTCATACATATGTACATACATATATACAAAATCAATTTGGCATCTAAATCGGACAACATTAATTTTGGTCGAAATTCAAGTGATAAAATGGTACCCTCAAACATCCTATATAGACATAGGTCAAAATTTCCCAACCCCATAACTTGGTCAAATCTCATCAGATTTGCACGAGCTTTGGCTGTTTGTTCATGGTTCGTCCATTATTCTAGTATATACACACATATATATATATATATATATATATATATATATATATATATTTGCGTATCGAAAGCAAGCGAGAATGTGGGCTAATAATGCCACAAAGTACTTGGCACTAGCTGTATCAAATGATGCTTCTTTTTTTTATCTAATGCAAAAGAGTTTGCACACACACACACACACGCACGCACAGACACGTGTGTGTGTGACTGTGATTAACACAAACAGCGACGAGACGAGACAGCGCAAAGAATTGAACGCGACATCTGTGGTTGGGATTGGCAAACAAAAAGATAAGCAAAGAGTTTGCACAGCATTGTGGGGGGGGGGGGGGGGGGGCGTGTTGAGCCTGCGACAGATAGAGTTCCCGGTACGTTCTGTTTGTATCTGATTTATATAGCCGCCTGTGTGCTCAGCTATTTACGAGTGAGCGGAATTCGGTGCGCTAAATGGCGTGGATTATTTCATTAGAACTTCGTCGCAGCACGCAGCCTCTAAATGCAAAAATCAATAAGAAATGAAAAGATTAAAAACAAATCCGACAGAGAGCTCGACGAGCAGATGCCCTGTAGGCCAATCAATAGGCAACGAATTTCGGCACTCTTGCTGATTGACAATCAAATTGATTGAGCAACAATTGATTGACTATCGAATTGATAAGCACAACATTTAAACTAATTGTTGGATTAGGGCTCAGTTTAATCAGTTGCTAAATTATGTGTATCAAAAGTAAGAATATTAAGAGATGATAATAGGGCGAGAGTAGAGCAGCTTGAATTGAGTAGAAATGACATTAAATAAGAATTAATGGACGACTTTTGAACCCAACAAATTCTCAGAGAAACCAACAAACACAGCGCGACATTGACGGTTCGTCTACGGGAGCTTTTACTGTACTCAGGTAAATGCATAAAGAACTTGAGCCCAAAGTCGCCTTGGCTAAGCTTTTGAAAAGTTTAAAGTAATTCTTAGTAACTTGGTTGATAGTTTATACTCTATAGTATGTCAAGTCTATAAGTACGAAAGCGAATACAAACTAAAACCAGAGACTAAGATTATCTACTTGCTAGTTTAGAATAGATGTCTTTAGACGGGGAAGAGGAGAAGAAGACTCCGAGCAGAATACTCTGTAATGCTTGTAATTCAGGCAAGGGGCATGCCCGCCTTAAGGCCCGCCTCTGCGGGCCCAAAATCTGGCTGTCAATCATATTGAATGCCATTCAAATCATAAATATAAACAAGAAAGCACCAAATATGCGCGCAGGCGTTTGTTTACTTCTAGCTGCCATATACGTACATATATATATAATATAGATATATAGGTGTGTGTGTGTGTGTGTGTCACACATATATCTATTAGAATGTCACTAGCCCCACTCATTTTAATGTTTAGCTTAAATATTTATTCATTTGCGTGGCAATTTTAGGCACATGACAATTTGTTGTTCGCGTTGTTCTCGTTGTTGTTGTTGTTGCTTATTAGATTGTTGTTAATGCCAAAGCAACAACAACAACAACAAAAACAATTATTAATTTGTGGCTCGCACGCGCCTCAAACAGCTTCAGGCCAACAAAAAAAAAAACACTTAATTATAAAAATTAATATTAAAAAATGTGTGTATGACGCGCGCGACTTAAAACGCGTTCGCTTTTCATTTCTCTCGCGTTTCTTATCGCTTTTCGTCGCCTATTGTGACTTACGTGTAGCCGTAGAGTTGCACACGCATGGCCGCCAGGAGCGCCAGTGTGCCGCTGGAGCCGCCAAAGCTTTGGCCAAAGCTGGGCGGCGACGCAGACCACGATGTGGGCGTTACCGGATAGGATGAGTAGGCGTGGCCGTCGCTGCTATTATTGCTGCTGCTGCTGCCGCTGCTGTTGCTGCCGCGCGGCGCCATCGCCAGCTGCAGGTGCAGCGACTCCGTCGAGGAGCAGCTAGAGGAGGCGCCTGTGTAGGTGCTGGTGCGACGTCTGTTCGCCCTGCTGTACTTGTGCTTGTTGTTGTTGTTGTTGTTGTTGTGGGCAACGCCTCTGATGATCATGGCCAGCTCATCGTTGCTCATGCAATTTTTGCACTCGCCTGTGTTTGTTGTTGTTGCTGTTGCTGTTGTCGTTGCGGCCGTGCCTGTTGCCTTTGACTTGTGACCTTTGCTGGCCTTGGACTTTGAGTTGCTGCGCGTCCTGCCGTTGCCATAGTGCGCCTGTATGGCGCGTTCGTATTCAAAGTTGCGTTGCATGTTGTACACACTGTTGTTGTTGTTGTTGTTGTTTGTGTCGTTGTCGTTGTTAGTTGTGTGGCTGTTGTTGCTGTTGTAGACGTGCTTCTCCTGCAGCTTGTGATTAACAACATGTCCCAGCGAATTGGACAGTTT
The DNA here is from genome assembly GCF_035044405.1 of Drosophila montana. Taxonomy (NCBI): domain Eukaryota; kingdom Metazoa; phylum Arthropoda; class Insecta; order Diptera; family Drosophilidae; genus Drosophila; species Drosophila montana. The sequence continues at coordinate 617,898 of NW_026999206.1, forward strand.
CTCGAGACACTTGTTGAATAGCATTTTGTTGCTGTTGTTGTTTAATTGAATTAAGTTTGTTTGTTTGATTTAGTGCACTTTGTTGTCAATGCAACTTTCTCAACACTTGTTTAGACAGCGGAAAAAAAAAAACACCATAAAAAAATATTTAACAAAAATGCAATAAATAAATACGAGAAAAAAAAGGCAACAAATTGCGAAAACTTTTACGTTGGAAAAAACGCGTTATGTGCTTAAGCTCTTAATATTGTTGTTTATTGTTGTTTTATGTAACAACTAGCTCGGCAAATCACGCACACATATGTATACACTTTGTATAAAAACAACAAGTTGTTGTTGCTTTAGTTCTAATAAGAAAATTAAATGCTTTGCATATGTTTAAAATGTTTCTTGTTTTTTATTGCACAAATTTCTTAAAGACCGACAGCAATTTCTTCTCTTTGGCTACCGTTGTTTTGATTGTTGTTGTTTTAATTGTTGTTGTTTTAATTGTTGTTGTTGTTGTTGCCAGCTTAGCCGCTGCTGTTGCTGCCTCGTCGTCCAGTCGCGTTTGTGCCGCAATTAAATGCTCCAAAACGAATGCGGCCGAAGGCATAATAGTTTATCGCGTATTCAATTCAATATTACCAATAAATATATGATAATTGACAAAATTCTTTGTTCTTTTGTTTGTTTTTTTGCACAAAATTGCAATTAAAATATTCGCCCACGCACTACTCCACTGCTTGCCGACTGCCGTTGTCTGCTTGCACTGCTTGAAGCGCGTGCTTCTTTCTTTTTTTTTTAATATGTTCTGTGTGTTTTTTTTCAAACACCTTCGTGTTGTTTAGCCGCTGAACCGCAACTCGAGAATGAAGCTCCAGCAGCCAAGTGCTAAGCTTTTTGCTCAAGTCTGTCGTTTGCTTCGTATGCGCCTCGTCGTCGTCGTCGTCGTCGTCGTCGCTGCTGCTGTTGCTGCTGTTACGGCTACTGCTGCTGCTGCTCTCGTCGTCGACGTCGTCGTCGCTGTTACTCTTCTTGTTGTTGCTGTTGTTGTCTCTTTTGCTTGCTTTTGCGCTCTGCCGCTGTTCTAAGCGCTCAGATCGTGTGCTCGTGCATGAATGAATGTTGCCTGACTGCGTGCGGCGCTTTTTGTTTTAAATGCACAAAAGCCGAGCCGGGCTGGGATTACAAGCAACAAAAAAAACAACAAAATACGAAGAAAAAAAAACTCAAGCTCGTCTCAAGCTTGGTCCATAACATGTTAACGTAAATTTAATCACAGAGGTTGCCTTCTTTGTGGGGGCGTTGGCGTCAGCGCGCATTATTTGTTATTGTTGTGCTGCTGCTACGTCCGCTGCTCTGTCCACTGCTGTGTTCGCTGCTGCGCTCGTTGCTGTTGCGCATGAGCCTTTGCCCTTGCTGTTGTTTTTGTAGCTGCTTGGCTTGCACTGCTTGACAAATCCGAGCTATTTGAAAGTGCATAGCCTCAGCAGCTTACATGATCGATACAATGAAAGCGTTTGCATATGTATGTATGAGTGTAAGCAAGAACCGTTTGAAAGTTGCCCATCATATCCAGGCGAAGGTACTTTTACTTTTACGTTGGCGTTGGCAACGCAGTCGCAGACGCAGGCGCCGGCGCCGACGCAGGCGTTGCCTCCGGCTTTGGCTTTGGCTATGGCTTTGGCGTTGGCGGGCGGCGGTGACTAACTTAATTGAACTGCTTACATATGCGACATTTTTACTGTACTTAGTTAACAGCTATTTGAATGCTACGCGCTCGATCTGACAACATGTCAGCAGACACATGAATCAGAACCCGAATTCGCCTTTAAGTATATTTTCTGTGAGCGTGTGTGTGTGTGTGTGTTCGTGTATGTATATGGTCATAATGTAGATGGTATAGCAGCGTGTAAGCGCCGCCAGTTACCTGCCACCGGAAATGAAATTGAAACCGAATAACAATGCGGGCAATTTTTCGTGTTGCGTCTTTGGGGATTTTGTTGTTGCGAGCAAGCGAACACATACACACACAGAGACGGAGAGAGAGATAGAGAGGAAGAGAGAGAGGGGGATGATGGGCTGGCAGGTTATTGTGAGAGAGACAGAGACAGAGCAACTCTTCTACTTTGGCGCAGGCGCAGACGTCAGAGGCGAACGTGCTGCGCATATTTGGCAGCCAATTTTGCTTGCGCCGAGATCTCATGACGACGTGTGACAGCCCCAGGCACAGCCCCAGCCCCAGCCCAAGTCCCATTCCAAGCACCAGCAACTGTGGACTGGCGGTCCGAACCGTGGGGGTTGTTGGCGATGACAAACCGTTTGGTTGCGAACGGCTCATCATCAAAATTCGTTGGAACAACGTCAAACAGAAATGTTTCAAAGTCGAAAGCTACAATAACAAATCGCATCAATCAGCTTCAATATTGTGTAAAAGATAATAAAAATTAAAATTAAAAATAAAAAAAATAAACAAATCAGTCGACTTACAACTATTTCAAGTTTCAGAAAATGTCATAAAAACGTGTAAAGTCTAAGCCGAATGGAAATATTCTAATAAGCATATACAACTCGTTGTTATCCTAGCAAGATGAGCTGGCCAGGTGTGTCATTGAGCTAAGATCAACAATGAGGATCGTGTCGATTGTAAGGGCTTAAGTATCCAATAATATGGATTAGAATTCGCGACATTAGTTTACATGTTATAATAGTTTTGTTAAGAAATTCTCAGAGCTGAGTTTATCGAATTCGCACCTGATTTATTGATAAGATATTGTTGATATTTACAAGGCAGTTACAAGGCCCACCACGCCTACACACACGCCTCTGTTCGAGTGTTAAAGGTTCTTCGAATCAGTTCCATTTAAGAGAACCCAAGCGACGACCTTCGTTCGCCCCAAAATGTTGCCCAAAAGTAGAAGCTATGCAAAAATCATAATAATGAAAAAAAGCAACAACAACAACCACAACAATAACAATTATAATAGTAATAATAATAATGGTAATAATAATAAGTACAATACATAAAACACAGCGATCGCATTTGGGCACGACGAGCGACAACAACAACACGAGCCAAAAATAAGCAAGTGTGATATGAGCGAAGGGCACGACTGGCAGATACCCTGTAACTGTATCTGATGTCAGATCAGTGCGCTTCTAAATAGCTTTACTGACATTCTCGTGAAATAAACATTAAAATGGAACTAAAAATGTATATTTAATGATTTTGAATATCAAAACAGGACTTTAATCGATTCAGCTCCTTATTCCGATCAAAAGTATGCATATATATATTGTATATATATATCTTGATCTCGGAGCTGCCTGTTACCCAAATGTGCAACACTTTATTATACCCTGCTCATGTGCCAGGGTATAGAAACGATCACATAAAAAAAATAAATAAACATAATTTATGGTTTAATAACATTTTCATATTGTGCGCAAATGTCGGCATTTAATATGCGAGCCGCGATACTATGCGACGCATTCGGTTGCCCATAGCCCGGGTCTCCGGTCCGCGTTCCCCGTAACCCGTAACCCGTACCCTGTATCCCCCCGTCTAGCCAGCGGGTCCCCCGTTGCCCAGCTGCCAGCTACCAGTCCCCAATTACCAATTGCTTATAGGCATGTGCATATATGGCACGTTATCTGAGACTCTGGAGTCCGTTGTTCAATGGGACTTGGCATTGAGGCGCCTGTGGGCCGGGGACACAGCTGGGCGTGCAACTGGCCTGGGGCCTGAGGTTATTAGCCGCTGTTAAACGGGCCCAAAGAAAGCGCTGGTCAAGTTCAGGGTAAGGTAACAGATTTAACTAAAACTAAATCTCAAACTGCAACTATGAGACTTGCATAGAGAGGCATACAAGCAGCTAACTGCTTGCAGCAAATCAAAGCAGAGAGAGAGAGAGAGAGAGAGAGAGCAGTGCGCCAGCATAAACTTGAGTGAGCTTTAAGTCGCCATTGTGTGAGTCACATTCACACTTACTGAGCATATTTTGCATAAACATTGTGAATCAATGCATGACTGCGCCCGGTGACTCAACAGCTCGTGCTATCAAAGTGCTAAGCCAAGCAGGCGGGACTATCAACTACCCTGTACTTTATGTTATTTTTGTTTCTTTGAAGTTCCTGCATTTTTGGGAAATTTTTTAAATTTAAGGGAAGCTATTCAATAAATAAGAGATACATTGATGAGCTGCAATAAGCCCTTAGGCATAAAGCACATACATGAAGTATATATAATCTATGTAAACCTACGATTTACAATTGCCTGCTTAGAAAAACTCTTCGAATAAAATACAAACAATGCACTGTAGCCCTAAAATTAGTTTGTATTTCATTTCCATATTATTTATAACTTTTCCTATGCATAACAGGTTTTTTGGGCCATATACAATGTTTGAAAGGGACTTGATCTATGGCATAGAAACAGCTGCATACAACGTTTTTTTTTCCAGTTTTAGCTACCATAGAGCCCCAGCTTGATTTGTGCAAGCAAATTTCGACTCGTTCGACACGGCCGTTCATCAAAACCCGATGGGTTTGCAGCCTGTAATTTCGTACACACTTTTCGGACAGTATTTATACCCTGAACCCATTTAAAACGGGTAAACAGGGTATATTCTATTTGTGCAAATGTATGTAACAGGCAGAAGGAAGCATCTCCGATCCCATAAAGTATATATATTCTTGATCAGCATCAATAGCCGAGTCGATCTAGCCATGTCCGTCTGTCAGTCCGTCTGTCTGTCCGTCCGTCAGTATGTATGAACGCAAGGATCTCAGAACCTATAAGAGCTAGAGACTTGAAATTTTAGCTGTAGGTCCTCCTAGTCCCCGCGCAGTCGATAACTTGTCCCGTTTCCAAGTAATCGATAAAAATCGATATCGAAATCCTGTTTTTTGAGCAATTTCTGCAAATAATATGAGCTAGAGTCACCAATCTTGACATGTAGCTTCTAGAATAGTATATATGTATATATCAAGTATCTTTCATTTTATACCTATCGTGGGAAGAATAGGGTTCAGGATATCCCCTAGTCGGGAGCTCCCGACTAGAACCTCTTACTTGTTTTTTTTTCGATATGTGTACAGGGTATGAGCTATGTGAGGCAGTTAAGCTTTAGAAGTTTAGTATTATTGCGTATTTTGCATTATCTTGCTTTGAATTATGGGCCTGTTCAGAGACAACTAGTATTATTAACAAGCTAGCTCTACAATATGCATACGAGCTATTTTTGGGTGTACGTGCGCACAACGGATTACAAAGTGAATGTAAACCAGGTCAGCTCTCTGGGCGATAGAAAACGATTCCAAAAGAGAGTGGGAGAGTGAGCATAAATATAAAAAAAACAATGTTGCCAACACATTTGCTTTCTCTTCCGGGTCTCCGGGTTCAATTATTCTATTCAATGTGCTGAAGGACAACCTTTCGCCGATGATCGCACGTTTTTCCGTACCGAATTCGTGTGAGGGATTTACCTGAATCAGTAATCATGCACATGTCCGCCTGACCACCCCCGATACGCTCCTCCTCCCCTCCACCTCCCCTGGGCCAGACGTCTTTGTCCAGTTGTCCATTTGCGGTTAGCCGCACGTTCGTGCCGTGCGCTTTTAATTATCTGGCCGAGCCATTTAGGATACAGTTTATACACGTCTCCATATAACAAGACTCATATTCAAACATCTAACTGTTTCGAGGTTCGTGCGCACGCATTCGACTTCTCAGGCGATATTAACCACTCGGCTACACCTGAATCGCAATTGCAATTACACCTGCCATTGCCAAATCAGCCAGAAAGTTACATCAATCTCATGACAAAACAACAAGTTCAATTCGTTTGAGTTGATTGAATAAAACAAATTGATAAGCAGGGGGCTTCGAAGGGGGCGAATAAAGTTGCATGCTCTAGGAACGTTGTTTCGCCAAACTTCCTTATAATTCTCAACCACTTCCAACGAGTAAGAGATGGTTTGTCGTTTGGAAGCATACTCCTGATAGCAAGGTCTGCTGATCATAGAATATGAGTTGCCCAATTCCTTGCCCAAATACTCTAAAACGAAGCCTAGCGAAAGTTAAGCTAACCTTAGCTCTCAATAGAATAATATTATTTAGATTTAGCTTAGAGTTTAATTAAAGATTACATTTTTATGCACCTATAGAGGACAATATAATATTGCCGTGAAATGTGAATAGAAGGATTTTAATCAAACTCAGCATTTACTCACATATCTGGAAAAACGTATTAAATCTCGGCGTGCCGAAGATATTCTTACTTTCTCGTTAATTCTTAGTTAAATTTCAGTTATTTAATTCGAAAATTAACTGCAAAAATATACATATTTTTCTTTTATTAAGAACGATTTCTACCCTAAAATGAAACTGTGCCCAATTCTAATTTCTGCATACTTATATTTTGCCTTTTCACTAGATTTAATTATACCCTGAACCCATTAAAAATGGGTAAATGGGGTATAATGTATTTGTGCAAATGTATGTAACAGGCAGAAGGAAGCATCTTCGACCCCATAAAGTATATATATTCTTGATCAGCATCAATAGCCGAGTCGATCTAGCCATGTCCGTCTGTCTGTCCGTCTGTCCGTCCGTCTGTCCGTTCGTCCGTCCGTATGTATGAACGCAAGGATCTCAGAACCTATAAGAGCTAGAGACTTGAAATTTTAGCTGTAGGTCCTCCTAGTCCCCGCGCAGATCGAGTTTGTTTCCGATAGTCGATAACTTGTCCCGTTTCCAAGTAATCGATAAAAATCGATATCGAAATCCCGTTTTTTGAGCAATTTCTGCAAATAATATGAGCTAGAGTCACCAAACTTGACATGTAGCTTCTAGAATAGTATATATATATCAAGTATCTTTCATTTTATACCTATCGTGGGAAGAATAGGGTTTAGGGTATCCCCTAGTCGGGAGCTCCCGACTAGAACCTCTTACTTGTTTTGATTTATTATACTGAGAGCCGAACAACGACATGTGATCAAATGAAACTATGGTTCTTCCCTGGCTAAACACAAGGTGATATATGTATATAGATAAAAATTTATTCACAGATCTGATAGCACAAGATGTTAATTGCATTTTGAAGATCAAGATCAGATCGTCGAAGATCGTTATAAAGCACTAACATCATGTTGCATGCACTTAAAGTGTCATGTCAATCGGCAGTTAGTTCGGCAGTCAGCATTTAACACAAACAGATCATTTCAGCATTTGCATTCACGAGGGGAACTACTTTTGGCAGGGCAACTGCGCCATTTCGGAACCAGCAGGATTTCCATGAGCAGCTTTGGAACCAATTCGAACGAGCTGCTGATCATGTGATCAAACGCGAAATGTGACAGCCAAATGGCCTAAATAAATATGTATATATGTATGACAAAATGCTAAGCGATTATAGTTGAGTGGCCGATCAGGATGTCGGTATGTAAACGACAAAGTGGTCTATGTGACTACGGGCACGCACCACAATTATAGAGATGGTGTGTGTGTGTGTGTGTGTGCGATGGGGCGGTGCGGGGCGATCAGAGATGTGTGTTAAGTGAGCTCAAGTGTAGGCAGTTGCCAGCATCGAATTAATATGCCATCTGAGCACGATTAAAGCGGCAATATACATAGACAGCCAGAGATACAGATTTCAATTCTCAGATACGGATACACAGGCAGAGCCAGCCAAAGCTATAGACAGACAACAATATATATAAATACATATATATAGTTATATGTAAACATATATATGTATGTATATATATATGGGTACGATTACGATTACGAAGCTGTCAACGTGCCCGGCATAATTTATAAAGCATTTGTAGGCTTGTCTTAATGGCGAAAATTGAAAAACATTTAGCATTTCAAGCACTTCCACACACTGCCGCTAAGGGGCAGTTTAGAAGGTGTGCGGATCGGTGTGTGTGTGTGTGTGTGGGGGGGGGTGGTATATAGCGGGGGTTACAGGTGTTTACGATAAGCGACCCATTGCCCAACACGCCACACAAAACGCAACAAAACAAAACAAATTGAAAGCCTAATTGATTATTGTCAGATTCACAGTAAATGCCGACCCTCAAGCGCTCAGCTCTAGGCTATAGAACTATATACACCTATAAATATACATATATACATATATATAGATATAGATACAGATACAGATATAGATATATATGTATATACATTTGCTTGAAGAAAGTAAGTTGCAATTAACAATTATCACATTTAATTGCAACTATTAAAAATGCAATAACAACAAATTAATTGCAAATTGCGTTACAGTTGATTCGGTTCAGAACGGATTTGCTTGTTGTATTTGTTGTTGTTGTTTTTCATATTGTTCAAATACGTTTGGTCAAAGGTCAAGATAGATAGATGGATAGATAGATATGCAATGCGAATGAAAAGCACACACAGCCCAAACCAATAATTCAAGAGCTCAAGACAGTCAAGTTAACCTTCTTGAAGGATCAACTATTGTGTCTAAGTTGATTTCTTTGCAGACTTTCAGACTAATTTCTATATTCTATATAATAATTGTAATTATTGACTTATCTTCTGTATAATCGATAAGCAAGTGAAACCTATAAAGACAAGAATACTCTAGCTGAGAGTGCCCGACTGGGAGTTGGAACGGAGTTGCTAATAATAAAATTGAACTTTGGTATTTGTCATCCCATCCTCAAAGATTGAATATGGCATTTAAATATGTGTTTGCACTTAAGCCCAAGGCTACAGCTCCAAAAATGCATTGGTTTTCAAAATTTGGTAAAAAAAACCAAATCTGCAAATCGATAGTTATCGATTGTCTTAAAGGCTTCAAAATGTAATCAATAACACTCTGAAAATCGATATCTATCGATGGTTCGAAGCGTTCGCGCAGACGAACTGACAGACAGAAAGTCTTCATATTTTTTTTACCTGGCTTGCACCCTGGGCGGCTTACCTCTTGTCATATATAGAGTTTCATATAAAGTGCTGCCAAATTAACACCTTCTTCTAGCTAAAGCTAAATCCCACTTCTGTTTAAAGCCAAACAAGGAATGGGTCAGCGCATCATTGGTGGAAATGGGGGTCAGTGGTAAATTGGCGGAAAACGGTTGTATGCAAATTTGTTTGTTGTCCGTCCGATCGGTTTGAAACTCATTTTCAAAGATCTAAGAGAGATTTTATTTTAAACGTGCCACGGACAAGGCCTGGCAACATAACTCTTGGTCAAAATTAATGTGAAAATATGTACATATATACATTTACACACCATACATATATACACACATACATACATACATTTGTACATACATAAATACACACACACATAAATACATACATACATAAATACATACAAACATACATACATACATACATACATACATATGTACATACATACATACATACATACATACCTACATACATACATACATACATACATACGTACATACATACATACGTACATACATACCTACATACCTACATACCTACGTACTTACGCCTCTTGCCCCGCCCCATTGGTGCTCCTCCGCCATGCTCCTCCGGCTCCTCAGCTTCCAGCGTTGATTCATAGGTGAAGCCTGCAGGCCTTACTTAGATTTTTGAGAATCGAGGAGGAGGGCAACGCTTTCTTATTTAAATTTGCAGCGCAACAAGACTAATTGGTCTGCTATTGGTATTTTATAAGACAATTTACATGCATACATACATACATTTATACGCACATACATACACACACACACATACACACACATTCACACACATATATACATACATAAACAAATTTACACATATTCATAGATTTATTCATTCATACATGCATGCATATATAAACACATGCATACATTCATACATACATAGATATATATGTACATTATGTACATACATATATATAAAATCAATTTGGCATCTAAATCTGGCAACATAATTCTTAGTCAAAATTCAAGTGATAAAATGGGTACCAGAATATCCTATATAGACAGAGGTTAAAATTTCCCATCCCCATAACTCGGTCAAATCCCGCCCGATTTCTACGAGGTTTGGCTTTTTTTTCGTGGTTTAGATCAAATTGGCATCTAAATCTGGCAACACTATTTTTGGTCAAAATATGGTATCCTCAAATATACTATATAGACGTAGGTAAGGTGAAACGAGATATAATATTTTCCTATACATGTCGTGGGAAAGATTCCTTCATAAATTGCTTCAGTTTAGGTTAATTAATTAATTTTGTAATTGTGCTTATATTAAGGCCACAAAATGATTGTTAAACAATCCCAATTGTTCTATTTAATGAAACAATTGAAAGACAGATATTGGTATCTGGAGAATTACACAAAGCTTAAGAGATAGATGATCATTTTATAGGATGATAAAAGGAGAGTTGAATCGAATTGAAACAAGCTGAAAGCCGCAATCATGTAGATGATGCGATAGGAATCACATTAGAGCACATTCCGTGCAGATGACGTGCACTTCGCATCTGGAGTTTTACAAGCCTTAATCGAATGGAAGAGCGATCCGAAATTTGCATCATCATCGCATAAAATATATAAATAAGACGTTCAGGATCAAAGGCATTTTTGCAACGTGTGAATCCCCACGAGTCGAATTTGATTGCCGATGGGTTCGGTTCTTTTGATTACATCACATTAAACAATCAATGGAAAGGTAATAAAACGACTTTAAGGCAAAAGCTACAAGACAGTGAGAGGGAGGTGGAGATAGAGCTAAAAGCTCTGTGCAATTAATTAATAAAGCTTAGAGCTTGATTCACAAAATTTAAAACCTTAAATATACGAGTGAATAAATTTGAGAGCTAGCCTAAAGATCAGCAATTACATTATTTTCTTTTTGATTGCTTGGACCGAAGCCTGGAATAAAGCTACATAAAAACTTAAAGCTGATGTCAGCTTAAAGCTCGCCTCTCTTAGTTTTGAAGGCTAGCGCCTACAAGTGAGCTGTAACCCAATGTCAGCTTAGAGGACTCTGATTAGAAAGCTCTTGGAAAACGAGTAAGGCTCTTTCTAGAGCGGAGGTGAACATGCGAAGCATTTCGTCCTGAGCTTGTTGATAATGCTGAACATGAGCTGAAAACTTGCTCAAGCGAGAAAAGAGCAAAGAAAGCTCTGTCTAATCTAAAAGCTGCTCTAATCCAAAAGCTTACGCTAGCAAGGAAGTAAGAATAAATACAACAACAACAAAGGTCTGCCCACACAGCTTTCAACTAATTTTAGAGGAATTCAAAAGTAAACTCCGACGTCAGCTGGATGAGCGTCACGTGCGACTGACGGGACATATCGACGTAATGAGATCAGTTAAGGGCGCAAATGAAAATGAGATGTACGCGCAGATTGTTATTATTACACAAGCTTTTTTTTCGCCACTTATAAATAAAGTACGCCAAAAATTATGCGCTGGCTAAATTAAAAAAAAAAAAAAACAGAAAATGTAATGAAAATTATAAATAACCAAACAATCAACAACATATCGAATAATTCGACCCACAGAACGTCACAATGCCAAAAATTGCATTTGGGTGTGGATTGCGCTGGCTGGGTTGAGCGGAGCGTCGCGGCAGCGGGAGTTCAGTGTGTGCGCGCGTGTGTGTGTGTGTGTGTGTGTGCCTGTGTGTGCGAGGGGAGCAGCCGTTAAGCGTCAGAGATGCGCGCACTTAACACAGTTAAAAAACGCGCGCGACAGATGATGATGATTTTTGATTTCCAGTTTCCAGTTGAAATTTGCCAGTTGGGTATATTTTTAAGTGCCCAGCCGAAATTAGCCAAAGAGGCAGACGGTCAAAGTCAGTGGGCGTGGCGCAAAGGTGGCTGACCGTTAGGATGCGGAAAACGCAAAACAACAACAATGCACACAATAAATTGGAAACGCATTTAACAAAGAGAGAGCGAGCGTGAGAGAGAGAGCGCGTGAGTAGTTGAGCGGCAGCAAGAGCGAGAGAAATACGCTGAGTGGTAATAAAATATTTGACAGTCAGACAAAAAAAATGTTAATAAGCAATAAATAAGAAAAAAATTACTTTTCTCTGTGTCCGTGTGGGCTGCAAAGAAGCAATAACAGCACCAGCCACAACAATGCAACGCATTTATGGGCAAAGTCTGGTAGGTGTTCGTACACATACATACATATATACTATATATTTCTGCGCATACATATTTCTTTGTTTCTGTATATGCTGCTGCATTAAATCGCATTTATTGAATTCACATTTAACCGTGTTCTGCTGAGAAAATATATTTATGCGCCTTAACAGATCCTTTGCATGCGCACTAACAGTGCACTGTTAATGCTACGCACGCACTGTTAACGCCGCAGACAGCACGTCTCTTGCGTGCGTTGTGCGTCGTGTATGTCGCGTGCGATCGCGCGTACGCTTTTTGACGCTCAGCATAATTTGCAAAATCTGCCTTATTTGCAAACAACAATTTGCGTATAGCTTATTAATTTTGATTATTTGCGAAGCAACGTGTCGAATTGATTGTGCCAATAGATTGTTTAATCAAAAACTTGCACAAAAAGCACAAAAGAAGAAAGTTTAACTGTTCAACGAAATGTTTGCTCTGCTTTCGTTTATTGAGGTTATGTTTTTGCGTATTCCGAGTGTCCTGCTTTACACAACTGCACAAAAATACATGCTCACATAAAATATTCGTCCCAAATGCTTGCCAAAGATCATAAAATTCTGGACACATGCATTCCGAAAGCCTTCAATTGATTCAAAGTAGACTTTGAATATCCCATTGCTTTGTTGAAACTACACTAATTTTCATGGGAGTATCATTTTGGCCAGGGATATGCCTTAAGATAAAGCACGATATATGTAACGCATAGACACATACATATGTATCTCCGAGCTCATAAATCTTTTATTATGAGAGTTTTTATAGATTCGTCTTTTTGCTTGTCTGATCTCAATATCATATAATTGCCACAGGAATCGGTCAAATAATCAATGCAAATCAGTACTACGCAAATATAAAAATATGTGTATCCATATAGAAGCTAAGAGTCTGTTATAAATAGACCCAATGCATGACGTATATCAATCGAGAAGATATCAAGCGTATGCATTTTTAAAGTGTTGCGAATTTAATTGCAAAATTATAAAAAACTCGAGTAAAAGTGTATTTAAAAATGGGTCAAGAAAATTGGGAGCACAAGCATAGATTGCATATCACGCATACATACAAAAATACATGCGCACATACATGCACATAGACATACACACATACACATGTATGTATTGTGCATGCACGTACTTTGTATAATAGACAGCATGGCGGCGACATCGGCCGCGACATCAGCTGCGCTACGTATATTGATAACATAATGTAAACATAAGCAGCTGTTAACCGCTGCAGCTGTTGTTGATGCTGCGCTGTTAAGGCACCTGGCTTGGGGTCTTCCAGGTGCGGGTGCGGGTGCAGGTGCGGATGCACTTACCTTTCCGTCGTGGGCTCGGCGCAAATGAGCGCCTGCTTCAGCTCAATGGCCTGGCCATTTTTCTCCTTCAGCTCCCCATTTTCACTGTAGTATTGTACCAGCTCCGGCAATGTTGCGAACTTTTCACCTGTAACAGGTAGAGAAATGTTTGTACTTGTTACAATGCTATTGTTGTTGGTGTTGTTTTAGTGTTGTTTTGGACACTTACCGCCATAAAGATCGAAGAAATCACCATTGTTTTGGATTTTGATGTGTGTTACCTCGTTGCCACGACGCACGGAAAGCGTGAATGCGCCCGGATTTGAAGATGATAGACGCGCTAAATATGAACCGTCGTAGCCCTGTTCCTGCAATAATTTTTCAGCTTCGATGCCCGATATCGTTGGGTGGAACCATCTATAAAACGTGCAGGGAAACATATGTATGTATGTATATAAAACGGCACCAAATAAAACGGTGTATGTGTGCGTGTATATGCTCGTCTGCGTGCGAGTGTGTGTGTGTGTGTGCAAGGCAGACATCAAAGAGCATTGTAAATAATCGTGTCACGATTATTAAAGCTCTACTACAATTTACAGCTGCGTGAGTCGCGCGATCGTGAGCACATCTTTAATATGGTACAACACATAAAGTAGTCCGTAAAGGCAGCAAACGCTTTTGACCCAGCCACCTGCCTTACCACGCCCCTCCCCGAGTACCGCTGCCGTAACGTGACAGTAGCAACAGCGGCGGCAGCGGCAGCGCCAGCGGCAGCAGCAACAGCAGCAGCAGCAGCAGCAACAGAGGTGGCAGACAGCAACAGCTGTAGCTGTAGCACAAGCGATACTTTTGCAAATTGTGAGCCGGCTGGCGGGGTGGGGCAGTGTTTGCGGGGGGTAATTTACTTTTAGCACTTTGTTGCACTTTTTTATCTCAATGTTGTTGTTTCTGTTTTTTCTCGCAGCTTTGCTTTTTTGATTTTTTTTTTTGTATATACTTATACATATGTAAATAGACCCAGAGTGTATCTATGTGTATGTGTGTGTGCGTGTGTGCGAATGTGTGCGTGTGTGTGTGTATGGTACATATGTGTTGACAGTGTGTGTGTGCGTTCGCTTGCGTGTGTTGGTGTGTGTGTACATTGTCGTTTTTCCTATTGGATTTACCTTCGCGATGACATTTTCTTATTAAACGCGCACTTAAAAAATAAATAAATTGTACACTTAACGAAAAAAAAAAAATGAAACTTATGTGTATATGCTTTTGTTTAAACTTATTTTTACTGTTTGGATACAAAAAAAAAAACTATGGATAGGCAAGGCTAGTTGACGTAGTGATGGGAGCTATCGAGCACGATTGCTATCGATGCCAATCAGCCACCTATCGATGTTGGCTGTAAGCTGCAAATAGCGTGTACACACTGGCGAACAACAATGCGCGATCCATAAAAGTAATCGTTACACAAAAAAAGACAGTACAATTTTGATGATTAAAAATATGTTTGATCGTAACGCTACTTACCACTCACTTTTTTACAAATAATAATGCACAACAATGGCCACTTTAAACCGCCATTTGAAATGTGGCAGCTGGTCGATAACTTTTGTAACTGCCACTGGGCCCTGCCTTAATGGGACAACATTGAGATACAATTTGTTGTTGTAAGTTCCAATTGGAAATGGAGACAAGAGTTTTTTGGCTTTTGTAATTTTGTTTTTTATTTAAGCAATTTAAAAGTTTTTTCCTTTTGTATATAGAGCATTGCATTGCATATATACAGATATATATTTATATATATATATATAATGCATTTTATTTGTGTTGGTTTTTATTTGTTTCTTTCTCTGGTTTTTGGTTTTTTACTAATTTATCAAATAAATATAATTTCCATGCTTTGCTTTCATTTTTAGCATGGACTTTTCAATTAAATTTACAAACACGTTCGCTTGATTTACATGTTTAGTTATTATTTTTTTATTTCATTTTTGTTGACACCTAAAAAAAAAATGTTTGCCATTGAAATTTGCATTTTAGTTAATATTTGTTTGTTTCTTTCTTTTTTTCTTCTTAATAAAGCGCGCTCATATATATATATATTTTTTTATATGTATATATATAGTATATGAATCGTAAACATTTATGCAGTTATATTTTGTATGTTGTTGTTCAAGTTTAGGTTAGTTTTGGTATGAATGCATATTTGACTTTATTTGTTTATTTCTGTTGTTTTTTTTTTCTTCGTTTTTGTTTTTGTTCATCAAAGGTACCTAAGATTTGCGTTAATTGTGGTGCAAACGCCTACGAAATTGCCCCAAAAAGATCAGCGTCGATAAAGTAGCCTTCGAAAAAAAGTGTATGCAATCTTCGGTTAGCCGAAGTTAACAAAATTCGCTTTTTCATTTTGTGATTTGTTTTTGTTTGTTGTATGTGAGATGTGAAACATGATATAAATGTTGTTCTTGTTGTTCTTGTTGTTTGGTTGTTTGGACTGTTTATGCTTTGTTTTTGTAGTTAACATAAGGCATATATGTATATATATTTATATATATATAAATGTGTATATATTTAATTAAATAAAAGCACTGTGCGCCTGACTCGATTTTAATCTATTTATTTGTGTTCTTATTTTGCCTTTTGTTTTTAGTTTATATATTATATTTGTAGTTGTATATTGTAAGTTTTTAAAGTGTATTTGAATTTGCATTCAAGCATATTTATTGATAAAAAGTAGATAACACAGCGTTTTGCATGCAAATTATTTAAAATTAAAATTACATTTTTAATGAATTTTAAAAATTGTAAACAGAGCGAAATGCGCTGTTTTTTTTTTGCTTTTTTTTATGGCAACGCGCGCGCCTCGAGCATTAAATAAACATAATAATAATTATAATAATAGTAATAATAATAATTATAATAACAAAAAAATTATATTTGAGTGCCTTTGTATTGCAGTAGCTTAAAGCAAAATGAAATAAAAAAATTATAATAATAATAATAATAATAATAAAATTGCAACAAAATGGAAAACAATTGTTTAGACATTATACAATAATATTAATAATAATAATAAACCTGATGCTGAGTTGAGTTGATTTATCAAAATGCAAACTCGTTGGGGAGCACAGCTTGAAGCAAAAGTCGAGCAAGGAGCCAACATTCAGTTAGTTGCATACATATATATGTATATATATATATATGGTGTGTGTATAGATTAACAACTTTTGTTTCTTTTACGATATTTACTTATGCTGAAACTGTTTCCAAATCGATTGGTTACCAGTTTAAAACAGCGACGTTCACATATATGTATATATATATATATTTATATATATAGAGAGAGACAATTATTTAAATGTTTTTTTTTTTTTTTTTTTTTTAGTTTACATGCATATATGTTTATGGCATTACAATACATACGCATGCGCTCATCTATATATGCTAGCTATTACAATTTGTTTTATTTAGTATTTCTTGAAGCTTAACAACATTTCGACTATGCGACATTGTCTTTAAATATGGTAAATTGTTTTTGCATATTTTTTTTTTTTTATATTTTTGTATATTTTTGCATTGTTTCTTTAGTTAAGAATTTTGCATATAGGTTTGAGTATTGCGTACTTTGCTTAAACACATTCACTTTCTCTTTCTTAATACTCTAGCTCGTTCTGTCTAGCTCGCGATATAGCTATATCTGGCTAGATATCTGGGTTTAGCTCGTTTAGTTTGAAGCGTTTGCATATGACAAATAGAGTTTGGGTTTGCGTTTAGGGCGTTTTTGCTCATATCATATCGAATATATTATTCGTATGTGGTACATTTATAAGTAATATAAACTAATTATTAAATAATATATATCGTTTAAACACAGACAAAGAGATAGAGCGTATATTGTTGCTGTAGCTATTGTTGCTGTTCTTGTTGTTGTTGTTGTAGTTGTTGTTGTCATTTATGTGGGGCAGAGCACCTTCAATATGTAATCCGTTAGCAGCGTCGGCACAGTCGGACTGTCCTCATTTATAGCCTTGAGTACTGCAAGAAAGTAAGAGTATAGTATATGAGCATATATTTGAAGAGTCATAGAGTATATTGTGGGAAATATATTTAAGATCGAACCAAACATGAAACTTCGTCCAAGAAAGCTTTGCCTTCCATGTCCAAAAAGTGTGTAACACATCTCAAATAAGTTATCAGATATTTGAAAAGGGTGAACCTAAAAAACGTCTACAATTGTTTTTTGCGATTTTTCAAACACTTGCGAATGGAATTTACTAAAAGGTCAATTGGTTTTTATATAGGAATATATTATGACTTATTATTATGTATAGGGATATCAGAATATTTGGCGCGAATGAAAAAAGAAGCAGATATATTTTGCAATTACCTTGCAATTACCTCCCTTGTATATAGTCTATACTCTACTATATTGATATATTAGGTATATCTGATTTCTGATCCCTTGAGGTATATACACATATGCATATTCTTCATCAGTATGAAGTGCTGCCTTCGTTCTAGCCTGGATAAATGTTTTTCCCAAAATCGATAAATATCGATTATCAGCATATCTAGACTACGTTATGTCTTTGTACGTTAAGAATACATTTTCTACTTTTGAATACACAAGCAAAGGCAAATCCTTAATTTTTAGTGTAAACACATAACTGAATGTCATATTAATGCCTTGTATAGCTTTGGCTGAAGAAAGAAGCGGCAAATAAAAAAAAATGCTGTCCTTTCAAGTAGTCCCTTTTGTTAACCCAAGGAATATATAGCTTATCTCAGCTGGACATTGAACCTGCAGCTCTCTTAAACATAGACATCTTTTTGATTTATATACATATATATAAAGATTGGGATTCCCGCGTAACTGTCAGTTCGCCAGCTCCTTCGCAAGCGGACACTCACTTTTGATCAACACCTGCAGCGACTGATTGTTGGGTGTGCCATTCTCCAGATGATACGGTATGACAGTGGTCAAATACTTGGGCTCCGGACCTGGAGCAGAAACACAAATATATTAGAACTGAATTATATACATATAAGCTTTCTATGTAGTAGTTTATTGGTAATTGCTTTTACCTTGGAATTTGCCGCGCTTCTTCTCGACATGGTATTGTCGACGCTTGTTTTGGACTGCCAGCAGCAAGGATATGAAGGAGTTCTTCAGCTCCTTCTCGTACTCGAGCTCGTCGCGCAGCGCCAGCTCATTGATCAGTGTCTCGCTCAGCTCCTGGATGAGCATCTCCATTTCCATATACAGCTCGTTCAGCTGTGTGCTGCTCAGATATTGTAATTCTAGGCAAAAAGAGATCAGAGTTTAGCTATCGAACTGACTTCGCGTGCGAATGACTCACTCTCTGCATAAAGCGGGGCGCCGAGCACCTCGCGCGCCTTCTCAATGACCTCCGAATCACAGGTCTCGGGCTCATCCAGCGGACTCTCGGCCTCATCCATGATGTCATCAATTTCCTTGATCACCTCCTCCACCGTCTTGATGGGATGATCGTCGGCATCCCCGTTCAGGCCGTTCAATATCAAGGCATGCATGTCCAAGTCGTTGGCCACCGCCTCATCCTCGCTGGCCAAGTCGTTGAACTCATCCACTGGCGTTTGTGCATCCAGCGTGTTAGACTGTTGTTGTTGGTTTTGTTGTTGCTGCTGCTGCTGTTGCAGCTGGTTGCGCTGCTGCTGCTGCTGCTTTGTTCGGCTCTGACCCAGATTGAGGGTCGGCATGTGCATCTGGCGTGTATACGACTTGGACCAGTCAATGGGCAGAATGTTGCCAAAGTTCCCAGTTATGGTCCACCACATTCTGCAATAGATAATTAAATATCATGTGAAAATTATTCCAAAGATTAAAGAAAATAAGATAACAAGGACAAGCAATAATATTTGAATCTATATTTGGGCAAATTCAAAACCCACAAAGGGAAAACAAAGAGACAAAGAGAGAGAGAGAGAGTGAGAGAGAGAGAGAGTGAGAGAGAGAGAGAGAGAGAGAGAGAGAGGGAGAGTTAAAGCAAGAGAGAGGGAAAGACATAAAGAGCGACAGGCATAAAGAGAAGACAGAGAGAAAGTAAGAGAGGGCGAAACACAAAGGGAAGACACAGTAAGAGAGAGACAAAAAGAGAGAGTGACACAAAGAGAAAACATGGAGAGAAAAAAGAGGGAAGACGAAGAGGGAGAGTGAGTCAGAGACACAAACAAAAGACAGAGAGAGAGAGAGAGAGAGGAAGATAATAAATACTGTGCGTGTAACGGAGAGAAAGAGTGAGAGAGAGTCTGACATAGAAGGAGAGAAGAAAATAAAGAATACGAGTCAGCGAGAGAACGAAATAGAATTTGTGAATTCTGTAAAAGTGGAGTTAGAAAGGAAAAGACAGAGAACTAGAGTAAGAGTATGAAAATTAAAGAGAGTGAGAGAATAAAGGGAAGAGTGAGAGTCAGAGAAATTCAACAAACAATATAGACTCGACAAGAGATTAACAGATTGAGACAGAGACTAAGAGCGAAAGTCAGAGAAAGAGAGCGAAAGACTGCGAGAGAGTGAGAGAGGTAAAGGAAGCTGAGAGTGGTCCACTTTTGATACACACACACCAATACAAAAATACCTCAGAAAGTGCCAGCCCCTAATTGAAATTATGAGAATCGCATAGAAGGGCATGCACACAAATTCGTTATATTTCGAATTTTGCAGCTGGGAAAAAGACATTGAAATTTGATTTAAGTGCGGCATACGTGCATTTATATGCCACACTCGAGCACACTAGAACCAGGTGGACGGACGAACCGATAGACAGATGTGTCGGCTGATCGTACTGATCGAGAATATATATAATTACATATTATATATATACCTGTGCGCAAAACTTAAATAATGAACTTTAAATGGAAGCAGGGTTTAATGTAGAAACTACGAAACGTTTTGGGTAAATTGTTTTAAAAGTACTTTTAACATGCACAACTTAGATTTTTGTTTGCCTTTTTTTGCCCCGCCCCCCGCCAGTGGGTCAACGATTCTATGAGGCAGTATTCCATAAATTCCAATGCACACTTTTAATGGCGTCTGGCGGCGCCCAGTTGAATTTCTTGGCTATTTATTGCGGATGAGAGCAAATGTTTCGTATGCCACCCACTCCAAGTGCAACAAGAGCGACAAACAAAAGGCACAACAGCGGCGAGTGGCACACGTTAAATGTGGTGCAATGTGCTGCGACTTACGGCTAACAACAACAACAACAACAACAAACAACAACAACAAACAACAAAAAAGGCAGCAGCAAAAAGAGGAGTGAAAAAAACTGGCACAATAAACTGGCAAGTGCCTTGGTGACGACTTACAAGGAGGCTAAGTGAACAGCTGGCAAAGATTACAAGGCGCATGCGACTGTGGCATGCCGGCATGTTGGTGCGGCAGGGGAAGGGGAAGGGGAAGGGTGGTTGGCTTGCTGCAATTGCACTGGTTGCTGTCTCGGCTAAGCGGCTGATAAAATGCCTCATTAGGCAGCCGCCAACGCACGAGCCATGCAAATGAGATGCAATTGCAATTAAGATTGGAGATGGCAGAAACCACCAAAGATAAAACAAATGGCAATGCAGGAGACGAGCAAGCTAGACTGACAGTTACCCTGTAAATGTGAAGCAATTCAAATTGAGTGTTAGGCGGGCAGACACACCTTGTAAGATTGGAAATGAAAGCAACCCGTAAAGACGAGACAAATGGCAATGAAACAGACGTGGTTGCTAGACTGGGAGATACGCTCTAAGTGGATGGAAGTGAAACAATGGAGCATTACACTGATAGATAGCCTGTCAGGGAGATTGGATGTAAGACGCGAATGAAACAGTTATGAATGAAACAGAAGAAACAAATGGGATTGAAACAGTCGAATGTGCCAGACGCGGAGTTACCCGTTCTGATTGCTGCTATTCCGATTGAAATGGAATGCTGGAATGCCTGAAAGACGCGAATGAAACAGAAGAAACAAATGGGATTGAAACAGTCGAATGTGCCAGACGCGGAGTTGCCCCGCACACAGATTGCAATTGAGATTAAAATTAAGACTGAAATGTATACAAAATAAATGAGGACCTTTAGAAAACTGAAAAGCGAAACAAATGGACATGAAACAGACGATTTGCTACACTGGCAGTTACCCTGTACCCTCGTTCAATTCTGACAAAAATAAGGAAAACAAAGCGAGAGTAAGCAAACGAATGCCAAGTTTCAACATGTAATATGCCACAGAGCTAAAAGGAACTGATAGAGAATTCAAAACTGGCAGATACCCTGTAACAATACATACTGAAAACGGAAATCACAAAGTGAAATATCCTGTAATAAGCCCAAAGAGATACAAATACAAACTAAACACTATCAAAAATCAAGCTGAAAATTATGAGGAGGAGATTGCGTAATTGGGAAAAACCCCTGTAGAAAGGCCTGACTAATATACCTCTAGATTCTCTGGGCTGTAAGAACAAAGAACTTACATAGACACTCATATATATACATATGTATGTTTGTATAGGTAATAAAATTTCTCTAAATGCCCCACTAAAATACCCTGTATCAGTCAATTTAATTGGCACAGGGTATGCAGAATTGTGCGACGAGTGTCTCAAGTTGCAATTGGCATTTTGCCCAGAGTTTCCGCCCAGAGTTTCGTTTGTTTTTTGTTTTTTTTTTCTTTGCGCCGTCAGACAGTTTGTCTGCGTTGGAAGTGTATGTAAATTGTCTGTGTGGCACAATTGCTATCAAATTTCACGATCAATGCCAATCATTTAATTGCCAGATGGCTTGTAGATGCTCTCTCGCTTCTTCACTATTTGTTTTTTTCATTTTCGGTTTTATGTTACTCTGCAATTGCTGTTGCTGTTGCTGCTGTTGTTGTTGTCTTCCCATAATTATTCATGCTCTACATTTTAGCAATTGTCGGGTGTCGTTGTTGTAGTTGTTGATTAGCTGATGATGTTAGCTGTTGTTGATAATGATGATGATGATGATGATGATGAGCATTTTGCACTTGAGCGCTTTTGCAGCACAATCTCAAATGCCCTAAGCAATATAAGAGCTGATAATTAAACGGTCGTTGTTGATAGCTACGAGGCGCTGCGCTCTAGAAATTGTTATAATAGTATCGAGAGTTTTACACAATGTGATTCTTCAAAAAATGTTAACAAGAAGATGTCTATAGCTTGTCAAAATTGGTATAAACTCGTTGTTTATAACGAGTAACTCATAACGAGTAGTTTGTGCCGAGGAACTCGTAACTAAGAACGAGTAGTTCATAGCGAGTAAATTATAGCGATTCATTTGTAACGAGTAGTTGAAAACGAGTTATATAAAGTGAATAGATTGCAATGAAAAGTTGCAGTTGAATCAATTGCAACGAGAGGTGATTGAAACTAACAGCTTTTTGCGAGTAACTCGTAGCGAGTGTCTGAGGCAATTAGCTTATAAGGTGTAGTTTTCTTCTTGCCATCTTGCCATATTAGTTTTGAGAAGATTTCTGTAGCGAGCAGTTTGTCACAATTGATTATGGCTGGTAATTAATAACGAGTAACTTATAACGAGTGGGTAATAGCGAGTTGTCTGTGTAAAGAAACTCGTAGCTTAAAACGAGCAGTTTATAGCGAGTAGCTTATGGCGAGTAGTTTACAACGAGTAGCAGCTTATAACGAGTAGCTTATAACAAATAGTTTATAAGAGGTAGTACCTTATGCCGAGCATGTCAAAAAAAAAGGGAGCTTCTGATGCAGAACGAATAATTTTCCACACGCTGCTGACCCATCAATTAAATGTTGGCCAGAGTTTTTCTATTTTTGCATATGCATCCAGCTGGCAAACTCTTTTTGCCCCAGTCGCTCGTTGCAATCACATTTTGTGAATTCCGTACATCCGTAATGACGTTCGTGCTAAGAATTTTTGGTATTTCCTTGTGTTTCATTTAAATTTGTATTAATTCTTTTTATTTCGTATGACTGCTTGTTTCGTTTCGCTGGAAATGAATTATTTGTTGTGTCGGCTGTGTTTTTTTTACTTTGCTTTCAATATGTACATACATACATATATTTCTCTTCTTTGCCATTTGCCATGTGTAAATAAAAATCACAGGAATAAATATCTGTGACGAAAGTAATCAAGTTGGAGAAGATTGAATTGCTCTGACTTCCTAAGGAATGGGCCACGGTTATTTCAGCTGAAGGCCCACATTTATCGATAGTCGATATTTTGTAGTTTTCCTCGATAACGAACTAATTGCTGGTCAAGAAGACATTTCCCCATTTAGTAAAAACTGCGCATACAAATAGCAAAGTAAATAAATTACATTTTCGAAAGAGACAACTATGAAGAGTCCAGAGCCACATATATGCACACATGGCACATGGACCATGAAATACCCTTTCGTGAGAGATGATAAATAGTGTTAAATACTGTAGTATTTTATTGCCGAGTAGGGAGGATTGATATATTCTTAGGTTCAGTTTTTAATACGTTAAATTTATATTGATTTACAAACGAATTGCTATATCCTTTTCTTCAGTTTTTTAAACAATGAACTTATATTTATTGGTAAATTGATCTTATAATCGGGCGATAAGTCTATACGAGGAATCATTAATGAGGCTGAGTTTTTGGGTTATCTATTTTCCCTACATTTTGCTTTTCTATATATATACATATATATTCGCTATATATATTTTCTATAATATACAAATTGAAAGCTGATTGCTTTGTGGAACGCGGAATTGGAACGCCTCTTAATACAAATTGCGTTTATGAAGCAAGCACTGATTAATTGCACATATACCCTGTTAGCATTACATTTACAGGGTATATAAAAAGCAAATAAATAGCAGCAAAAAGCAAAGGCCAAAGATGAAAAATGTGCGAAACAAGCGAAGCGGGCAAATCGTTTGCGACACTCGGAAAAATGCGTCAGGTAAATGAATGTCTCTCTGGCTGTCTGTCTGTCTGTCTGCCTGTGTGTGTGTAGGCAGACACACACACACACACACACATACACACACACAGAGAGATACCCCTGGTTATATATACGTAAATGGTGCATGGGGATGGGGCTGTGGTATGTGTCGAGGCCGCCATTTAAATTATATGTAGGTCTTTAAAGCTGCACACACATCAGAATGTATGGCATATACACATATATATATATGTCTATATATATATATATGTATATATATATACATGAATGTGTGGGCTAAATATTGGGAGCGTTCGCTTGCACTTGGCAAATGAGTCTTGTGAATGAAAGCAACTAAAGTTGATTTGCTCTCAAGTTGATTAGCCAGTTCTTGGACTAAACTTGTGTATAGTTCGAACATGGGTAAAACAATTGGCAATTAGCCACGTTTAGATGTGCATATGCACGCCCTCAGCAAGTCTTGTCATACGGAAGAAAAATATGTCCACATTTGCATAATGCGCACTTGATATGAAATATTTAAGAATGGGAACATTGTGTGCGGAACGTTCTGTGAGCCAAACATTTCCGCTTCGCATCAAAAGACAACAATATATATGCCTATGTATAAATATATTAAAGATATAAACATTTTAAATGAAATTATTAAAGAAAATTTCCAAAGAACTTCCGATCTATTGCCTATGATATCATTGACGCTTAGAGCTCAACACAAAGTTGAGTAGACAAAAACACTGGTTCTCGTGCTATTACAAAAGAACCAATATGAACTAGTTCGCAAGCGAACTATAATTGTTATCCATTTTCCATCAGGTTTCGTCAAGTTTCGTGCATATTCCTCCAGTTATATTATCCTACATATTCCTAAGTTTACCATCCCTAACGTTTCTCTTTGTTTTCTACAACTTTTGCAGTTTTCTCCTTTCCACCAATTCGTTCTCTTTGCCGTTTCTTTTCATATCGATTTCTCAAAGTTCGAATAGTTCCTTTTTTTGGTTTCTCTAAGTTGTATTTATTGCACATTTTTTGAAATTTTCCACCTTTTGAACCTTTTTCCCAATGTTCCTTCAGTTGCTGCCAGTTCCTTTAGTTTCCTTAGTTCATATAATGGCTCCAGTTCCAGTTTGCACAGTTCCTCCGTTCCCTTGTTCCTTCAGCTGCTTCACTTTCAGTTTCCCCATATTCCTATAGTTTTCATTCATTTCCTTCAATTACTCCAGCATCTTTCATCTTCCATACACTCCCTACCTTCCGCTGAAGTCTCTCATTTTCTCATGATATGCTCTAGTTCAAGTTCATCTGTCCCACATATTGAACCGGTTCAGTTACACTTTGAACATGTACATTTTGTACCAGTTCTAGTTCGCAGTTTCCCTAGATTCCCAATACAAATTTTCGACAAGTTTCCTACAACATCCTCTCGCTGCTTACACTTCCTCCAGTTGCCCTGATTGCTTCCGCTTCAAGTTCGTCCGTTCTGAATAGAGCTCAGATATTGAACTGGTACAGTTACACTTTGAATCTACAACATTTTTGGCTCAGTTCCAGTTCACAGTTCACCAAGTTCGTACAGTTTTCCCGCACAGTTCTCACTCTCGCTCTGGCACACTTCTCAAATAGATATTTCCATCATCGCGACTGGCAATTAAGACATTTATTTTTTGATTAGCGCATAATTCATATGGAAAACAGATCACATCTCGTTCACTTATCAGGAATGTTAAATCAACGCAACAACAGCCAAATGAACCCTGAACTCTTCTTTCGACATGCTGGACCAGTCCTATCTGCGGCCATTTGGGCTATGTGAGTGTGTGTGTGAGTGTGTGAGTGAGTGTGTGTGTGAGTGTGTGGGTGTGTTTTTGTTTTGTGTCTAGTTGATGATATGCATGGGGCACATGTTGAGCTTGTGTGCAGCGACAATTAGCGGCTCAATTTCAGCGGCAAAACATTATTTTTTATTTGTTTCTTTTTTTTTTTTTAATATCATTTTTTGAAGCAACGCC
Organism: Drosophila montana; assembly: GCF_035044405.1. Classification (NCBI taxonomy): domain Eukaryota; kingdom Metazoa; phylum Arthropoda; class Insecta; order Diptera; family Drosophilidae; genus Drosophila; species Drosophila montana. The sequence continues at coordinate 644,273 of NW_026999206.1, forward strand.
CACGAAATGAGCTCATGCCCGAACGCCGTAAGGCGGACGACGGTGGCCCATTCCATTGTTCCTTGGCTGTCAATTCCCATATGAAAATTAATGCGTAAATATATTAATGAATTTTAATTGCGGTACTCAGATAACGCAATCAATTTGTGGCCAACTGATGAATCAGACGACAGCGTCACATGATCTTTGCGACGAACATCATAAGCGGCATTTTGATTAATTTGATCAAGTTGAATATTCATCACATTCACGTGATCATCGAGACGAACATCATCCACAGCATTGTTATAAGATGATTCATGATGAATATTCATCACATTCACGTGATCATCGGGACGAACATCATCCACGGCCTTATGATTAGTTAGATCATGATGAATATGATGAATCCATTCACATGATCATCGAGACGAACATCATCCACAGCATTGTTATAAGATGATTCATGATGAATATTCATCACATTCACGTGATCATCGGGACGAACATCATCCACGGCCTAATGATTAGTTAGATCAAGATGAATCTGATGAATCCATTCACATGATCATGGAGACGAACATCATCCACAGCATTGTTATAAGATAATTCATGATGAATATTCATCATATTCACGTGATCATCGGGACGAACATCATCCACGGCCTAATGATTAGTTAGATCAAGATGAATCTGATGAATATAGTGAATACATTCACATGATCATCGGGACGAACATCATCCACAGCATTTTTATAACATAATTCATGATGAATATTCATCACATTCACGTGATCATCGGGACGAACATCATCCACGGCCTTATGATTAGTTAGATCATGATGAATATGATGAATCTATTCACATGATCATTGGGACGAACATATTGAATGTATTCACATGATCGTCGAGACGAACAACATCCACGGCATTTTGATTAGTTTGAACATGTTATTAATCATCACATGCACATGATCATCGAGACGTACTTAATCATCGACATTATGATTAGTTTGATCATGATGAATATTCATTCATTCGCCAACGCGCTACGAGTGGCATTTCATTCACTTGACTTCACCTCGCTCGCCCACGTTACGTTTGACGTTATTTTTTTCATTTCATTTATATTTTGAATTTAATTGTGCTTGGTATTTCTTAAGTTTTTCTATTTTGCATCATTTTGTTGTTGTTCGATTTTACTTTCTTCCTGTCGCAACGACTTTCTAATGCGTTGGCACAAGAGTTTCATCTCGATAATAGTTAATTTTCGGAGTGACCCTTTATCTCTGCCTCTCACTGTGTTCACTTTCTTTTAAAGAGAGCAAGGAGTTCTTTATTTATTTATTCTATGAGCTGCCTCTCTTCAGCTTGTTCTGATTATTTAGTTATACTTTCAATGCTCCGCTTTGCTGTCTTTATTCACCCCTTTGCCTCTCCCAGTCTCTCTCTCTCTTTTTAATGCCACCTTCTCTAATTTTTTTCAGCTTAATCTCTTTTTCCTTCTCGCTCTCCCTCCGATTCCCTTCCACACACTTTCTGCTTTGTGCTTTGATTTCGTAAACGTTGTGACTTTTCTCTCATTTTGCTGCTTACTCTCTCTCTCTCTCTCGCGCTCTCGCTCTATTTCTCTCTCACACACTTATGCACAGACGCTTGTTTTTTTGCTGCTTACTCTTTCAAGAGAGCAGTTGATGTGTCAATTCTGCTTTGTGCTTTGCTTTCGTAAACGTTTGGACTGGCAACGAAAGAAAGTTAGAACTTGACTTCGAATTTAGATTCTGTTATATATTATGTTATATTATATAGTTAATGTACATTTGTGCTAAATGTTTTATAAAAAGCACTTAATAGCTGACTTAAGATCAAAGTAACTGGGCAAAGCACATTCAAAATTGATAACGTATACTAATAAATAAATGAAGAATACTATTTTTTTGTTAATTTTATATTTCGTTGATAATATGTTCACCTAATTAATTAGCAAAAAGCACTTGCAATTGGCACGTTATATTCAAAGTGCTTTATTGATTCGCCCATTTATAATTGTAAATAATTTATGCAACGCTTTAGCCGTGGATGTTTTGTAGCCTCCAGCTTGGATAATGGCTATGGGTTTGGCTTTTGGGGCTCTGCGCTGCGGTTCGTTCACACGGATTTTCACTCAAGCGCAGCCCAACATTCACATGTTTTATTTTCGGCGTTAGGCAACAGAGGGGGGGGGGGGGGGGGGGCGCGCGAGAGAGCGGGGGCAGTGCAAGTCATGGGCATAACAAATTTTGTATGCCCTGTAAAAAGAGCTTGTGCGTTGTAATGCATACAAAAATAAACTTAAAAAGTAATAAAATAAATTTCAAATGCAATTGTCAAGTCGTGAATGAGTCGGTCGCCAATGTTGAGAGAGCTTTCGAATAAATAATGTAACGCCTCGATATGAGAGTAAATATTGTATAAAATATATGTCGGAGCAGTTAAGTTATATTCCTTGTAGTTAGGCATATTGGTAGCACAGCAAATCTCGAGGGTCCTTCTTCGAAAAGGGACGATATTCGTCTCAATCTCAGATTTTTCTCTGTCTGTTAGTACTGTTAGTCAACACTGAACACTTAACTGAACGTTACACAACACAGTCTATCAGTTTTTTACTTGACACTCGATCGTTAACATTCAAACATAATAATAATAATCGATCCCCTATATATACAAATATATATATATATATATATATATATAATTAAGTATTTACTTAAAATAACAATTCTATATAAATTGAAACATGTGCAAATGTCTTGAAAAACCTGAAAAAGTGGCTTTATAGACAGATGTGCCAGCGCCATTGTAAAAGCCTAGAAAAAATATAGAGGAAGACTGATAAGTAAAGTCTTTAGAAGAAACCTAAACATGCTCAACTAAGTAGATGACATAGCTAAAAGACCCTTAGCAAAAAACGTGGCAACGTATCTGACACAGAGTAACACACGGTGGGGGGGGGGGGGGAAGCTACATTTCAATACAATCATTGTGCATTGTGCAAGAGTGTGAAAGTTTTCGCTGGGCCCAACGATGATTATACCCAAAGCCCAGACATAAATTAAAAGTAAGTAAAATACATATATGCATAAATATATGTGTATATAAATAAAAAATATAAATTTATAAATCTGTATATTGATGTGCTGCTGGATTAGTTGGCTAGTTGGGGAAAAGGTGGCTGAAAATTGAAACCGAAACTAAACACGAAAATGCTGCAAACACACATCAAAGCGCATTCTAAATTTAGTTGGTTCAAACTTTGCGTTGGCATCACACAATGCACATGCAGATACATAGATACAGATACAGATACAGATACAGATACAAAGATACAGATACAAAATGGGGACAGCAGCGTTGACAAACTTAGCGTTACGTTTGCCTCTTCTAGTTTTTGCTCTCGTTGGCCTGATAATTCCCAAGGGATTGACTCCATGGCAGTTAGTTATTTTTATTTTGCTGTGTTGTGTTTCGTTTTATAGTTAATTATTGTTATTATTTTCTCTCGCCCTCTCTCTCTCTCTCTCTCTCTCTCTATTTTTTATAAATAGGCCATTAGCGGCAGCAGCGACGGGGGGCGTTGCGTTGAGCGTGGCGAAACGCTTCTTTGGCTTCCATTTCGAGCCAAATCAGTTTAGAGCTGAGCTGTCAGTTATGTGGCCCACAAATACAAACGGCCCAAATGGCCCAAACGGCAAATGTGGCCAAAATTGTAACTGCGACCAACTGGGCCAAACTAATGTTCATTCTATATGGGCAATCAATCAATCAATCAATCAATTAACAAAATCTGCAAATTGTTGCCCAACTAGCTCAGCTCAAGCAAAGCTGACAAACAATTCAAGAGATTGTTCATAAGAAGTTCTTATATATATATATATATATTCTGTATTCTTTTCCTTGTTAAATACATTTGCATTAAGCCATTTTCCATATCTCTCTATATATATATATATATATATATACCTTATTTCCATGTCTGTCTGTATAATATATATATATATACTTATATATATATTCCCATATACGATGCCCAATTCGTCCTCATCATTTCTTTGGATATCTTTTCCCATTTTAATAATATTTAGTTTTCATAAAGCATAACTCGAAGATTATATTCAATTCCGACAATTCCCCTTAATTTCATACACTTTTGTATGCCATATGTAAAAATTGCATAAAAATCGGACTTTAAGCACCGAAGCTATGTTGGCAATTTAGCCTATTTAGCTTATTTCTAGCTAAATGTAGCTATTTTTTGGTAGTTCGTCAACTGATTTAGCTATTTCTGTGCAATTCAATGATAGCCATAGCAAAATTTTATCATTAGTCCTGCTTGCCTATACTCCTATATATATATATAATGTGATATATGTACATAAAGAAATATTATATATTATTAGATTTCATAAGAAACCCATTTCAATAAGTATTAAAATATGGGAAGCTGAAGCTGAAGCTGAGTTATTGAATTGTAGCTCTTTTGCAGCTCTTTGTCACATCTCTCATTGATTGCCTTTTTCAGCGACAACCTAGGGCAATTGTAGGCGAGAGAATGGGAGGGGGTGGAGACGGGCAAATGAAGTGCCAATTCAATTTGGCACAAACCCTTTTCAATTTCAACAATTTATGTTTTTGCTACTTTTCGTAGCCGCCGGCTTGGCGATGTCCTTGACAGCCTTTTTGTTCGTTTGCTTTCCCTCTTCGTCTCTTTTCTCTCCATTTCTCTGTCGCTATCTTCATATTTCTCGCTCTTTTTCTGGCGTCTATTATTGTTGTTGTTGCCGATGATGTAATAGCCAAGCTTTGTCGATTCGCTGTTTGGGCGTGCGAGCCTCTGTAGATTAGTCATATGTATCTGTATCTATAGCTGTATCTATAGCTGTGTCTATAGCTGTATCTATAGCTGTATCTATAGCTGTATCTATAGCTGTATCTATAGCTGTATCTATAGCTGTATCTATAGCTGTATCTATAGCTGTATCTATAGCTGTATCTATAGCTGTATCTATAGCTGTATCTATAGCTGTATCTATAGCTGTATCTATAGCTGTATCTATAGCTGTATCTATAGCTGTATCTATAGCTGTATCTATAGCTGTATCTATAGCTGTATCTATAGCTGTATCTATAGCTGTATCTATAGCTGTATCTATAGCTGTATCTATAGCTGTATCTATAGCTGTATCTATAGCTGTATCTATAGCTGTATCTATAGCTGTATCTATAGCTGTATCTATAGCTGTATCTATAGCTGTATCTATAGCTGTATCTATAGCTGTATCTATAGCTGTATCTATAGCTGTATCTATAGCTGTATCTATAGCTGTATCTATAGCTGTATCTATAGCTGTATCTATAGCTGTATCTATAGCTGTATCTATAGCTGTATCTATAGCTGTATCTATAGCTGTATCTATAGCTGTATCTATAGCTGTATCTATAGCTGTATCTATAGCTGTATCTATAGCTGTATCTATAGCTGTATCTATAGCTGTATCTATAGCTGTATCTATAGCTGTATCTATAGCTGTATCTATAGCTGTATCTATAGCTGTATCTATAGCTGTATCTATAGCTGTATCTATAGCTGTATCTATAGCTGTATCTATAGCTGTATCTATAGCTGTATCTATAGCTGTATCTATAGCTGTATCTATAGCTGTATCTATAGCTGTATCTATAGCTGTATCTGTATCTGTATCTGTATCTGTATCTGTATCTGTATCTGTATCTGTATCTGTATCTGTATCTGTATCTGTATCTGTATCTGTATCTGTATCTGTATCTGTATCTGTATCTGTATCTGTATCTGTATCTGTATCTGTATCTGTATCTGTATCTGTATCTGTATCTGTATCTGTATCTGTATCTGTATCTGTATCTGTATCTGTATCTGTATCTGTATCTGTATCTGTATCTGTATCTGTATCTGTATCTGTATCTGTATCTGTATCTGTATCTGTATCTGTATCTGTATCTGTATCTGTATCTGTATCTGTATCTGTATCTGTATCTATATCTGTATCTGTATCTGTATTTGTATCTGTATCTGTATCTGTAGCTAGCATTTGCAGCTACCTAGATACCTTGGTCACACGAAATTCAGAGCCATCCGCCTTCAGAATTTATCAGAAATTAGCATTGTCATTAACTGTTTAATAAACCATTTTCCTTATTCAATAATGTGGCTTGCATTATATATAAAAAACTAAACAGGTACATTACAAGAAAAAAATTATTTTCGTTAGCTTTCCAGCTGCCATACATAGAAATTGCATTGGGAAACTGAGACTGTTTTTATAGAAAACGAGAAAACCCTCTGCGTATATACTGTACGAAAACTTATACCTATACCCAGTTTGTTGCATCTAGCTCTCATAAAGATAGAGTTTGGTTTAAAAGAAAATGTCCCAAAATCGATATTTATCGATATTCCGATAATGGAAGTATCAAAAGCAAAGTACGATAAACGCGATCTGCATATGGTATGCGAGAATGTATAATTTTTAGAATTTAGAAGTCCCTAGCTTTTTTAAATAGATTCCAAGATCGTCGTCTTGATTATCACATTTACACATAAAGCACAAGACAGCATACCCTTTTAACCCCTTTTCAATGGGTATTTGTAGAGTAATACAATGATTATTAGAAATTCGAAAATTTAGGCAAATACAAAGTCAGCTGTCGAATCGCAGAGCTTCAAATAGCGAGTGACTACTGTACAGTAGTGTATCTACAGCTATATCGACATAATGCAGTACAAGAGCTGTATGTGTGTGTGTGGGTGTGTGTTGTGGGGGGAGGGCAGGACAATTAGCTGCAAAAGTGCACAGTGCACAGTGCAAGAGGTTAATGTCCTTTGGCGAATTTCGCGCTCGGACAGGAAATGCCTTTCGAGCAACCCGAATAACAACAGCAACTCGAAACCCAAAACTCGCTTGGGGTCTAACGGCAGGCCTTTCGACTCCTGCCTCGACTCCACCACAACCACCCACCCTCGCTGCCCCCTGCTTTCTGCTTTCCTTGTTTTCGTAACACGCATACGCCATGTTGGCATGACTCATTTGACCCTCAGCGAGCAGGCGGCGGGATTTGGCGTTCAGGGCGGTTGGTTATTGTTGTTGTCGCTATTGCAAAACTACCCCCGTCTATATATATATATAATTTTATTTTATTGTTTTAGCTGTCACAACGCCGAGTCAGGCTCTGTGTTGCTTTTAAGTATACGTCAGCAGCCACTTCCTGCGAAGCTCCTAACCCCCCACCCCCCTTACCCCACTCTGCATACCCCTCTGTGTTATACAAGCACTCAATTGAGTATTTATAGTAGTTGGTTAGGAGCAGCCACCTTACATAATTGATTAAACCGAACGTAATTCGATATCCAGTCACGAGGCAAGCGACTTCAATAAGGGCTCTTAACTTGTCTAAAAAAAATATAACTAGGGGTTAAAGTAAACAACTTATTGCTAATTTAACAGCGAATTTGACAGACTGGTAAAGCAATATGCAGTATCAAAGAATTGCAACCATTATTTTTTCTACTTTTAAGTTTTAATTGGCGAAAAAATAGTTGGAGCTGGCAAAAATATATTTAACTGCCAGCTAAACTGCCTGGTAAATAATAAATAACAGCTCAGTTGTGTAAAATATGAACAACACATGTGACGATAAGTTCAAGTAGGCGTCGAGTATAAAAATCAGCCAATTTAAGCAGCAAACTTTTTTTTAACTTTTTCGTATGCCTAAAGGGCAGGCAGATGAGCTAAAAGGCACTTGAAAATAACGCAACACATTTGACATCATGACCAAGTAATTTGTCAAACTTAAAAGGCAGCCTATTTACAATCGAAATGATATAGACTTGTTGCATATTCATGAGGCTAAACTGCCTGTTAAATGTGCACCGGCAGATTTGCTAGGGGAAAGGGAGAAAACTCTAGATAAAACATCATGACAAGAGTAATTGTCAGGTTTGTTCGGCAGCCTTCTGACATCACAGAACCCGCAGAAGCATGGCATATTTATGGAGATAAACTGCTTGGTAAATGTTAACATGCGGATAAACTAGAAGAACATGTAAGACAAGCAAAACATTTGACAACCAGCCAAAAGTATTTGTCCGACACAGAATTCAGCGAGTTGTTGCATATTTATGGAGACTGGCTGTCAAAATTAATGGCCCACACATCATGCGATAGCCAGAAATGGCAGCTCGTATTTACGGCGCTTCTTGCAAGCGATTTGGCCAAAACGGGTTTCGGCTTTTTGGGAGCCTCTGCTGCGAACAAGCGCTGAGCTGCAGGCAGGATTTGGCGACAGGACATTGAACTTAGGCGCAAAGTAGGTCGCCAGCTGGAAGCCAGCTGCACAACTAACCGTTCCAGCTTCAGTTCCAGCTCCAGTTCCAGTTCCAGCTGCTGTCAATTGCATCAGCGACAATTGCAGGCAAGGAAAATTGAAGAAAATGAAAAGAAATTGCAATCAAAGAAAATAAAAGCTGATTATGTCAACATGGAAAAAACAAACCCGGTTTAGGGGCGCGCTGCAAGGAGGGGAAATGCTGGGCGCGTTTGTCAAATGCAAATCGCTGGCAAACCGGAAAGCGGATCCACAACTGTTAACCAACTGACGGGTCAGGCCATATGCGGACAGCGGACAGCGGACAGCGGACAGCGGACATGGCACATATGGCCAGCCTTTAAGTGGCACACAAATGCGGTCGTTTTAATGTCACCGCCGCATGAAACAACAACAACAACAACAATAACAGCAATAACAACAAACGAGAGCCGTACACTTGGTTATAATGGGTCTATAAAAGCGCTGGGGACAGCAAATTTGGTATGCGGCTACTCATATATATATTATATGCAGCTCAGGTTTAATCCAAAGTGCCGCAAATCAATACAAAAAAAAAAAAACGCATCAGCACGCCGAAGAGTAAATACCCTTTGCAGTCAAATAGCTTAAGGGCTTGCAGATATACTAAAAGACATGTAAGGCTAAGATAGATATTATATCTTTAATATAATAACTCGATCTTTGGCCGATACTGCCTGTGGGGCTATACGATGTTTTGATCCGATTTTAAGCAGATTTTGCCTTTATGTGTGAGGTGCATAATGGCACCAATAAATGTCCAGATTGGTCCAGATATGTCTTGAGAGACAAAGAAGCTTTTCATATATTCAGCTATATGATATAGTGAACCGATCCGAGCAATTCCTGAGACGCTAGCTTGCGTAGAACAGGTAGACATACAGCCTGGCATGGCTATATAACAGTTCGTGGAAGTCTCCTGCTGTGCGTAACACATGTTATAACAGTAAGAACATTGCATTTGCATATGTATAACGGTTCGTCGAAATCTCCTGCTGTGCATTACACATTTTATAATAACAATAGCCAAGAACATTGGTTTTGTATGTAACCAATACAAAAAGAACACTCGAACAATCTGCCAAGAAATGCATTTCCCAAGATGTTTTCTATGCCATTCTATTCGCTCAGTGTAGTCTTAGTTACTGTTGTTTTTGTTGCTGTGGCTATTGCGACGAAAAAAATGCCGCAAAAGTTTGCCGGTTTGCAAATGTTGCAGTTGCCGTTGTAGTTGTTGTCACTGTTGTTGTTTTTGTAAAATAAACAGCAACAACATAAGAACATGTAAAACTGCTACAGCGCTGCGAGGCAGAAGAAGAAGAACCTTTCTACGCAGCAAATCATGTCACACACGCAGATGGGGCTGCTGCACACACACACACACACGTGCACGCAAACACAAACGCACCTACACAATGCTCGACCTTCGTTCAAAATGAGAGCGTGCGAGAGCGAGAGAAAGAGAGAATATTTTTAGTAATGTGTAACGTAAATATTGACAAAGTGCTGCCTGAAGCGACAGACTCGTATTTGACGCGCAGGTAAACAAGAACAAAAACAAAAGAAATAAAGCGTTGACAAACACAGTTATGTAGATGACGGCAGCATCAACCAGCAACCAGCAACCAGCGGTGCATTTCGATGCATCAGCGACAGCAGTGCGTAACGATGTGAGCAAGACAGCCCAAGCCGCTAAGCAAAGCAATTAAAGCAGTGCATCATCATGCACGTAGCGAATGCCCGAGCGAGCGCGAGGGTAAAGGGTGTTAAGTGCTCGCTCTCAACGTCAATGTTAACCTGGCGTGGGAAGCTGATAAAAGCAAGCAAGCAAAAAGAGAGAGGAAGTGAGAGCGAGAGCGTGCAAGGCACACATTCGGATGTTGCCATACAGTACGAAAACAACAAAAAAAAAAACAGTTTTGAGTGTGAGTGTGAACGTTGAGTATGAGTGCGAATTTTTAGCCGCACTTTCATGAATAGCCCAATTCAAGTACTCATGAAAATTGTTATAGAGTGCATCTTTTGGCACGGCAAATGAAAGTGCTTAAGCGAACGTTTGCTTAATTGCAACTATATTTGCATTCAGATTTGCGTGTATCATTAAACTCATAATTCAGCCTCGCTGCACATTATGCATCAATTTCAGTCATGAATATGCCATGTAGATTTATGAATACAATTTGAATATGTGCATTTGGAATAATTGTTTACGACACATGCACAGCCGGGCAGAGAGCGGCAGAGAGAGGTTCGTTAAGTTGCGAGCGATTATCAAATTTATTGACTGATGTCAGCGCGAACAGCAACAACAACAACAGAACAGACATAATATAAATTTTGCTTTATTTGCGCACAGTGGCAACGCTCTCACTCTCCTTCTGTCTCTCGCCTTCTCACCCACTCACTCAAGCTCTCTGCACTTCCTGCTCTCCAAGGCAAAGTTTAACTCTCGACTTTCCAGGCAAATGCACTTTCAAGTGCTTTTATCAGCGGTCAACGCCGCTGCCGCTGCCAGCGCCGATGCTCATTGTTGCTGCTTGTTGCTATGATTTATAATCTACGCAATGGGAAACGCAGCCAATTCCAGCTTTTGAATTGCTTTGCTTGACAGCGCTGATTGCGACTTCCCGCCTACCGCCCATTGCGTACAGAGAGACAATTGGGCCACTGTTTATCATTGAGTTGATTATTTTTGACGGGAGGTGGTTGTTTTTTTTAGGATGCGCTTCCGCGAGACGCTGAGACGCCTGGTCAAGGGTTGCCTTTCAATTGGGATGCAGCATGCTTCAGATGCAGCAATCGTCTCAGCGGCAGCCGTCATCTTTTATCGATCCAACAATGTGCCATCCCCCACCCCCGTCGCTTCCACCCGCCTGGCAGCGACAGGATTACGTCGTTATGTGGCGCCAGGGTTGGTTGGGTTGGTTGGGTCTGACGGGCGCGGCGGTGCGGGGGGCGGGCGGCGAGCGGCTGGTGGTTGAGTCTCAGGGTGGCTTAGCTGGCGCATGCGCCGTAAAAAGCATCGCGCAATGCATTTTATGTAACTTTTATAAAAAACTGGTTCACAATTGAACCGTTCCAGAGAGCGTGGCAGATGCACCTTAAGTTTTGGTAAGCTGAGCTTAAAGCTTTCAAAGCTGCTCTTAAGGGTTTAGGATAACTGTAAGTTGTGCGCAGTACGCAGCTTAAGCCAAGCTTCCAGTCGCAGACAGATCTCGCAAATTATAAGGCTCAAGGAAAGTCTAAGATGAACCAATAGGTGCTAGCAAAAAGAAGCCAGAGAGTCGGAGTAAAAGTTGTTAGATCAAGTGGAAAACCGAATGCCTTTGGTATAAAAGTCACAAGCTAAGCTTCAAGCTCGTCAAAATAAGTTCCAGGCCCTTAAAAAGCTTCGTTGCCAGTTGCAAGCTCCACGAAAAGCTCGATAAACACAAACCTAGCGAGTCAGAGCTGAGCTCAAAGCTTTTGAAAGCTTCTCTTCCAGCCGATAAAGGAGCTAAAAGTGCAGTTAAAACCGCTGCAAAGTCGTAATTGAGCACAAAGCTTTGAAGTCCTCTCTTGAGCCAAGCTTAAAGCTTGGCGAAAGTCTCAGCTTGAAGCGGCTTGAACAAAGCGTTTGAATAGATTCGCATACTCACTGGCATTCATTCATGATCTCCTCCTGGCTGCGCACCTGAACCGGTGCCAGCTCCTCGACGTTCTCCTCGTAGTTGCCGAAGCATTTGGTTATTTTCTCATCGAACGTATTGACCAAATCCTCCAGACTGCCGCCGAAAGTCTCCGTAAAGTTGTCCACATTGTCAGCGCCGCGTTTATCCTGGCCACCGGACGACATATCGGCCAGGCCCAATTCCCCAAGATTGTGCGTATTGCAATTGGGGCTTATGTTGCCGGCGGCACCGGCACCGGCACCAGCACCGGCACCGGCGCCACATCCACCTCCACCTCCTCCGCCTCCGCCATTTTTGCTGATGTGCGCATCGCGCACCGCATCCTCGAGCAGACGCAGCTTGTCCTGCTGCTGTTGCTTGGCGTTGCCATCCTTTTGATTCCGATTGGAGCTCAAGTTCAAATTGAGCGTATCGTTGAGCGCATTCTGATTGGAAATAAAATCGCAGCCACCCCACTCGTCCGTCTCCTCGAACTTCGCCAATGGAGCCTCAAATTTTAGCTCGGCCATTTTGGTGCCGAGGTCACGCATGGCACGCGGCACACGCAGTTGGGGAGGGGGGGGCGGTGCTGGGCGGTTTGTGCGGTCTTCACACAGGGGGGCTTAGATATTGGTGGCTGGCAAAGATATTGCGAGCGATTTCAAATTAAAAGCAGGCTCTGTCGGACTGCGGTTTGTTTTTGTTATGGGCTACTTTTAAGAGACACAATCACACTCGCACACGCACACACACACACACAGGCGCACCTGTGTTGGAAAAATTCGCAACCCCTATTTAATGGCAACGCAAACGCACTTGTGTCACCCACCGTGCTGTTCGGTTGAGTGTTTGTATATTTTGATAGCAAATCTTGCTATTTTTTTTTTTGCCTTAACACTGCTGTCTGGTCACAATAAACAAAAACAACTGTTAAAAAAAGACTGTCGTGCGTTGAACACTGTTTCTATTAGCTTAATAAAATTGAATAACGAACGTTGATGGCTGTTATTGTTGTTGTGCACGCAAACGCAAACGCAAATAAAATAAACACAGCAGAGTCGACGAAACGCGCAACACGACGGTAGCGACGAGACCAAAACACAACGAAGATTTCTTGCGACTGCACAGCAGCAGTGTGACCGCATGCGATAAGCAGCAAAATGCGCACGTTTATCGAAAAACGCTGAATACTGCACATTATTATAACAAATTCAAAATAGCAGCCACGGTCATTCCGCGTGATATATTTATTAATTCTCGCGTAAAAACAATGTATGCATCAAAGACAATGCGTTATTTTGCACTTTAGAACCTAAATTCTTGTCAGTCAACAAAGCTGTTGTCATCGATATGATATGGCGCATTTAACAATCGATAGCTATTCAAACACTTTGCAGCACTACTAGGCTGAGCGGGCTTATTTAAATGCTGCTAATGTGATTTTGCTAATTGGAATAATACACAACACAATTCCCGCTTTTCAATACCAATTCCCAAGAACAACATTTGTTTATACTCAGTTTTATTACAATATAAATTAATATTTATATTAAATAATACATTTATTAGATTCAGAGTCCTAACATTTTGTTTTGTTTTGTTTTTTTTTTAATTTTCCTTTTGTTTATACTGCGTAATATCGAAGCACTCTGCCCAGCGGCAATATTTGTTTTATTGTAATTCTGTTGTTTCATTGTTTTAAACATTGTTTTACTTTTTAATTAGCATTTGGGTCAAAAAAATAGGGTTAGTTTTTTTAATATATATATATATAGTAAGTAGGCCGCTTGTCTAGCCCATTTTCTGTGGGTTATCTTTTAGTGCTCTTGAGAAATGCATTTAATAACAGAACTTTAAAACATTTGGGAATTTCGGTTAAATATCTTAAGAGAAGCACATGCATACGCATGTGTGTGTGTGTATAGATATGCAAATACATACGCACACACTCACACACTCACACACACGCACACATACGTGTGCATTAAGGCTAAGCTACATTTTCTTTCAGTTTTCTTTTAGTTTTTATAATTTGCTTAAAAGCAGACTTTCTTTTGGGTGTGTGTGTGTGTGTGTGTGCGTGTAGGTGTGTGTTCAGTGTCTTTTATGTCTTTGTTAGATAAGCATTAAATATAAAATAAATATTAGTACATAATTTAAACGCTAACAAGAAATGCAAAAAACATTATCTCCAATCTCACAACTGCACTTAAAGTTGATTTTCCTTCTTTCAATGCTTGCTAAAAATGAATTATAGATTTATATATATATATATGTATATGTAGAAAATAAAACGAGAAAAGTTCGACTGGAAAATGGCGTCTAAATTCTTCTTGAATCAACAACTAAATTAAGCCAAAACAAAAAAAAATTATTATAATAGTATAATAGTAGTCAGTTAATCGAAAGTATTGTTTAAAAAAAAAATTGATATTGATATTTTTATGTTTATGTTTAATGAGTAACAAATATATATAGCAATACGTAAATTGGTTTTGGTGCGGGTATTATTTTTAATAAATTAATACAAATTAAATACAGTTTTTGTGGCCCTTTTTTGTTTTTGTTGTTTTTTGTTTTTAAATAAATACAATGTGTAATTATCAAATAGTTGTAAATTGTAATCAGACAGCAAGAAATTGAATGGAATCTCATATTATGTTAAAAATATGTTTAGTATTATTATTATGTATATATTATTATTATATGTATAAAAATAAATGTCTTTTTCTTTTGACACGAACAAAAAACGCATTTTTTAGGCATATTTGCTGAATTCTGTTGTTCTTTAACGCCAATATTATATAAACTGTGCATATATATATATATATATGTATGCAACATTTGTTGTTCTTTTGTAATTGTTTTTAAATTGTTTCTATTGCTACATTTTTATTGTTGCTTTCAATTTCTATGCGCGTGTGTGTATGAGAAAGAGAGAGAGAGACAGAGAGAGAGAGAGTGTGAACGAGTTAACAGTTAAATGGATTTGCGTGTGCAGCGGCCTGTCCTTGTTCGCTGCAGCGGCGTTCAGTGTTGCGAAATGCGTGAAGTCTTTTTCGGTTTTTTTCTTTTTCAAATAATGGGAACAATGACAAATTCGATATTACTGGGAACACTTTAAAAATTCTTCGTTTTTCTTTTGTTGTTTTATTGATGTGCAGTTGAAAAAAAATGCCCCAAAATAAAAATTTTAAAAATTTCTAAAAAAAAAAACAAACAAGAGAATGTTTTGACAGTGTGCGCGGGGGGGGGGGGGGGGGTGTATATATGTATGTGTGTGTGTGTGTGTGTTTGGTTTATCTAAAAATCAACTACATATGCCAGCCAGCGTATTTATGACAAAAGATTTGGGATATATGAATATTCAGTTGATAAGAAACGGAACAAGCGCAAAAAAATAATGCAAAAATACTAAAAAGCTGGCATAGTGGTTGGGTGTTGTTGTTGTTGTTGTTGCTGTTGCTGATACTGTTGTTGTTGCTGTTGCTGTTGCTGTTGTTATTGTTTGTTTGTTTGTTAACGCTTATTAGTGGGCTTAAAGTTGCAGGACAACATCTCCTCCTTGGCCAATTTGGTGCGATATTCGGCCATCATATCACGGCATTGTATGGCAATATCTAACAGCGTGGAGAACATTGTCTCGCCGCGCTTACAATACGCATCCTGATCATAATCCACATAATTGGTTAAATCATATAGGGCCTTCGAGTCGGCTAGGAAATTCTCCAGAGTTGCGTTCACGCTGCGATGAAATTCAACGACCATTTCCTCGGTCTGTTGCAGATCATCGATAGCCTGATGTTGTACAATTAGCTCGTCCGACATTTCGTGTTCCTGCAAGATCGATATATAACCGATAAATCAGTATATACATACATATATATATATACATATACATATATACACACATGTGTGTGTGTGTGTGTGTGTGTGCGAATATGATTAAAATGAATGCCATGCTTTTTGTCGTTATCGAAACTTTTATTTGAAACATTCGCTGCATATATACATATATATATATATATATACATATATATATATATATATATGGTGGTGGTATACATATAGATAGATATATATACACACATAAACTAAATAATCGTTAGAATTTTGTTGCTCCACTTGTCAAATTGATAATTTTTCATGTTTAGCATTATAATTAAGATTTGGGTCATATTTGGTGGCTTGCTTGCGCTTGGTTCTCTCCAGAATTTTGAATGGATGCGCTTCCAAAAACCATGATAAAAGATATATATATTATATATATACATATATAAATATATATATATGTATATATAGACATATATACATTTATTCATACATGGATACGATAGATATATAGATATATGTATCAAACGAATAGTTCTTCCTCGTATGCATTTTGCCTGTGCTGATTTTGCGTTCGATCTAATCATATTTCATTCGAGCATTTTTCACATATATACATATTAATTTGTTTTTGGTTCATAGGATTAATTATACGCGTTTGTATATATATATATATATACATACTTATATAGGGGGGGGTGGCATATATACACATATATATATATATACTTATATATATATATATATGGGAGAAGATATTAACGTCGTGCTGCTGGACTGCCAGGATTGCAGACTTGAAGGTGAACTTTCGGTTTAGACTTGTTACGTATCTAGCGATAGAAAGGGCAGTTAACGATTTCGGTCACGTTTACGTAATCTATATATATAAATATATGTATATATATATATATGTGTGCGTGTGTGTGTGTGTGTGTGTGTGTGTGTGCAAAGCAATATAAACAAGCAAAGGTGTCAACTAGTTGTTATATGGCAAAAGCTAGGGTATATCAAGCGTCCACGCACCAAGTTTCCTAACTCTAGCTCTGCTGCTGGCCGAGATTCGTACAGACCGACGGCTAAGTGTAGGGTATACAGCTATACAGGGTATACAGACAGACGCTACCTGCCCAATATTCAGATGTGTATAGCTAATATTCGATTCGAAGAGGTGACCCTACACGCACACACATACATTCACACTGGGGAGGGGACGGGGGGGGGATATGTCGCTACGGCGGCGGGCTCTTCACGGGCAAGCGTCCAGCATATTCGCGTACTAATAGCTTACGCTCCCAGGTCGGAAAATTGCACAGTGTGACCGTATCGTTGCGATGCATACGATATTTCCATACATTATCGTCGGCATTGTCATCGGCGAATTGGGGCGGCGGCGGCGGCGGCAACAGCTCATCCAGCGGCAACCATTGCGGCAAGAGGGGCCGTGTGGCAGCCACCAATGCAATCAGTTCGGCCTTCTGGCCCGCCTCCTCGATCCTGTTGCGCTGCAGCTTGTGCCTGTAGCGCTGGCCGGCGGGACGCAGGCGCTGAAAATCGCGCGGCGAGACCAGTTTCTGCAACGGCACAAAGAAACGCTTCTGCGTATTGTAGGCTCGGCGCGGCTGGGTCAGCACCTGAACCGGGCCAATGATGAGATCCAGATCGATTTGCGAATTGGCATCCGTTGGCATTTTCTGCGCCTGCTGCTGCTGCTGCTGCTGACACTTGCCCGCCTGCTGCTTGTCGTAGACCGCATAGCTGCGACTCTTGATCAGGCTGGCGGCGTTCGGCCTGCCTTCGGTGCTGGCCTTGGGAACAGGCTGCTGCTGCTGCTGCTGCTGCTGCTTCTGCTTCTGCCGCGTGGCGAGTGCAGCAGCTGCAGCAACCTTCTGCGGCTGCACCTGGGCACAGCTGCGGCCATAGATCAAAGCCGTTTGCCTGCCAACGCCCGCGTTGCTGCGCAGCACGTTGGAGCCACGTGTAAAGGGAGCTGCTGCTGCTGCTGTAGTCGTCGTCGTCGTCGTTCGTGCCGCTGCGCTTCTGCGCTGCTGGGCGGCCGCTGCTGCTCTGGCTGCCTCGACTGCCAGACGCTGGCTCGCCGCCTGCGCTGCCTTGATAGCATTCGCCTTGGATGCACAGTGTCCGGTTAGGGGCGTGGAGCGTTGGCCGCTAGCAATGCGCTTGTTGCTGCCCTTTTGGGCAACGTTTCCCAATCCGCTGGCCATCTTGCTTCTTGCCGCGCGCTGCATTCCGTTGCTTAACGCTTTTGGTTTGTTTGCTTTTTACAAATGAATCTTTCTATACACACACTGAATAAAATAAACTGAACTCAATTCCTGAACAGAAAGTAACTGAAACGCTTGCTAAAATGCCCACTGGAAAAACCCTATATATTGTTTATCTTTGAGTTTCCCTTTTTGAAATATGGGGCGAGGGTATCTACGCTTTTTTTTTTTTTTTTTTTTTGTCAGCCCTTGCAGAGTGTGTACAATAGAATATATAACAATGTGAGCCAGACCTTGACACATATTGTCATTTAAGAGAGAGAAAATGTGAAGCAAGCTTCATACTATTTATACAAAAATAAAAAATAGTACATTATTCCGTGCCAGAGCAAGTGTATCTAGTAGAAAACTATATAGGCGCTAGCAGGAAAAACAAAGCATTTCAAATGGCGCCCGAGCAGGGACCGAGTATTCTACATACATATATCAAAATATGCAAAACAATGAAGCTCTTGCAATCGATTAACAAAAAGAAAGGCGCAACAAATAACTGCTTAAAGTACGTCTGCAAGGGCCTAGCACAATCGGTTGGCCGAAAGCTGTTTGAATGAATATATAGCTAAAGATAAACAATAATGGTTAATATACTTACGCTCAGCGAACTAAGCATGGCTAGGTCCATATTGGCTGCATTGCCGTTCTTGCTATTGTTGTTGTTATTGTTGTGGCCGCGCTGCAGCGACTGCTGATGATGATGATGATGATGGTGATGATGGGCCGAATGATGTGGCAGGCCCACAACGCCATGCTCTGTCAGTTGTTGCTCCTCTTCCTCCTCGTCGTCCATGATCTCGATGGGATCACCATCACCATGTCCGATTTCGGCAATATCCTTGACAACCAGCTCCTTGACGCGATCCGCATAACGCAGCGTATTTAGCGTATGCTCGCAACTGCTCAAGCCGGGCGATATCATGGCAATCATGCATGTCTTGCTCTTCTCTCCGATGAACGAGTCGCGCAGCACTTGCGTCAGCTTTGAGACACGAAATGGTAAATGTGACGACTGTTTGCCCAACGCCCGAATGCACTCCTTGAGAGCGAGCAGAGATTTGTTGATTTCGGCACCCTCCATTCGGGTCTGACGATCCGCCGATGATGTGTCCACACCACGCTCATTGCCCGCCAGGTCAATGAATGAGAATTTGCCGTGTATTTTGCTGCTGCCCATCGGACGCAAAACAATTTGGAATACGGCATGTGAACGCGACGAATTTGAATTGGCCGATGTTTGGCCAGATGTACGCGCCGCATTGCCGTGTTGTATAAGCTTAAGTACCTCCTCGACGCTGTCGACCACCTTTTCGGTTAGCCCAACGATCTGTACCTGTTGCTTTCCGTCCTCCAAAACGCGCAGCTTTTGCTTATCAGCCAGCAAATCAAAGACCTGTGCGCGAATTGAAAAATGTTGTATTTTATCCAGAAATCAAAAATCTATATATTGTTAAAGGCTCACCTTGCCGCTGTATATTTCAAAGAAACTAGCCGAAACGACCAAGTTCAGCGAGCGATAACGGGGTCCATTGAGCGTGACAAAGACATCCTTGGCGGCCATGGCGTATATACCATTTTTGCAATCCTGCACTTTGCCATTGAATTCACCTCCCATCGTGTGCGTTTTACCCGATCCTGTCTGTCCGTACGCAAAGCACGTTGCCATTCCCCCCTCAAAAATAGTTTTTACCAGCGGCTTTGCTGTGTATCTGTGTGGATAACAAAATAACACAAAAATTAACAAATGAAATGTCGATAATCCCTCTGAAAGCTTGTAAGCTTTAAATCAATTTGAGCTTTGGCTAATCAAGCTGAAAGCTTTTAGCTACTTGCAAAAGCTGCATTGACAATATGCACTTGAAAAGCTTTCCGAATTGAAATGTGCGAAATTTTGCCGAAACTTTTTGAACTGAATGCAACGCTTTCAAAAGCTTTATGGCACTTTCAAAAGCACATTTTTGGTTGACTTTGCACTTGAGCAAAATGCATGAAAAATACATAAATTCCTCAAAAATTCTGCATTTCTCTGGTGTGTTTTTAGTCTATTCGAAACTAGCATGCATATTATATGTACTAGGACAGTGAACGTGTGTAATGCGTTTTTATATCCTTGTAGAGGCCTATTACAATTTTGTCTGACTGAAGGAGACGTCTCGGAATCCATATGGAATTCTAGCTCTGCATCAACGATCCGAGTTGATATATATTCATGGCCGTCTGTCTGTCCGCCTGTTTCTATGCGAACTAGTCCCTCAATCTTAAAGCTGTCCTCTTGAAACTTTTTGAAAGGTAGGTTCTTGTATAGTAAACTTTGTTAACCAAGATATCTTATAGTATATTTTTTTTTGTTTATCAAGATATCTTGACCAAACTCGGCATTTATACGTTTCATTAAGCTTCAACAATCTTATTAACATCGGACCACTATATCATATAGCTGACATAGGAACGATCGGTGGAAATGTAGGTTCTTGTATAGCAAAATATTCTGCTTTTTTGTGATATTTTTATCGAACTCGGCATTTGCGAGCTTCAGTGTACTCGCATATCTGGAAAACTGTTAGGAAAAGATATGCAAGGGTATTAAATCTTCGGCATTCTGAAGATATCCTTACTTTTTCGTTTTTTTTTTTTTTTTTGCCAAGAAACGTATTTGAAACATTTTGTATATCTGAAAACTAATTGCTTTACTTCCATTTGGGAAGCTTTCGTAAATTTCCAACTAAATGAATATTGCTAGCTTTGCTTATTTTTTACTTGATTAAATTTATGGAAGAACCAACATTTGCCGCTATTCAATATCAATACTATAGCATATATATAAGGCTATTCATACAAATATCTTTGTGCGGTTGGTTGGTTTGTGGCTATTATTGAGAAATAAATATTCGCACACACACACACACACACTCACACATACAGACGTTGCTTATCAAAACTGATGATTAAATTTCACCGTTATTTAGGTACGTGGCGCAGCAGTTGCTAATGCCATTGACTCATGCGCAAAAGCCGGAAGGAAGCGGCATTAGAAATGTGGGCCAGAAAAGGGGGAGGGGGAGGGCAAGACGCAAGACGCAAGCGTAACGCGAACGAGAACAGGCAAAAGCAGCCAAAAGCGCGAATTATAGAGGGAAAGGGAGAGAGCGAGAGAGAAAGAAAAAACTGAGCTGCTAATTCATTCACTTTTGAGTCAAATGCTGCTGCGACGGTTACTTTTTGAAATGTGAAAAAAAAAAACAGATAAGAGCAATGCACTTGGGTGTAAGCGACGGCGCCATACTCTGTTCAATTCAAAGGAGTTTTTGATAGCGGGCTGCAGAGCTTTAGAGATTGGTGTGGTATATATATATATATATATCAGATCGAGAGTTCACTCCTTGGCGTTAAAAACTGTTGTAAGCGATGTAAAGTAAAAGGAAACGGACGGACACTGCACACAGCCAATATACCCTATAATTCCTTGACAAACGGAGATGGAAAAGCATTCATATATATATTTAATTTTTGCTTTACATCTTTGATGAGAAATCAAAGCTGAGACACGGACCAAGTTCATTGAGGCGAGCTCAAACGAAACGAAACGAAACACAAAACGAAACGAACGAGCAGACAAACGGACAGACGGACAAACAAACAGATGGAACAACTTTCTGCGTTTAGTCATACGGCAACAACAACAAGAACAGCAACAACACGGCGCAGAAGAAGAAGAAGAAGAACGGAACAACTTGGCTATTTCGGGAGCGAACGTTTTGAGTTTGCGCGCCTCTAAGCAAGTATGTGTCTGTGTGCGTGTGTGTGGTGTGCTTGCACGCGTGTGTGTGTGTGTGTGTGTGTGTGAGTCAGTTGCTATTGAGCTGAACTTGTGCGCATTTCGTGTGTCGCCAACGCAACAAAAACAACAGCAGCAACAACAAAAGCAACAACAACAACAACAAGGCGCGCGCGCACAGCTGTTCAAATCGATTGCTGGCTGCCAGACAAGGACAGCCTCAGGATGACATCGCATACGTTGGCCCAGAAATCTGTTCTTATATCAGCGCCCTATATAACAGAACATGAGCTGTTTTTTAGTTGAAAATATGCCAGCATAGAAGTGCATTCCAATGAAATCTTGTTTTCGTTTAAATAGTTCCTGATATGTGATGCGATCCGGACGACTTCGAAAAGTCCATCCAAGTTCTTCGTGCGGCTTACGAAAACGCACACTTGTCAAATTTCGAGTCTTTAGCTCGATAAATGACCGAGATTGGACAGGCAGACGGGCATAGCTTGAGCTTGGCTGTTGCTACTGAAGATATACACATATACTACCCTCTAGAATGGTATAAAAAGGGGCAATAGAATAGATAGACATACATGTATATAGACATTTTAAACAACGAACAGTTAATGTCTAAGGCAAGTGTTCGGCAATGTATTCAAGAACGCAAGAAATCCTAAAAGGTTCTTTAAGAGATTCTCCACAGTTTTCAAATAGAGTTCTTTAAGAATGTACCTTACATAAAAATTCGGACATATATCAAAGTTATATATATATATATAAAATACCAAGTTATGAGTTCAAAAAGAAAAAACCGTATTAAAAAGATCCTTGACAAGACTTGAAATCTAACTAGTACTCTGCATAAGGTAAGAAAGTCCTTAAAGCAAAATCCATTTTCAGTTTCAAGAAATCCTAGACTGCATTACAGGAGCCCAAAATCCTAGCTGAACCTCACATACCGATGGGTGACTAAATTGGGAATGGTATTGGGATTTTGTCAGATGTATAGCATATATAGATATTAATATAGATGGGCAAATACTCACTTGTATACCATAGCATTGTCGCATGTATCGTTGAATGCGTAGTCGAAGCGAAATTTGTGATTCTCAAGGAATTTGGTAAGATCGACCTTGTTGCGCGGTTCATGGACCAGGAGCATATCCTTGCGCGGCACGGATATGACATCGATCTCCTTGCGATTCAATTCCTTGCGACTAAGCGGACGCTTGCGCACACAAACAGTTATCCGATGATCGTCGACCACTTGGCCATCGAGCAGCGGCACAAATTCGAGGGTATTCTGATATTCGCGTATCATTTGCGCTGTCTCCCAATTTGGATTGCCTGGATCCTGGTTCATTAATGCGACCTTCTCCTCCTTTATTTCAGCCTGGCGTGCCCGACGCTTCTCGCGATTCTCCTTAAGGCGTTCCACCTCCTTCAGGGCATGGGAACGACGGGCACCGGCAGCATTGGCAGCTGTTGTTGAATTATTTGAATTATTGGTTGCGGCTGCCGCTGCTGCTGATGTTGTTGTTGCTGTTGTCGCTGTCGAATTGCCACCGCCACCGCCACCGCCACGCTCGTTGTTAATGTTGTTGCTGTTGCTGGGCACCGCCGATGCGATGCGCGTCTGTGCATTGCTATTGACCTGGGCATGTGCATAACGGGGCCGCATCATGCCGCTGGCTGTGGCGCCAACGCCAGTTGACTGGATGCTGCTGCTATTGGCGGTTGTCATGTTGCCAACACTCTGGCTATTGCCCAACTGAGGCGGCAAATCGCGACTGTTCGTCTCGCTGATCTTGTTCAGCTGTGTGCCGGTCATGGTCATCCGTGCGGTTGAGCTACCGCCGCCGCCGCCACCGCCGCCGCTGCTGCTGCCAGCGCCACCGCCAATGGCAGACTGTGTGGGATTGCGCGATAAATTGATGGGCGCCGTTGCCTGTTTCTTCGGTTCGGGTGCTGTGTGCTGCATTTCATTGGCATCGGACATTGCCAGCTCCGGATTAAGCGAGAGTATGGCCTCCAGTTCGACCTCCTTGCCTTTCGTCTCGCCACGCTCATACCATTCGACGGTGATGCAGCGTGCCGACGGATTCAATTTGGATACAACGGCGCCATGGATGCGTCCATCGGTGCGTTTGATTTTAACGCTCTGTCCAATGTTTATTATATCCATTATTGTATCTAATACTTGCCCGGGCTTTGCACAAGTCCTTGCTTCGTTTTCGATGGTGAGCGATGTTGTTGTTTATGCTGGTGAACCAGTTCCAGTTCCAGTTCTAGACCCAGATCTGATCCTGTTTAATGCCGTTTGGTATGTATGCCTGGTGTCTATATATATGTATATATTTATTTATATATATAATATTTATGTATGTGTATTTATATGTATATGTGTATATATATATATATATATACGTATTATTGCTATGCCATAATTCCGTTACCGCTTTCGTTCACAAACTAAATCATACGAAATATAATAAAAATTAATTAATATAAATTTCCTATTTTTTCCCCGTCCTCTGTGTACGCTCGTACAATAAGTCTGTAAATGAGGCAAAACGTCAAGCGAGCTGCCTGTAGTTCAACTGACAGTGCAGTCAACGCTTACTCACATCAAACAATTTTGCTGCCTGCTACTTTTTTTGTTTTTTGTTTTTGGTTTCCAACAACAATAACAACAATAAACTAAAAATCAAATAACGTTCGAAATGCTAGAGCGAGACAGCGATACATTAAAATGGCTGCGTTCACCGACTGCTGTTTACCGCCTGCTGCTGCTACCGCTGCTACGGAATGACGACGACTGCTTTGGCTTTGGCTTTGGCGTTGGCTTCTTCTATGTCGAGGTCGCAAAAAAAAAAAAAAAAAAAAAAACGGCGTCGTTCAGCGCGCCTCTGTGTGTGTTTTCACACAAAATTCAAATGCTCAACTGTCACTTTCCTATCGATAACAACAACAAAAATCAAACATATGCATATACATGTACATATGTTGATGAGCGACGCGCCGCTAGGCTTTGACCAATTGTGATTTGTGCGCCGTTTTTATTTTTGCATGCATTTAAAGCGGCATTGTGCAACACTGTTCGCGTATGCGGCACATAGCGACAGTGACACAAACTTACACGCACCACATACATATGTAACATGCACAGGCACACACACATGGATATATATGCATGTGCATATGCATACATATAAGGCGCGTGTAAAAGTGCCAAAAACACTTTAAACAGCCGCTAATCAATGCCAGCAGCTTTACGTTGTTAACTATACACACACATGTTAGTGCATACGTATGCCACAGCAGTAGCAGCGGCACCTTTACGTCATGCAATAGCTGACGGCTGCGGCTCCCACATATAAAACACTCGCACTCACACACATGCAGACGCAGCCAAAGATATTGGCTTAGCAGGCAGGCCTTCAGGGCTTATATGCACATGCACACATACACACAGCAGACGCATTTCTTGCATACGCGGAAATGTAATTGGAAATTTGCAAAACTTCTATGGTGCTGAAGTCGCGGCAGCGGCAGCGGCTAACGTTGCAGGCAACACAACGTGTAATTTACGCTCACCTCGACAAACTCGCTTATTTGAACACACGCGCTGTTTCTTCTTCAAACTATTTAATAGCACAATCCATAAAATTACTAAAAGGATTTTTTTTTATTTTTGGAATTAATCACAACTAGATATCACAAGAGTGTGTTCGAAATAAATTTACAAAGCGACCAGATGTCAACAACAGAATTTTAGTTCAGAGTTTGCTTCGCCATTGTTTTTTTTTTCTTTTTCTTCTTAGTGCCAGCCAGTCATCATGTGTATTTTACAGCACTGGCACGCCGACAGACAATGCTGTCCGTTAGAATCAAATATATGTAAAATTGATGCAGCTCAAAAGTTGCAAATATTTGTAAGAAATTTATTCACACACTCTAAGCATTAATTTGAATAATAAACTATATTTTTTCACATGCAAGTCAATGCAACTAACTTAAAGCGCAACAGCTGCTTATAATCGCAGTCTAGTATGTTTTGGTATTTTTAGTTTAGTGACAAGTGCATTCACGAGTAAATATCGATACACCGATATCACAAACACTAACCCTGTGTACGTGTTTGTTTGTGGTGGTTGCAATAAATTTGTTTGTGCGTAGAAAGTGTAAATTATTACAACGAAAAACGCAAAAATTCTGCACGATATAAAACACTTGCAGTTTGCCAACTGAATACGGTGAGTACTTGCCACACTTCCGTAAATGTCATTCATCAATCGCAATTGATTTTTGTACACTGACATTTGTCATTTACAGCAGCAGAATGGACATCATGGACATACAGGCTGTCGAATCGAAGTTAAGTGACGTCACAGTGACACCAATACCACGCTCGCAAGTACAAAACTTTTACAACTATCAGCAGCAGCGCGAACAGCGCGAACAACAGCCCCAAATACAAATATCTGCAATACATCATTCACGCAGCGGCGCCAGCAGCACTGGCAGCAACAATAACATGACCGCCACAGATTATGCGACCAGCAGCAGCAGCGGCGGCGGCGCCGGCGGCAGCGGTGGCAGCAGCAAACGTGACCGCAACAATGCACAGAGCAGCGCCGCAGCGACAGCAGCAGCAGCAGCTGCCGTTGCCGCATTGCAGTATTCGCCACAATTTCTACAGGCACAGCTGGCGCTGTTGCAGAAACAGTCGAACACCACTGCCACACCGTCAGCCTCGACGGCCGCTGCGGCGGCCGCGGCGGCCCTATCGCTGGCTAACATTGCAGCCGCCAGCAATGGGCGCAACCTCTCGAACTCGGCCAACAGCGGCAACAGCAACAGCAATGCCAATGCCGGCAGCAGCAGCAGCACAATTAATCTGGGCTTGAATCTCACACAATCACAGCTCAAATATCCGCCGCCATCGACCTCGCCGGTGGTTGTTACCACACAGACATCAGCGAATATAACAACGCCGCTGACCTCCACTGCCAATCTGCCGACGGCGGGCAGCATGGTCGGTGGCAATGGGCTGAGCAAGTATGCCCAGCTGCTGGCGGTTATTGAGGAAATGGGCCGTGATATAAGACCCACATATACGGGCTCGCGCAGCTCCACGGAACGCTTGAAGCGTGGCATTGTCCATGCACGGATTCTGGTGCGCGAGTGCCTTATGGAAACGGAGCGTGCCGCGCGTCAATGAGAGGAGGAGGAGTGCGGCAGCGTGCCGCCATTGACGTCACCGGATTAAGCTCTACACCATAAAATACACTACACTACAAAAACACAAGCACTTGACATGGGCATGGTGAAAAATATTCTAGCATTTAAGTGTGACCAGACTAATGGCAATGAAAGCCAATTATATTCAAGAGAATTTCTTTACGGTTTTTTTTTTGTTTTGCCCTCCAAACAACACAATTTCAAGAACTAGGCGAATTTATGTTCGAAGCTTAAAAAACTATTATATATTGATGCTTCTTGAGATCTGTTCCTATATACCATAACACATTTTCTATGCAAACGAATACTGTGTGGTCCAATACTGATCTGAACCCAGTCTTATATATACATACATCCTGTACATTGATCTGGATTATACGATCACTCTGCTGGTATATTGTAGGATGTCTGCGTTTACAACTACACAGTATTCTTGAAGCATGAGAAAATGTGCACAAAACGCATATACTAACTATATCATTGGAGTACACAGATGCTATTGCTTTCACTATGCCTGTAAAGTAACGAGTAGACGTAACGAGTAGAAGTAACGAGTGTTGAGCTAAATTAGTTACTTAAGGCACTCGTTAGATTTAACAAAATGTGCTTTCATTTATTATTTAAGCACCTAATTTTAATATATCATATTTCATTATTAAACAATAGCAAATTGTATGAGCTTCTGTTTCTCTTTTTATTTTCTGTTGACTATTATTTTAATTGTTTGTATTGCTTTCTTAATACTCGACAAAACTGGCCAATTGGTGCCGCCGGACCATAGTTAAAAAATGTTTAGACTAGCTCAGGTTATACAAGTTATATATAATATGCATATATATTATATATAATGCATACGAGTATGTATACAAATATGAAGCGAGCCAGAGACAGCTTCAGATTTTATAGAAATAAACAATATATATATATATATATATATACATATATGTGTGTATATATGTTCTTATGCATAAGTCTAGGCTAAGTTGCACCTGCGTATTTTTTGTGTGTGTGTTCCAAACGTTGATGTTGTACAGCTTTAAGTAGGACACTGCTTCCAAACACTCACTGTGTATGCTATATACACTCTATATGTCAGGACAAATTGCACAGTTATTTTAGATAACTATACAAACCTATATATACAGACCTATACATGTATATACATGTATGCATTTGTTATAAAGGAGGTTAGTTGAACCAAATAATTGAACGACCTTCCTTTAAACATAAATACCTACAGATATATATATATATCTATATACATATATGCGAGCATATGGCTAAGTTCAAGCGTGTATACCAAACCAAAATTGGAATAAAGATATTTTGGTTTTTATAAAGCAACAAAAAGAAAAAAAGAAAAAACAAATGAATATTTTCATTTACCTTTTAATGAGCCCTCGCAAAACACATGTCTTCACAATTACTTTTGAACTGTAATTTTTGTTTAATTTTTTTTATTTTAATTGTTTTTGGTAAAAAATGCAAATTCTTTGTTTTAAAATCGAAATTTGTTTTTACGTTTACAGCACTACTACAAATTTAAAAATGAATGCTATCAACATTTTTTGAATACAACTGACAGCAAAATCGATGCCCGTTACAAATTCAAAAAAAAAAAAAATACTATACAAAGCTCGGGCTTTCTAAACATGCTGCCACACTGTGATTACTATTTAGACTAAACAAAACATCTGGCAGCTCTGTGCACTGAAATAACAACAAGGATCGTCAATTTGCCATATTGTCTGATGGCGTTAAAGTTTTAATATTATTTCAGTTTATTTATAGTTTGACATTATTGTCACAATCGTAATATGGACAGCATTTGGGGAAGGGCTCATTGACATTCTCGACTCGTTTGCACGGCTTTAGGGCGGCCACAGACGGGCAGCTATAAACGGATATTATTTTAATTATGTTATTTAATGATTATGTTATTCAAGCAGTTTTTAATTAACTTACGTTTTGCCCTTAATTGAGCCGTTAGCTTGGCAGGTGTGCTCAATACAACGACCTGGTGGCTGATATGTCTGACCCACCTTCAAGTTCTGGCCGCCCACCTCACAATCTGTCCGATTTTTGGCCATATGAATATAGTACGTACATTTAAATCCAGACTTGGGCAGACTTACCGCTCAGAACCAACAGCATATGGGCGCCCAGCACCAGAATACAAAGCACAAATGTCACCGGCTGCATTATAGGCCCTAGATCTCGAATAGTGAAGATCTTTCAATGCGATTCTATAACAAACTGAATGCTCGACCGTAAAGCCAGACTAATTATATAGGTTTATTTCATTTCGATTTGTTAGTTCAAGCTGACCTTTTCACACGGCACACTGATATTTCTCTGGGGTCGCCGGGTATCTCCGGGTGTATCAGCACGATTCTGACTGGAACTGAAACTGAAACGAATCTGTTTTATATGCTTAGCAGCTGTTAATTTCATTTATTATTTCATTCCACTTAGCTTAATTCTCTGTGTCCATATTCCATATTTTTCCCCAAATATAATATCCTTCACTTTCTGAATGTTATACATTCCATTTTGTATACATTCCATTACGTCAATGTACCATATCAATATACAACAATGTTTTTTTTCTAATCTTTTTTCTATTTTTTTTTTCATTGAGCTCAGAATTCTTTGCCCTGAACTATGTCAGCTGATAATTGTTTTTAATTTTTATTGGAAAACTTTTTTTCCATGTTCAAGTAAATGTTTTTATCTGGACTTAAGATCAGAGTATATAATTCCACAATTTTTTCTTTTATTAAATTCTTTACTAATAATAAAAATCAAATATTAATATTTTTCCCAACATTTTTAAAAAAGATTTAAATTTTTTCTCAGTATCTTTTCAAAGAATATCCTCCTGACATTCTCATAGAAATCGTTTTAATTATTATTAATCTTCAGAAATTATCCTCCGAACATTTTAAGTCCTATAAATATTAGAGAGTTTAAGATTTTTAGTCTAGAATTAAATTGTATACTTTCATTTTTATTTCCATTCATGAGTTTTAAGGAAGAAATGTATTTCCTCTTGCCAGCTTATTATTTATCCTCTGGTTAAATATATGAATCGAAATTGTAAGTCTTCGGAAAACTTTATTCATTCTTATTTTAATGGGTTTTTGATAAGCTTTCGACTGATCTGTTAACGCATGCAAATTTTCAAGTCAGACTCGAACTGATCAAGAATATATATGTATACTTTACGACTGTAATAATCTCCACAAGGATGTATCAAAACCTTTTCGCACTCATTTTAAAAAAAGTTCCCCTTTATAGACAAGATTAGGTATAAAGATATATCTATATATATATATATGTATACAGCTGAGGGCATCAATCGCCGGAACAAATACGTGTGGGACAGCAATCCGGATACGGTTTTGTGTAGTCATTGGGCGTAAAGTGACAGCCATCGGCCAGTTGCATGCGATCGCAGCTAGTGTTAAGCATTATATCAGTCGCGATCATAAACGATATATGTATGTAGATAGAAAGTACTCACTGCTTGATCATGAGCACATAGTCCTCACGGCAATACACCTGGGCACAAAAATCCAGCCGATCCACCGGAAAGACGGTGCCGTTCCGCGGCACGGCCAGCTCCAGTTCCGCGTAGTAGCAATGCTCGGAGATGGCTGGTTCGATTCAGAAGGGATTCACATCCAAATCATGTACTATATATACATATATATATATATGTGTGTGTGTGTGTGTGTGTACTTACTGGGATGCTGCGTATGGCCGCGATACTGTGTGCTGAAGCCGAGCAGCGGAGCAGCTGCCAGGATCAGGAGCAAACCGATCAAAGACCAACAAATTTCCAGCTTCCGTTTGCGCATCGCGAGTTCTCCGATTGAGCTGCTCGAATGCTGAGAATTATGGGCTTTATATGGCAGCGGATGTGACACCGAGAACTAAGCTATCAGCTCTTCAAATTTCATTTGTCTGCTGTTCTCACACTTTTTGTTTTGTAGAGTATACATATATATGTATATATGTATAGAGTATACTCGTTGTACTCTCAGCGCGGCACGTTCGTGACTCTCCAGCGTTTGTTGAGTTTTTTTTTTTTTTTATTCCTATGTCAAGTCTTGTAATTCCCACATCTCCAAGCTGGAGTCGTTTTGGAGCTGTAGTTCCAACTAGAACTACATCTAGTTCCGAACCGAACCATATTTGATAGAAAAAACAAGTTCAACATTTTATATTTTCGGACAAAACTGAACGTATTGAACCAAAGCTCGAACCCATATTTGGGTTCATGTTACTAGTTCACAAATTTACGTTTAAATTGGTTCAAGCCGTGAACCGAACCAGTTTCAATGAGCCAGTATAGCTAGCCTCTATTCTATTTTGATACTAATAAATATTATGTGGGAATCGAAAATGGAAACAAGTTTTCCTATTTGCATTTGCTTGATATAAATATATACTTATTTTATAATATTTATACTTCATTTTATTAGCTTTATTATAGTACAATTATAATTTCTGTAGAAAATAATATTATTTTTATTATAATATATAACTATCTATTTAATTTGTAGAGTATAAAACTTTCGCGCAGTTCGGGTTTTGTTCAATCATTTTTGTTAATAAACTTAACAAATAAATAAATATTACGTACATACTCGCGCTGCCGTACTATATAATATATTGTATTTCGTATCTTGTTCAGGCGATAAATAGTGATTAATCATACAATACTTATAAGCACGCTTCTTCTTTTTTTTATCTCACGACCTGTTATTATCCATTGTTTTTGTATTTCTTTCGATTTCAAGTTTTTTCCCAAAGACTAAGCAAATTTTTGTCTTACATATGTATATATACTTTCCCTACAAACTCTATAAGAAAGAGGAAGAGCGAGAGAGAGAGAGAGACTTAACTTACAAAACAAAAAAAAAACATTTAGACAAGCTGAAGAAGTACGTAAAATTTTAAATTATTCTGTCTCTATACATAAAACTGCTTGTCCTGACTGACCGATTGACTGATTGACTGACTAAGTGACTGATTGAGTAACTGACTGATTGAATGACTGACTGACTGACTGACTGACCGAATGACTGATTTACTGACTGACTGACTAACTGATTGACTGCCTAACTGATTGACTGAGTGATTGACTGACTGAATAACTAACTAACTGACTGACTGATTGACTGACTGACTGAATAACTAACTAACTGACTGACTGATTTACTGACTGAATGACTGACTAACTAATTTACTGACTGACTGATTGACCGACTTAATGACTGACTGATTGACTGCCTAACTGATTTATTGACTGACTGATTGACCGACTGAAATCCATTCCTATTTGGTGGAAATGGGGGTCAAACAATTGGTAGGTTGAATTTTGCGTTCAAATTAATATTCAAGGCTCTTCTATGAAATTCCAGCTGAGACTTGTTTCACACTAGCACAAAACTTGCCACGGACAAGGCCGGGTAACCCCAGCTCGTTGAGCTAAGTATAAAGTACTCGAAACAGATTGATTAGGATTGATTTTGATTATTTCTTTCTCTTTACTCAGAGTGACTATTATTCAAGTCAAGTTTTTGATGCGAACTCAAGCAACATGCGGCTAAATGCGGAAATAATGCAAATGCAGTCGAGATCGTAATGCGCATTTGCGCCCTAAATCCCGCGCAAATTGACTTGCCCAAAAGCTAAATAAATGTTTTAAATATATGTATGTATATAAAAATATATATTTGTACAAAAAGCTGATAAGATTTTGCGACCTTGCCAGAGTTTGGTAAACTGGGTCAGCGGCAGTGTTGCCACTTTAGCTTTTTTTTTTTAAGCCAAACTAGCCTTTAAGCTATTGTATTTCCTACCCAGTTTGGCTATTTCTAGCCGCGGCTTAGCTTTAAAAGCAGAGTTTGTTTTTTATAGTTAACAACATTTTGGCATTTTTTTCTTAGTATAGAATTTGCATCAAGTTGTATATAGATTTTGGTGGATTGTGGGCGTGGTATATGCCAGTGTGCCCCGTTTTGAGCATATTAAATTTAGCCTGAACAGTAAACTAGCTTGAAAATCGTAAAGCAAATCAATCGAAACGCATGCACAGGGTATCTGCTAGTCGAGCACCGAGCTGACGCACCCAGCTGACGCCCCCGCGCAAATGGACTCTCGCTTTCAGGGCTGGCAACTGGTCGGGCTTAATTAATACAAACTAGATCTAAAAAGCTGAAACTGTGCACATGCCCCACATACAGAAGCAGAGATACATACATACATACATACATACATACATTCATTTATGTGCCAGCTTTATTATTAATTTTATATAAAAGCAACAACAATTAATTGCAATTGACTCAGTCGCACGTTCGGCGCTCGTCTATTCGCCAACTTTATTTCCCTCGTGGAGTATTTCTGCTTTTTTTTTCAGCTTTTTTCTTCGTTTTTTTTTTTGGTTTTCATGATGATTTTGGACTTACCCGGAGCCCACGTGCTGCTGCTGCTGCTGCTGGCGCTGCTCTGCGCTGGCGCCGCCGCCGACCTGGGCTATCGGGCCAATGCCGTGCATCCAGGTGAGAGCGTGAGAATCTCGTGCCGTTTTCATGCCCTAAAACTGCCTTCTGTCCAGACTATCCGGGCCAGTGCTACCTTGAGGAACTGAAACAGCCGATACCCAAATATCAATCGTACAAGCCGATCAATCGGGCGGGCCACTGCAACTCCTTCTATTGCCGACCGGACTATGTTCTCGAGATTGGCTAGTAAGTCGGCGAATGCCTTCCATTTGAATACTCTTCACACATTCCTCCAAATATGTGCAATATTCCTTCACGATATGCCTAAGATTTACATACATATTCCATTGAGCGTAGCTACAGAGAATTACGAACTATTTAGCTGCATATCGCATGTATTTACTTAAGCTTCATATATTCTAAATCCTCTATATATACATATATATATTTATATGGCTGAAATATCTACTCAAGCTAAGACGAACTCTTGGAAGAATCGCTTAGCTATCTGAGCGTCAGACTAACAAAACAGAAGTCGCTGGCTCAAATTCAACGGCAATTTGCAATTCTAATATTTATGTTTTTATAGCACTACTATACCCTGATATATATATATATATAAATATTCTTGATTAGCATCAAAAGCCGCCTCGATCTAGCCATGTCCGTCCGTTAGAGCTAAACACTAGAAATACTTTTGAACGCAGTTCCTCCCAGTGCTAAGTTTCGATAATCGATAACTTTTTTCCGTTACCAGGCAATCGGTAAAAATCGATTATCGAAATCATGCTTACACAAAAAAAAGGCTAGATTCGCCGAATTTGACATGTAGCATCTAGAATAGTGTATACAGATCATTTTATGTACTCTATATATTTATCATATCTCTGAAATGAGTTCCATATGTCTATGCCATATATAGCCAAGTCTTATATGCATTGCATAT
Source organism: Drosophila montana (assembly GCF_035044405.1). NCBI lineage: Eukaryota > Metazoa > Arthropoda > Insecta > Diptera > Drosophilidae > Drosophila > Drosophila montana. Next base: position 678,904 of record NW_026999206.1, read on the forward strand.
ATTATATTTAATGATTTCCAACCAATTATATATATTACTTGCACTTTATTCTTTTAAGCTCGATGTACATTAAAATAGAAGTACATTCGCTTTATATCTGAATTCGATTTGCTTGATTTATAATATGTGGTATTATTTTTTCGCAGCTGCGGTCGACACAATCTGATGCCCACGGAGAACTGTAAAATTGGCACCGATATGCGACTCATTTTTCCACACTGTTGTCCCAAGCTGATCTGTCAAGAGCCGGAGTCCAATGATATTTAGTTCTATATACATATATATTCCTATACAAATCATATTATGCCTCCCATACTAAATATTTTCAATAAACTTTACATTGCTTAACTGCTGAGTTTCTGAATGTTCCGAAAGCAGCTGTCGCTTCTCATTGTACTCTATGATATTAAAAGCACCTGCCAGACAATAGGGTTTATTTCTGGTTTCCCAGACAATGGATATATGTAGTACCTGGGCCTAAGCGAATAGCTCTACCTATGCCTGCCTATAGTTTCTTTATACTTCAGCTAAAAAGCTGCAATTTTTCACAAATTTTAAAAGCTAACCTCAAAATAGTTTTCCATTCATTGTTTATGCTCTTGAATAGCTTTTGATATGCGTGGCAGATCTTTCATGCGAATGCCAAATAAACCATATATATACTAAACAGATATATCTATATATATGTATATGGGTAAATTTAATTCCTGGTTAGAAGAAACTAGTATTTTTTTCTTTAACGATTATTCTAAGAATCTCTAAGAAATTGGTAAGAAAGAAGGCGCAAGAATTATAAGGCCACGCCCACGGAGGGGAACGAACAATATCAATATCTGTCACAGTTTTCAAGCTAAACTAATCAAATACGGAATAAAGACTACTGACACGCTGTCCCATCGATCGAGTGATAGATAAATATAAAATAGAAATAGCCATAATTATGGTCAAAATTCGCAGCTCTTTCTATTTACATATGTATCGACTGAAGCCTGAAATTTCGAATACCCATCCAATACTACGTTAATACTTAGTTATGCTAAATACTGGATAGCACATTTTCCCTTTAGTCATCAATCGACCTAGCTGTAACTCATATGTGAGAGCAGCGATGTCTATCAAATTTTGGATATTTACTCCGACAATCAATTGGTTCCTATAAACAACAACAATAGTTTGTTTGTAGTATATGAGCGTAATGTAAAAACAAAAAAATATGAAAAAACTCTCGATGCAATTAACTCAATCAGAGCCTGTTGGCGGCTGGGCGGGAAAGAGAGGGGGGGGGGGGTGTGTGCATCAGTCGGGGGCAGGCTGCTAAATAGTGAACAATTAAACAATTAAAATGCGAATTGTGTTGGAAATTGAAAACAAACAACAAAAAGCACCAACTAACGAATACGCTACGTTGGCTGAAAATCAAGATGATGCGAACCGGTTCGTGTTCCAATTCCAATTTAATTCTCATTATGAACTGAGCCTAAAATTTGAACCAGTTTTTGTCAAAATAAAAAAATATGTTCAGGCATATCGAATTTAAATGGGATATTCGAAAATAGACGAACCGATCTTTAGCTCGAAAAAATGTTCAGGCATACCGAAAATATATGGTATATTCCAGGGAGCCGGGTAATATTGGTTCGAACCGTGAACCGAACCAGCGGCAATTTCTATGCTCTTTGAGGGGGGGGGGGGGGGGGTATAATATATCTGATATTATACAAGAGTTATGTTCCTCTGTCAGTTGCAGTGCAAACTATATCATATTGATCTATAAAAAAAAAACGATATACTTTTTTTTACTGAAATCCTTTGAGATAATTTCAGCAAACTTCAGTAATTATGAGCTCCACAATTCCTCGCCCATATCTGCCGAAAAGTAAGTCATATTTCATGTTGAATCTTCAATTTTGCTAGGATTTAAAAAACTCGCAACTCGTGTAGCGCACATCTGAAAGTCGAGCTAAACGATCTAAAATAAACAAATTAGTTTTTTTCTCTCTTTGTTTTGCAAATTAGAATTGTAAATTTGCGTAACTGTAGGTAGACATGGTTGGGGGTATAAATAGCAAACTGGTTGAGCCAAAGGGGCTTCAGTCGATCCAAACAATTCCACAAAGATGCGCAACAACAAATCAACTTGGCTGGGCGCAACTGTTGGGCTGCTGCTGCTGCTGCAGATGCTGTTGTTGATGATGATGCTCGGCGGCAGTGAGGCAGGTGAGTTGCTGGCGCTGCATGCCCTAAAGGAAGCTTCCGGCAGCAGGTTGTAAGTTGACTCGTTTTCTTTTTTTGTTTTAAACAGTCAGCGAGCCCGTGTGCACCTATCGCAATGCCGAGGACGAGACCGTGTTTCTCAAGTATTTGCCGCTGTTGAAGAAGGGACAGGATTATGTGGACTTTGGCAAGGAGGGCAAATGCCTGAAGCGCGCCATTTGCACGGATACGTTCAAGACCATTGTCGAGGAGTGAGTATATGCGCCTATATAGTTGTCCGATCTGTGTATATGACGTCATCGATCAATCAAAACAGATGCGCCGACCAAAAAGTCACCTGTCTCAACAAGCAGCGCTACACGGGCGTCTTTCCCGCCTGCTGTGTCAAATGCCCCTAGATGAGGATGCGCCTCCCTCTCTCCCTCTCTCGCTCTCTCTCTTCCTCTCGGGCTGGATACAGGCCATATACAATAACAATATAAATATATCTATATATACATATGTGTATGTATAGTCTAAACAAAATATGATTAATAATAATGACAACATTTCTTGGTATACCGTTTTAGTTCTTTCTGGTTTCGTTTTTATTTCTCTTAGCTATTTATTTATCCATTTAATCGCAATAATTATTTGTTTTTATTTGTTGTTGCTGCTGCTGATGTATTTGTTGTTACTTTGTTGTTGTTGTTGTTACTTTGTTGTTGTTGTGGTTTCAATGTTGCCTTAGAGTTTGTCAATTTCACAATTACTCTAAGCCATATCTGTTCAGCAGTTGTGTGTCTTGGGCTGCCGTTGACCAACGCTTAATTCTCTTAATTAATTCTGGATATTTATATAGTTTCTTCTTCTTCTTCTTCAAATTTTTCCCTTTTTTTCTTTTATGTTATATAAGCTTTTTTTTTTTTTTTAAGTTTCTGTTAAAACATAATTCTGCTGCGTGCCACCAAAATTTTGTCATGCCACCAGACAGCAGAGTTGAAAAACAAAAAAAAAAAAAAAAATTAAACGAAAATCGTAATTACACAATATGATAATAATAATTTGGGGCCAGAGTTATGCTCTCTCTCTGTGTGTGTGCCTGTGTGTGAGTGTAGGTGTGTAGGGGCGGGGGGGGTTTGTGAGTGTGGGTGCTGCTTATGGTAATCCCGGCGCTGCAGTTCTGCTGTTGTTTTATCGCTTAGCTTGCTGATGTTGCTGTTGCTGTTGCTATTGTTAGTTAACCCTGTTGTCTGCTGTTTGTTTGCATTTCTTCATTCATTTATTGTTTATATTCTGTATAGAGCTATAGCTTATAGATCCTCATCCTCATCGGGCAAGGCGGTCGCCTGCGCCTCCTGCAAGTCGCGCTCAATTTGCAGCTGCCAGTCTTTATCCATTTTGACCTCCGGTGGCAGCAGTGCCGGCATTGCCACAAACTCCAGATTTGGATCGCCGACCAGCTTGCGGGCCAGCCAAAGGAATGGTTTCTCAAAGTTGTAATTCGATTTGGCAGAGATGTCGTAGTACTGCATAAAGAAATGAGAAATTGAACGAGATTAGCAAAAATTGTACAAGGTTACGGAATGTTTCTATTAGAAACCAACTCTTCCTGTTCTCGCGCAAAGCATCAACAATCGATATCTTTCAATTGCGTGTTTTTATCGATACTCCAAATATAGACACTAATTCGTTATATTTGGGAGACAGAGAATATCTCTTGTGGTCAGTTAATGTTAATATCTTGTTAACTGTGCAATTACAGAAATTTGAAGATAAACAAAGGAAAATTCAATTGTTTTGTCTGTTAAATGTAAAAGCAGAACTACGTGTTTAAATTATGTATGTTCTCGCCATATTTATAATCTACTCCATTCACATTATCTGAATATAGTTTTGTATAAATTTAGTTTTATTTACTTTTTGAAAGAGAGGATTTATGATACTTGCACATTAGGCAGCATATTTTTAGCAGAAAATTGATAACAAATTGCTTGGAAACAATTTACTAGCAATATTTCAACTGAAAATCAAATAATTTGAGTATATATTTTCATTCAATGGGTCAAAGTGGTTAAAAAAAAAAAAGAGAAAATACTAGAAACTGTATTTTTTGTATGTGACCCACTGTCGATAACATTTTTGTTTTGAGCTATCTCTGTCTCCCTCACTCTGCCATCTATCTCTGTTACATTCATTTTTGACATGTCTGTGCATGTTGTTGATGCTTTTTCATTTTATGGAACAGGCTTTATTAAGTTTAAACACTCACCTGCAAGTTTTTCTTTCGGTGAAACACAATGCTTTTGGCCTTGACCTTACGATCCTTGATATCAACTTTATTGCCACAAAGGACAATGGGTATATTCTCGCAGACACGCACCAGATCCCTATGCCAGTTGGGCACATTCTTGTAGGTGACACGCGATGTTACATCAAACATAATGACGGCACATTGTCCCTGTATGTAATAGCCATCGCGCAAACCGCCAAATTTCTCCTGTCCGGCTGTGTCCCACACATTGAAACGGATGGCGCCTCGATTGGTGTGAAAGATCAATGGATGCACCTCAACGCCCAGTGTGGCAACATATTTCTTTTCAAATTCGCCGGTCATGTGACGTTTGACGAACGTTGTTTTGCCGGTGCCACCATCGCCGACCAGCACGCACTTGAATGTGGGCATATCCTGTACTTCCTGAGCCATGTTGCCTGCTGTTGTTATTGTTGTGCTTCTTTCAAGTTATGCTCTACAGCACTGTACAAAATTACAATTCACACACGGTCCTCTGGAGTTGCTGCTGCTGTTTTCTGTTGAAGATGCGTTTGAATTAATATCGTTTTAGATTTTGTGTACAATTTTGGGTTGTTCGATTTTTACGGTACGAGGACTGATGTTAGACGTGCGGCGGGCGCAATGCGAATGCGAACACCACAAGCAGCGCACAAGAAACGAAAGGTAGAGGTCAAAGCAGAATGGCCAATGCCAAAGGCCGCAGTAAAGCGCGCCAAAGGACAACAACAGCTGTTCTCAGTTGCGGGGTCTCTTTTAAGAGAGAAAAGAGAGCGAGACAGAAGTGAATGCAAGAGAGCGGGCTACAGGGCAACAAAAGTGCAGCTGCCGTCACTGGGTGTGTGTGTGTGTGTGTGTGTACAGGCAGGTAGCATGCGACCATGCCGTGAGAGAAGGCTGACATACAATTGTTGTTCTTGTCGGCTTTATGTAAGCGCAATAACGGAATCATATATTCAGTTTTTGTTTTTGTTTCAATTGCAACCCTAAAATGTCAGCACTGCAAAATGGTTTAATTGTATATTGACGCTTTAAATACGCGCAAGAAACTGGGTTCCGTTTAAAATTTATAATACTTTAATCAAGCTTCAAATCAGACATAAACAATACGCGTAAACACTAAAATGCTCTTGAAATTGTATTCTATATTGCACTAATTCATATTTTTGTATATAACAAAGTTTTTACTTGGGCTGGTATTAGGAAATTGAACTAAAAAATAGAAGTAAGTGAACTGTGTGTCATTCCAGTATAAATTGCAGATATTGTTGAAATGCGTTGCTTAGCTGGCGCACGCACACAAGAAAACGGTGGAGGCAACAGCCCTCCTGCGAGTGCGAGCGAGCAAGCGAAATGTATAGCGAGTGGCTGCTACTGTAGCAGACGCAACCAAAGCGCGCCAAAAACGTAAACCAAGCAAACAAAGAGTATGCCAACTGCAATGCAATGTTAATTCACATGAAGAAACGCAATGCAAATCCAATTCGCATTTGTCTTATTAATAAACACAATCAACTAACAAATGCTAACGTATATTCTCACACACCAATGCACACAAGCATGGGCTATTGCCGACTTATACACACGCACACGCACACACACATGCCTAAACGCCAATACACGCGCCAGTCTGAAACATGACGCAAATTTTTTTTCCTACTTATTCAGGTTTAACCTCACAAATTTGTGCGAATGGCCGTCGTTTGTGTGCAGTTCTTTTTTGGCATTTCCAAAAGGCAAATTAAACGAAAATTTGATTTTAAGTTTACTTTTAATAAATGTGTCCAGGGTTGCAACTATTTACGTTTGCATATCCCTCATAATTCTGAATCCATGCCAACACACGCGGCGGCGGCGGCGGCTGCAGCACCACGTCGTGCGACGCCGGCCTTAAGTGGCCTTCTAGCAGAGGCTGGAGAAACAACAATAGCTTCAGCTATGTAGTTAGCAACAGATTGTGGAATAGGGCAAGCACATTCGCAACATATAAATGCAAATATATATATATATATGCTTATGCGTATATATTAAATTGAATTGAATTGTGCACACTTGAACACCGTCAGCAGACAGACCCTAGACCACCCACCGATAAACGTATTGCGACGCCGTCATCATCGCATTTGAGACGTCTGCAAATTTCACATCTATTCGCAAGCGAGCGAACAGCGTGTGTAGTGTGTATTTTGGCTTTACTTACATGCTGGCTTTCTTTTTGTTTCAACAATTAGCAAGAGCACACAGACTAAATGTTTCTTTCAACAGCACGGACACAGAAATGACAAAGGTATTGCTTCTCTTATCGAGTATTACTTCGCATCAACCTTACTTTTTTCTCGTGATCCTGTTTGCAACTAACAAATATATCGATATAGCTTTTGTGTCGATAATTCCAAGATGATGTTTCAGAGCGACAGTGTTACCAAAGGTAACTTGTTCACTTCAGATAACTGGGCTGTGCGTATAATCAGTATTTATTAATTACTGAAAACCGTAGACATATTGTTATCGATATATCAAGTGCAATACGCTCAATTTATAAACAGATAGTAATCGATAAGCCGTTGTTTTGCTTTTTATTTGTTAACATCACTAGATTGTACTTTTCAACAAAAATAATCAATACGATTATTATCAATTAAAATCAACTTTAAATAATATATATTTCTTGTTGTCCACACACAACAAATACAAAGATGTCGACACGTCGCCAGGCAATTACATTGTATCGGAATTTGTTGCGTGAATCCGAGAAGCTGCCCTCCTACAACTTTAGGTGCGTGTGTATTGTGAAATAGCTTAACATAACAGCAAATTGTGTCAATTATGTATAAATATTTTTTTTTGTGGACAGAATGTATGCGCTACGTAAGATACGCGACACATTTCGGGCCAATAGGATGGTAAATGATTTCAAGGAAATCGATCGGCATATGGCAAATGCCAAGCAAAGTTTGGAGTTGATTCGTCGACAGGTGAGCTTGTGCCGGGTCATAAAATTGGGAAAACAGCTGTACATGTGAGCACATGCACACAAGCACACACGCACACAGACCAATTTACATGGCCAATTGCCTAATTGTTATCGCACTGCAGCACGTCACTTTTGACGTCAGCGTTGCTAACGATAACAATACGATATCAGGATTGTATTTAATTAACACCCTCTCCCCTTATAGGTAATTATCGGTCATCTTTACACAACGGATAAGCTGGTTATCGAGCAAACAAAGACGCTGCGGCCATCAGACGACTAAAAAGTTGCATCTCTATCATCCACTCAAACACACACATACAAAGGCAAATGGCACCTGGACAATAGCCGGCGCGGGCGGCCTAAAACTCGAAAGACTCGTTAAATTTGAATGTTGCTTTTTGCTGTTTTTGTTATGTTCATGTTAGTTGCCGCCGAAAAAAACCAAATCAAATCAATCACTGAAGATTGTAGAGAAAAAAAACACCAGTTTAATAATATATTAATTACAATGAAATTATATACGTGTACATATACTTTAATTACATTATTGTATAATTAAGTACTGCCTTAAAGTACTTGAAACGAAAACATAAAAAAAGCAATAGAAAAATGAAAATAGAATAGAAATAGAATAGAAAAAAGAGGCCAGCCTATTGATATAAGAGTATACAAACTGTAGATATGGAATGTGTGTTATGTATATCTATGCCTGATAGGTGCTTGCCGAAACATTGCCGCCTGTGCCCGTCCAGTTGGTATGATGGAATTGCCCCTCCTTGCCCAGCAGCTCGTATGTGTGGGCGCCAAAATAATCACGCTGTGCCTGCAACAGATTCGCCGGCAGCTTGGCCGTCCGATATCCATCGTAGAAACTGAGCGCCGTAGATAGCGCCGGCACGGGTATGCCCCAGAGGAAAGCATTGGCCACCACCTGACGCCACGAGTCCTGTCCGCTCTCAATGGCGCGCTTGAAGAAATCGTCGAGCAGCAGATTGGGTAGTGTCGGCTGGCGTGTATACGCATCCTTGATGTTGCCCAGGAATACGCTGCGTATGATGCAGCCGCCGCGCCACATGAGCGCAATGCCGCCATAATTTAAGCTCCAGCTATTCTCGCTGGCCGCCTCCCGCATCAGCATAAAGCCCTGCGCATAGCTGACAATCTTGGCACAGTACAGCGCGTATTTGAGGCTATTGAGGAACTTTTTCAAATCCGGCACGCTCGGCTTGCAGCCGGGTCCCTTCAGCACGCTGCTGGCGCGCACCCGCTCATCCTTGAGCGCGGAAAGGCAGCGCGAGAAGACCGCCTCGCCGATTAGCGTGACGGGCACACCATATTGCAGTGCCGCAATTGCTGTCCACTTGCCGGTGCCCTTTTGACCGGCGGTGTCACGTATGCGCTCCAGCAGATAGCCCTCGCTGTCGTTGTACTGCAAAATATCCCGTGTAATTTCAATGAGAAACGAGTCCAGCTCGGCGCCATTCCATTGGCCAAATGCCTCAGACATTTGCGGCGCTGTGAGGCCCAGACTCTTCATAATGTGATATGCCTCACAGATAAGCTGCATGTCGCCATACTCGATGCCATTGTGCACCATTTTGACGAAATGACCGGCGCCGCCATCGCCCACCCACTCGCAGCACGGCTCGCCATCGGCCTTGGCGCATATGGCCTGAAAGATGGGTTTGATCAGTGGCCATGCGGCGGCATGACCGCCCGGCATCAGCGACGGTCCATGTCGTGCGCCCTCCTCGCCGCCGCTAACACCGGAACCCACATAGAGCAGACCCAGCTTTTGCAGCTCATCGCAGCGGCGCGATGTGTCCTGATACTCAGAGTTGCCACCGTCGATGATAACATCGCCCGGCGACAGCAGCGGCACTAGTTGCTCTATAAAATCATCCACAGCACTGCCAGCTGCCGAGAAAAAGAACGTAATGTGTGATTAGACAAGGCCAAGTGTTTTTTTGATTGTTTTGAAAGTCAATGCCAGAGATGGGCGTGTGCTGAAAGGCAAGTATGCTGCACTCACGAAATGCCTGTAAGGCCAAATACTATCGTGCAACATCGGTCCACATTGTCTAAATAAATACTAAGGCTAATCTAGTGTTGTGCTGTGGCTCAATTAGTGCTGCGAACCGCGATACACAACTTTTTAATTTTCGTACAAGGTTAATTTTATTTTATTTATTTATTTATTTTATTGATATTTTAAAGCGCTTTTTTGAAAATGTTTCTTTTTTTTCGAACAACAGTAGAATTTGCTTCGTTTTTTTTTTACTCAAGTGTATTGTCACGCGTCCATCTCTAGTTGCAGCTGCACTGCCTGTGTTAAAGTCGACCTTGACTTAAGGTCAGCCCAAAGTCGCGAGTTTCTGCGCTTTAGTGAGATAATTACAACAAGTTTTGATAGCATTTGATAGCCTGACGGCAAAACCTTATCGCGGGCATTGATCTTGACCCAAGTGCTAAGCACCTGTTGAGTCGTGTTTGTTTTATATGACCTACATATATTGAATGTCACTGCCTTTGGAGTGAGTGTGTGTGTGTGTGTAAGAGAATGGTTATCCGGCGTGAAGGAACTAAAAAGGCCCTGTATGCTGCTTCAGTTGCCATGCAAAATGTAAACACTCGGCCTAGCAGGAATTTACCGACTTGTTTGTTTGTACTAGTTTGGCAGCATTAAGCTGCGTATTGAGCTTAAGCGATAACTAACCGAATAAGCACTATTAATCGATAGCGTGCATATCGTTATAGGTAAACAAAAACAAATAGTAAATTATATTTGCACTCTCTTTCTCTCTCTCACACACACACGCAGCCAAATGCTCTCCCGCTGTTTTTTGACAGGCCGCAACAAAACGAAAAGCTATGCAATTTTTGTGTGCATGACTTTGCTTTGACTTCCACACACACACACACACAGACACATAGCGCGATCACTGCACGCCACTCCACAATATTACAGCAGCAATGACAACAACAACAACAACAACACACAACTTACCCTTGACAAGCAGCATGACTTTGCGTGGCCTTTTCAGTTTGTCGACCATGTCCTTCAATGACTCGGCGCCAATCACTTTGGTGCCTTTGGCCTCGTTGTTTAGAAAGTCTTGTACCTTCGAGACGGTGCGATTATATGCGCAGACCACGAAGCCCTTCTCGTCCATGTTCAGTATGAGATTTTGACCCATTACGGCCAGGCCGATGAGTGCAATATCAGCTTTGCTGCATTTACAAAAATACAAAACAAAAACAACATTGACACGTTGCAAAACAAAATCGGGCAAATTGACAGTGAAATTTGCTTACCCGCTCATATTTGTCTTTCTTTTTTTTTTTTATTACTAAATGATTTATGTAAAAAAAAAGGTTATTAGTTGTGAATTTTACGCGAATAACTCGTTTTATTATCGCCTTTGTCACTTTCACTGCGCTGCCGCCTTCTGGCCGTTTGCGTTCGCCGACTGAAACTGACGCACGATGCGCAAAGCAAAAACGATAAATGCCAAAAAGCCGAAAAGCTTTCCGCTAGAACTGAGCGCGTATCGTGCTTGAAGCGTGTCACGCAGACGCAGGGCTGCAGGCACGAATATGCGAGTGTTTAGTTTGTGTGGGTAATGCAATTGACGAAACTCGAATTACAATTTATTCATTTATGTGATTTAAGCAAAAAAGACTTTAATTAAATATATGTAGCTGCACTTTACAAAGTAAACTCATTTTATGTTGATAAAAATAATTAAGTTTCCACAAGACTTTTTAGCACGTTATTATTCTACTATAAATATTTATTGTTAAATTATTTTCAATTTAAAACGTTTGACTTTTATCCGCAAAATTACTTTTAAAGTTTGTAAGCGAAAAAAAAACAGTTAATTTGCCTGTCTTGCTGCGTGTCGTGCGTGACAAAAGTTTGCGCCGCGCCCATCTCTAACGGCTCAAAGCTTTTTGCACGATCAAGCCAATGCAATGACAAATGCGAGCAGCAAGCAACAACAAAACAGAAGACAAACAACATTTTTGACACCACCTTGAGCCGCCCTCTAGTCCAGCTCTAACCGATAACTCGGCGATCGATAGGCGATAACTGCAGCGGAATGTATGATGAAATGCTTGAAACGCTTGAATTTAATACACAAACAAGTAAATGCACATTTATTGGAAGCTTTACACTTTACATTTGTAACAATATGATTATAAGAGACAAAAAAAAAATAACCGTATATATGTATTGTGAGGTAGTGCTGCTTTTAATTAAGCATTTTGTAGGGATTGAGTATGCCGTTGGGATCAAACATTTTCTTCATGTCGCGCATCCAGTCAATGGCCACCGGATTCTTGGAATAATGCAGATAATCCTTTTTGAGAAAACCGATGCCATGCTCGGCACTGATGCTGCCCTTCAACTTGGATGTGTACTCGTAGACAAATGGCTCGACACGCTTGTAGATGGCCTCGTTGAACTGCTCACAGGACACGTTCAGATGCAGATTGGAGTCGCCCAGATGGCCATAGCCGCACACGACTGTGGCCAGAGGACCGCATCGCTCCCGCATGACGTCCACAATGCCATAGAAATCGCGCAGCGGCAGCGAAATGTCATACTTGAAGCAGAAGCTCTTCTCGATGAGGCCCAGCGGCACCATTTCGCGAATTTTCCAAATCTCCTGCACCTTGCCGGGCTCCCCAGTGACGGTGCCATCCAATATTTCGCCACGTTCCATGCCCTCGCTTATGAACTGATTGATCTTCTCCTCGTCATGCGCGCCATTGCTGCCCGAGGTCTCGATGAGCATGTAGAAGGGATAGCCAGAGATGGGCGAGCTAAGGGTTGAATGTTCAAATCTTTATTACACTGTGAGAACAAGAAGGGGGAGGTTTCCTTAGTAAAAAGTAAAAGGTCAGCTTAAGAGCCCAGTCGCATCGAACTTGAAAATTCGAAGAGCTACAGGCACAAAATTGGGTTTATAAGTTCTCGATTACCATACGCCCGCCAAAGCTTTGACAAATTATCGATAACTTTTGTCGTTTGCCCAACATTGTTATATAATCAACTGCCTAGCCCCTGTTTTTAAGCATATCTCGAGAACTTTAAGAGCTAGAGACACCAAATTTGTAATTTAGGTTCTTGTTAAGTAACACAGGGCAAAGACATTTCATTTTTTTTGGATACCTTCTCTAAAATTCTCCCCAAAATTGAAAAGAAGAATTGAATTAGTCTGTTAGCACTGAAAATTGCAAAGCGATCGGACAATAAAGGCCGAAGATATTAAAAAATGTTTTTTGGTGAGGATAGATGATGTCTGGGTACAGGGTACAGGGTATCTGTCTGGGTACAGGGTATCTTGTCGAGCACTTTCACTTACTTAAGAAACTTGAACTGGGTTAGCGCCGTGTTGAGGGCCAGCTCATCGATGAGCTCACACGAGCTGAGAATCTCGCCCAGATTGCGTTTGGCGCTGACAAATGTCTTGAGCACATCCTCAAACGAATTGAGTCCAATAAAGGCGACATTTACCGCCTTGGAGACATGTGGACACAGCATGGACAGCTTGGTAACGACGCCCAGCGTGCCCTCGGAGCCAATGAACAGATGCTTCATATGATAGCCGGTGTTGTCCTTCTTGAAATTGGACATCAGATCGAGCACCTGACCGTTGGCCAGCACCGCCTCCACGCCCAGCACAGAGCCATGCAGATTGCCATAGCGTACGACACGCACGCCGCCGGCATTGGTGGACACATTGCCGCCAATATGGCAACTGGCCTTGGCGCCCAAATCCAAAGGCACGGTCAGACCCACATCCCGGGCACGCTGATCAAAGTTCTCCAGAATGCAGCCGGCCTCGACAATGGCAATGCCCGTCACCTCGTCCACGGAGAGCACCTTGTTCAGGCGCTGCAGCGACAGCACGATCTCATCGCAAATGGGCACCGAGCCGCCCACCAGGCCAGTGTTGCCACCCTGCGGCACCACCGCCAGCCGACGCTCATTGCAGTAGCGCAATATGGCGGCCACCTCCGCCGTGCTGCCCGGCTTGAGGACCAGCTTGCTGTTGCCTGGAACACATTTGGAAGGCGACACAAATGAGAGTTGTTCGGCGTTAGACGCTTTTGCTCGGGACACTCACCGCGTATGCGCTTTAGAAAGCATATATTGTAGCCCTCCAGATCCTCGGTGAGCACATGATTCTTGCCCAGCAGCTGCTCAAACTGCGACACATCCTTGTCGTTCAGCTCTGCGTAGTTGCCGCGCTGCACATGGTCCGAGATCTGCGGTGGGAAAATGGGAAAACTTAATAAAAATCGAAGAAGCGCATCGAACTTCGGTGTCGAATCTTAAGTCGAATCTTAACCCCAAAGTCTAAACTATGCCTGGCTCGAGGGGGTTCGAATTCTGTATCAAATCTGAACTCAAAACTCCTTTTTCTTAATTTCCCGGTAAATGTTTGTTTTTTTTTTTTAAATAGAATTTACTTTTTTTGAGAATATTTTCTTCCAGTTTCAAAAACTTTTTCGTTCTAGTATTTTTTGTCTACCATTTAGCAAATATGTTTTCGATATTTTTGAAAGCATTTTTTACTTTTTTGAAACAAATTTTGATTCTAAAAATATTCTTTTTGCCGTTTGAAAAAAGGTAATCTTTAGAAAGTTTTTCTGTAGTTTGGTAAACATTTTCTACATTTTTTTTTTGTTTATTGAAAATTGTGATTATTGGTATTATATTATTATTATTTTTTCCATGCCCTTGTGGAGAGCATTATAATTATGTCATGAAATGTGTAACGCATAGAAAGAGACCCCATAAACTATATATATATATATTCTATATCAGCATCAACAGACGAGTTGATATAGTTAACTCCGTCTATCCGTCCGAACTTTTATTTGAGTTTTAATTATATTAATTATATATATTTTTTTTAATATATTGCAAAAATCATATCCAGATCGCACTACAATAGTATATAGCTATAAAGGAAGAATCGGTCGAAAAATTAATTTTTGTACGTCAAATATTCTGTGTATTAAATCGTCGGCGTGCCAAAGATATCCTAACTTTCTCGTTATTATTATTATTATTTTTATTCTTATTCTTATTAATATAAAATTATTAATGTTATTATTATTGATATTGTTTTTATTATTTACAAATAATTGAAAAGAAAATATATATACTAACTGACAGGGGAACAGGGGAACAGGGGCTTATAGTTTCTAGACTTAAAAAAAATGTGGATTTCAGTTTTAGAATTTATATATTTTAAATATTCTTTTAAATATATTAAATATTCCCTATTTGCAGACTAATCGCCCAATTTTATGTTCAATTCGATTAAACTTTCCAGAGTTACGTTTTTTTTTTTTATACTTTGATCATAAACAACTTCATATTTATCATTATGGCACAAATGGAAGCTTTATTTAGTATTCAAGTATTTAGTATCAGGTAATTAAGCAAAATCTGAACAATAGGAATTGCGATAACATTTGGCAACCATAGAAAAAACCGTTATAAAATGGGGAAGTATACAAATATTGTTCAAAAAGAAATTTTTTTTTTAGTGGTATATTTTAATCGTTTACTTTTAAGAAAAGACTGTTGTTTATTTTTGTTAAATACGGAGTTTGCCATTCACAGCAATGTGCGCAACTGTACATAGCGGTTAATTTTGCAACCACCATTTGCAAAGCGGCGATTGGGCCTTGGTGGCCACAAAGTCAACTCACCACAGAGCCAAGACTCACACTCTCGCTCCCTCCCGCCCTCTCGCTTGCTCTGCCTCACTCTCTCTCTCTCTCTCTCGCTCTCTCTCTCTCTCTTTGTCTGTCTGTCTGTTTCTCTTACCTGTGTCAGTTCCGGCAGCGGCGATGCGCTGCTCGCCAGCGTGCGCAGCGTGGTGTGTGTGCGTGTGTGTGCGCGCGCGTATGTGTGTGCGATTTGACTGAGGGTGGCGGCTGTCGCATATCTGCGCATTTGCATTAGACCCTGGAAGCGCATGGTGGCTGCCACAGTATAACGGGGCGGCAAACGTTAAGAAATTCAGCGGCTCAGCTCAACTGGGAAGGTTTTCCTCTATAAAGATAAGGCATGGCGATGATTTAGAATATATCGACTATAATAATGTTGCGAAAACCTAAGCAATATAATTTCCATCTAAACTATTTGTAGCCCGCAATTTGACGATTCTCTTCTCATCTTTTGTGTTCTTGCTTCGTAAACGTTTCACCACTTTTAGAAACCCACAATTTGACGACTTTCCTCCCTCTCTCTACTGAAAAACATTAATCTTTTGATTGCCTATTGAGTTCTTTCTTCGTAAACGTTTCACTGATCGTAGCCCGCAATTTTACGATTCTCTTTTTTTCATTTGTGTTCTTGTTTCGTAAACGTTTCACCACTTTTAGAAACCCACAATTTGACGACTTTCCTCCCTCTCTCTACTGAAAAAAATTAATCTTTTGATTGCCTTTTAAGTTCTTCCTTCGTAAACGTTTCACTAATTGTAGCCCCCAATTGTACGATTCTCCCTCTCGCCCATTTTTATCTCTCTCTCGCGCAATCCCTTTATCTTTCGATTGGCTTCTGTGTTTTGGGTTCGTTAACGTTTTACTATTTGTAGCCTGGAACAAGACGAACCTACCTCTCGCCTACTTTTATCTCTCTACCAACAAACTTATTTTTTTGATTGTCTTTTGCGTTCTTGCTTCGTAAACGTTTCACTGTCTGTAACTCAATATTTGCCCACCTTTATCTCTCTTGCGTAATCTCTTAATTTTTGTATTGCCTTTTGTGTTCTTGCTTCGTAAACGTTTCACTGTCTGTTCCCCTATAGCTAGCAATGAATTTTGCTACATCAAAATACGCTTGTTAAAAGTAATATGAATTTGTCCTTAAAGGTAAGCTTATTTATTAGATTCATTTCGATTTTAAAATTACTGCAAAATTTTTTATCGCA
Organism: Drosophila montana; assembly: GCF_035044405.1. Lineage (NCBI taxonomy): Eukaryota > Metazoa > Arthropoda > Insecta > Diptera > Drosophilidae > Drosophila > Drosophila montana. The sequence goes on from NW_026999206.1 coordinate 695,333, forward strand.
ACAATAGGTCCTAGTTCCTATGTTATGCGAAGGGAAAGCGCGGAGAAGAATGAAATATTAAAATGTTGTATATAGACTTCCGGTTCAAGTCTGACTGAGCGTTCAAAAGTTTCCCAAAGAGCTAAGCAAATCTAATCAAATGTCGTGTTACAGTAGCCACTCGTAAATAAGAACTGCTCGAAATAAATATTTCTCTTTTCTTTGAATCAGACGCCTTGAATCGAAAAAAAAAAATTATTTTGTAGAGCAGAAAAATTGTTGCCTGAGAAACCTTGCTGCAGCTTTTCTTCAACCCGATTTTACCTGATTTTATGTGATATTTTCAGGTACTTTCTCAGCTGCTGTACTTCAATTTCGGCGTTCACACTTCGTCCAGATATAATTGTGTGTCCACAATCGAGTCTCGCTCAATGCGAATGTAGTTTAATTATAAAATAACGAATGTGTGAGCTTTTTTTGTTGTGCGCTGTCAGTGGGAAAATAAGAAGAAGAAGAAGAATTAGCATGGTCGATATTTGGTTGGGAGCGTGTGGACAGACGGTAAACAATGAGAGCAGCTTGTCCCACGATCTCGAATGTGAAACGGATCCGGGCCGAAAAGCAGAGTGCTGTTAAAGTCAATATCTTTATGACCGCGACCGGGTTTACTTTGTCAATATGCATAAGCGTATGTATGTGTGTACACGAAATTTCCAGGTATAAAGGTAAACGGCAAAGAAAAACTGCATAATCATAAACTCATTTACGACCCATCGAGTTACCTGCCTCTGCAATTGTTCTGGTCTGGCTCTGTGGGTTTTTGTTTGGTGATCGAGAACTGAATTGAGCGGAAGGTTAACAAAAACTTCAGTCATGGGCATATAACTACATGCCGGATCAACCAGATCTTCCAGATCTGTCATGCCAAGTAAATCCATTGAGTTGCTTTCCTACACTTGTTTCATAAGCTTGCTTTCATTTTAAGAACATTTTCATGCACTTTTTCTAAGTCCAATTTAGAAATATGAGTTCGAATCAGTATTTTTAAATGCCCTAGAATCTATAGTTCTTATAAATAAAGTCCTCTTTCCTTTTTTTTTTTACATTGTGCAACACTTTTAATCACAAAATTTGTTTGTTTTACATTTATAGTTTTTTGCTTTACGCTGTGCAACACTTTTAACTAAAGAATTAGTATGTCTTAAAGCCCATCAATCCAACAAATTGATAGTTTTCAAAAATTAGAATAAACCTTGGCATCAGAACCTTGAAATTTATGAGCACCCACTGCAGTATGAAATCTATGATAACGGTCACAGAGAGGGCGGTCACACTTGATTAGCTAATTGTAACCATAATGTATGACAAACATGCATGACAGTGTTCGTCGGAGCAGAAGAAATACAGCTGCTAATAAAGTTTCGTCTGTGCCTTACACACATGTCTATGTCGATCACAGATATGTGTGTCATACATGTATGAAGTTAACAGCGCCACGTAACAGCTTCATGCGCAAGCTTTAAGCATTTGTATGTTTGCATAGTTCGGCCACACAGATTATTGACAAGCTATCAGCCCTGTTGTCCACGTTTGTTTTTGTTTACATTTGTCGTCTTTCATATGCCCTGTACCTCTGTGTGTATATGTGTGTGTGTGTGTGTGTGCGTTTGGGCTTGTGCTTTGATTACGTCAAAAGCTTGCGTGTGGCATTGTGTGTATTTGACAGCTATTGATAAGCGACATTTTTGGACTTTTATGTTATCTCAATACGTTTATTTAATCAATATTTTATTATAAATACTTAAATTCGCTATGCATACATATATACAAATATATGCACATACACATATGCACGCATGCTAGAGATGGCATTTATTGGCGTCACCTGTTGCACACGCGCCTTTCACGCACACAGATAAGCAAACGAGTGACTGCTCTCACACACACAGGCACACACACACACACGCAGCCACCGCACGCGCCAACAATTTGCATTTGGTATGAGCTTTAGTTCGGTCTGTTATGGAAAATAACCGCAAAGAAGCAGCGCAAAAAAAAACAACAACAACAAGCGCGCAGCTTTTAATGCTCGGGCAATATAAAAGACACCAATATGGCAGGAACATACACGCTCTCTGTATATATGTATATGTATTTATATATACGTATATACGTATGCACATATATGTTCTTTTGCGGTTATTTTCCATGCATATGTATTTATGCATATATGTTTACATATATGTATATGGATATGTAACCGCACCTGCACCAGTATTCTGCCTGCGTCGAGCACTCGTCCAGTTTCGTCGAGTCGCTGGTCTCGCGCAAATCGTAAACACAACCAAAACAAAACTAAAACTAAAACGAAACGACAAGCGCTGAAATAAGAGCAAGCGGCGCATAGCGTACGACGAAAAAGAGCGCAAAAGCTAGCAAAAGCGCCAGCTGAGCGCCACAAACAAAAGCTTTCTTCGCTCCGATCAGCTGTTGCCGAGCTTTGCGTCTCTTTTCGGCTAGCAACATGTGGCCGTTCACTCGCCTACAACAATAATAACAACAACAACAACAACACCAACAACAGCAGCAGCAGCCACAAATTTTGAATTTTATTATAACAAAAGCTTAAGATTTGAAATTCAAATCGTCGCATCCATGGAAAATGAGTGTAAAATAAGGTTTAATAATTTTGTGAAAACTCCCATTGAAAATGGGTAAAAAGGGTATTATGTATGTATTTGTGCAAATGTATGTAACAGGCAGAAGGAAGCATCTCCGATCCCATAAAGTATATATATTCTTGGTCAGCATCAACGTCCGAGTCGATCTAGCCGTGTCCGTCTGTCCGTATGTATGAACGCAAGGATCTCAGAACCTAGAAGAGCTAGAGACTTGACATTTTAGCTGAAGGTCCTCCTAGTACGAGTTTGTTTCCGATATTCGATAACTTGTTCCGTTTCCAAGTAATCGATAAAAATCGTTATCGAAACCCTGTTTTTTGATCAATTATGGTAAATAATATGAGCTAGAGTCACCAAACTTGACATATAGCTTCTAGAATAGTATATATGTATGAAGTATCTTTCCTTTTTTAGCTATCGCCTGTTGGAAGAAGAGGGTTCAGGGTATCCCCTAGTCGGGTGCTCCCGACTAGAACCTCTTACTTGTTTGATATTAGCTCATCTAACTTTGCAATAACGCGCCTATTTGTCATAAAATCGATAATTATCGATCTTACACCAAGGATCTTTAAGCAAATCTCAAAGATTATAAGACCTAGAGACCCCAATTATAGTTTGTAGATTCAGAATCAGAACATATACATATATATGTATATATATGTATGTATATACTAGCGGGTATAACCCGGCCTTGCCCGTGGCAAGTATGTTATAAAATCAATGTTCTCAAAAAAATTTAAAATGATTTTGAAACTGATCGGACGGTAAACAAATAACTTTCATACAAACGTTTTCCGCCAATTTACCACTGTTGCGAGTGGAATTTCCCAAATCGCTGAAACACGTATTCATTACATTCTTATGTAGAGCTTTGAAAATAAGTTTGAAGCAAATCGGAGACAACATAAAACTTCGCCCAAAAAATCTTTAAATCGCATTCCCTCCGAAGAAGTTTGGATTCTGCGAAAAGTGTGAAACCCGTCTCAAATGATTTTTCTTATAGATCTTTGGAAACGAATTTGAGCGCGAAACGTCACCCACCAATTTTTTGACCTCCATTTCCACCAAAGAGGAACGGATTTTTCTAAAAGTGTGAAACACCACTCAAATGAATTTGAACAAAGATCCTTGAAAATTAGTTTGGGGCCGATCGGATGGTAAACAAAAAAGTTACATACAAACGTTTTTCGCGATTTTTCCACACTTGCTGGTGGAATTTCCCGAAACCCCGTCTTAACGTGCACCTACATCACATAAGGTAGCTACAGTGAAAATTTCAGCTTCCTAGCTCTTACGGTCCAACCTGTCAGTCAGTCAGTCAGTCAGGACAAACAGTTTTATATATAGAGATATATATACATATACACATATGATATCTCGACTTCACTCTACAATTGAAAATATATTAATTTGTTTGTATATCTAAGTATAGACTTCTACCATATATTATTATTATATATTATTAAAAAACGTTTCCATGATCTTTAATCCTAAGTGATAAAGAGAAAAGGAGAGAAAAGAAAGAAAACAACATGGAAATATATACATACATATTTGGCAGGATTTGTAGTCCAAAATAATTATAGCCAATTCGTATTAATTCGAAATCTATTTTAAATTAATTAAATTGTTGTTCAATAAAATTCATTTCAAAAAACAATCTTTGAATGTTTTAAAATTGGTTCGTGCCCCTAACTAAAGTGATTTTCATTAGACTTTATAAGCATAAAATATGCTATGCATTGTTGAATGTCTTTATGTCCACATAAATGTGCAATAATAAATGTGTGCCAAATGTTTGCTAAACGATTTTGCAGTTCAAAAAGAGTAAAAAACACAATTGACAAACGAATCACAGATCAAATTCAACTGTATAACAGTTCGATTCACCATGTTGAGGCTGAACTCACCACGGAACCGCCCATCAGTTGGCAGCACACCACCACCACCAACAGCGATATGTGCCTGTGCATATGTATGGCTGTCTCGCTTGCGCTCGTTGCGCAGCGCTGTTTGTTGTTGTTGTTGTTTCGCTTGCACAAAAGCGTGCTGGCTTCGGTTGACACCCACCCCAAAACCGGCGAGCAGCGCGCCCATTTTTCGCCGTCGGCATTTTGTATTGGACGCAGCCGCGATACCAACTGCAATTAGACAGCGACAGTTAAATCAAAATGGCGACACGTTTCTATTTTATAACTGTTGTTGCCTCCAACGACCAACCAAACGTTATGCAATACTGTTACAGTATTGCGGCGCGAATTGCAAATCGTATAAAAAGGCGCAGTTTATATATGATAGAGGATAGGTATTGAATATAAAATGAATGTTATATACATAGAGAGTACTCTATATGTATCTTCAATTTAGAAATGAATGAGTTTTGAATATGAGAACTTATTCCGTGTGTTCCTTAAACTGGAACGCAATATCTTAAATATATAGTATCGAAATTAACCAAGAAATTTGATATTGTCGAGTTAAACGAAATTTAAAGGGAAATGTTTATGCTTTGAACTTAACGAAATCCAATTTATATGCATTAAGACATGATTCATTCAGAATTGATTTGAATTTTATGCAAACACTATCTCCATCAAATTATACATATGTACATATGTTCATATGAAAACCTTATAATAATTATTAAGACTGCAAACCGATAAAAAGCAATTGTTGTTGGTTCAATTCTACTCGTTAACCTGGTTTTTCATGTTTGCAAAGCTTGGCTTTAGTTCGAATCTTAGTTTTCAAATGTTATAAAACAAAAATTAAAATGTTGGTGCATTTTGTTCCAAGTTGGATAGCAGCACCATGTATCCATACATACATACATATGTACATCAACTACATCAATTTCTATATATGCATACATATGTACATGTATTAACACACATTCTTGCATATACATGTACATATGCATTCATGTAAATATGTGGATTAAAAATGCGCCTCATAACTTTTTAGTTAATTGTAAGCCAACTAGAAGAATGTCAACATAAATACATATACATATATGTATGTACCTGTGTACGTATATATACACACATATGTACATATATACATACATACATACATAAATGCATACATACATACATACATACATACATGCATACATACATACATATATAAATACATACATATGCATATAAACACTTATGTATACATATATCATACATACATATGTACGTATATACATACATATGTATCTCCGTGTACCTAAGTATATAGAAGCTTATGTACATTACAGATACATATATACATACATATATACATACATTATATATACATACATACATACATTAAACATACATCTTGTTCATAAATATATATGTACATACATATGTATGTACCTACATATGTGCACACATATGTACATACATACATATATGCATAACTATGTACATATATATATACATACATACATATGTATTTTCATACATACATCAATGCATACATACATACATGTATATATACATATGAAGTATTGCCAACAAATTAAACTCACAAATATGCATATATGTACATACATATGTTTGTATGAAAATGTGCATATGTACATACATTGTACATATTTAAAATATGAAAAATCCATTTTAAAAAAAATGAAAAAAAAAACAACTTAAGACGAACTATTATTTGAAGAAATATGTTTGGGTTTTGGGCTTGGGTTCGAAAATAATTTGTGGAACAGCTTCGACTCATGTCAAGCAAAAAAAATGAGTTCCGAGTTCGAACTGGTTTGGTTCAAACCCGGCTTGCAGCCTTGTTAATTGTGTGATAAATATTCCATAGAATGATATCTATTGTCAATTTTGAAACGGTTTTTATATATCCAGATAAGATAAAACAGCGAAATGATTTTCAAACTATGTTTCCAAAGTCAGATTAAAATTTTGGATCTGAATATCTCAAATAGTTTGCAGCATTGGATCTCGATTTAATTCTTTTTAAACTAGTTCAAAGAATTTTTTATTTTTAAAAATATATTTTTGAACATGGCATCCACATAAGAAGGGTAATAAATCGATATAAAATATATAGTTAACATTTTAAAAAACAAATTTAATTAATTTGAATATTCAACTAGAAAATATGAATTTTTAGCTTTGTCAAAACTATTTCGATCCGAACTTTTCCAACATAAAGACGAATCGATTCCAAGTTTTGATAAGATAGTTTCAAGAGCAGGACGCAAGTTTGTTTAGGAACCGTCAGGGTATAATGTATTTGTGCAAATGTATGTAACAGGCAGAAGGAAGCATCTCCGACCCCATAAAGTATATATATTCTTGATCAGCATCAACAGCCGAGTCGATCTAGCCATGTCCGTCTGTACCTCCTGGACCTCCTATTCCCCGCGCAGATCGAGTTTGTTTCTGATATTCGATAACTTGCCCCGTTTCCAAGTAATCGATAAAAATCGATATCGAAATCCTGTTTTTTTATCAATTTTGGTAAATAATAAGAGCTAAAATCACCAAACTTGACATGTAGCTTCAGAATAGTATATACATATATATCAAGTATCTTTCATTTTAACAGGGTTCAGGGTATCCCCTAGTCGGGTGCTCCCGACTAGAACCTCTTACTTGTTATAATTTATATTATTATAAATTGAATATATCATAATTTCTGTAAGCTCCAAATTCCGAGCGTCTACTTTTTCCCATACATATATAATTTAGCATAGACTCCAAAACCAAAGGAAAATCATTTGATCCTCAATAAAAAATCTCGGAGCACGCAGAAACAGTTTCAATATGAAAGAATCTTTAAATTGTTGACTGTTTTCAGTCGAAAAGTTCTTGTGTAGAAATATTAATGCACACTATGGTATAGATTATAAACGATTCTTTCGGTGATCAGGAAAATCAAGAATAAGGGCTATTTAGCCGAGTCGAAGATGGGATACCCTTTCTGTCTGAAAGGCTAAAAGCTTAGAAATGTTTTTGGATAAAAAGTTTATCTTTTTCATAGAATCCATAATTTATGATAATCAAATCTGTTCGGCTTAGCGTAACTGTTAAGGATATGGCACAGTAAAGCTTGCAATAGTCGACTTTGGTCAAGATTTCGGGGAAAGCGCAGAGGTATTTCACGTAAAAGCTTTTGTTTCAACCGATTCTGCTCCGTTAGCTATATAGAATAGAGTATAAATCGTAAATGACGAGATTTGTTGTTAAATGATGATATGAAGAAAAACTTGTTCATAGCAGAACTTAACCTTCAACCGATCATATTAAGATCCGATCCGACTCGGCTGCTGATGCGGATCAAGAATATATATGCCTAAAGACTACTTTGGTATCAAAGATCTGCTCATATTATGCTCTATCAAACGAAAAGGCCATACAAATGTTTCTCACAAAAAGTTTCAATATGATGGAAAATTATAATATTGTTGATATTAATCTGTTTAAAATCGTTTCGAGTAATTCATAAACTTGAAATTTGTTCAACAATTTTTAAGTTTAAGTTTTAAGCCTGGCTCAAAATCCAATTGCCTTCAAAATGCCTAATGTCGGTGGAAAATCTTTTGGAAAATTGAAAAACTAACTTGATTTAAGTTTCTGTAGCTTCTTGAGTTTGAGCTTACAAATTGGTTAAATCATCTAAATTTATAAATTTATAAATCTATGAGCATTCAAAATATATTACAAATTCTGTTAAGGATTTTTTAAAAACATTTTCGGAGTTTTTTTTTACTTAAAACACGTTAACACATCAAATACTTAAAAAAAAAGTTCAATATTTTGATTTTTTTTTTTTTTTCTTATTCGTTTCTTTCTTTGGAAATTTTTTTGTTGCTTTTAATTCCTGATGCAATATTTCAATTCAAAGCAAAAACTAAGAATATTTATAATGATAAATGACTTCAATATTTGTAGATTCAGCAAATGTCGGATAATTTATTTTAAAACAAATTTACTTTGGATTTATGTATTATAAAATTGACTTAAAAATATGACAATAAGAAACAATATACAAAAAAGAAATCAAATTATGAATCTGTATAAAGAATATTTGATCTGTTGAATTTGAAGATTTGTTTGGGTAAACAAATTTGAGCTAAGGACTTGAACCGTTAAGGCTCAACCCGGATTTCCAAAAGTATTTTTTCACTGTGAACCAAAAACCGAACCGCACCAAATTATTTTTGAACAATTTTTTGCTTTAAAATAAGAAAAAAAAACTATATTTGATGGCCGCCAATTCAAGGTGGATATCAAATTTTTTATTTACTTGCTAGCAATATTTTCAGTACACTGCGTTGGTTCGAACCGTGAACCGGTTCGTTATTTTGGTTCTACTCCCATAAGCGAAATGGAATTGTTTCAAATTTTGAAAATAGATAACAATGTTTTGAAATAAGATCTGAGTTCAAGGATGTGGAGAGCTAGTTTTAACTAACCAAAGCCGAAGACGGGGTGCTGGTTCAAGCCGTGAACCGGTTCGATAGTTTGGTTCCACTGCCATGTCCAAATGGAAAAGTCTTTAAATATGGCCTAAGTTTAAGGATGTGGAGAGCCAGTTTTATGAACCAGACCCGTATACTGGGTGCTCATTCGAACCGTGAACCGGTTCGGTGGACAGTGCACATTTCGGTACGGTAACACTGCCATGTACTAGGTTTCGAACCTTGTCTTTGTCACATTTTTACTTCTTACCATATTTCTTCCCATGTTTCATAATTTGAAGCAAACTAAGAATAAGGTTATCTTTCAGCAATGCTGCTTTTGAAAACGAAGAGGTTAATCTGAATATATTTCATAGATAGTTCTGCTCCGGTTTGTTCGGTTAAGGTACGTATCAAGTTCGAATGCGCAGGTTCGAGCAGGTTCGGTTCGATGTCTTGATACAACATGACGCTACTCGCTGGCTTTTGAGTATATCTATTGCCTAATAATTTGACTAAGATGTATTCATTTTGATTGAGCAAATCTACTGCTTATCAAGTTGTCGGAATATTGAATATTCAAAAGATAAATCATAGTCCAGGCTAGTCGCTGTCCTCTGTGCGGAACCACTCGAAGATCTTTTGGGGTTGCCTTTGCTCGCAGAAAACCCAATGCTGTCTTGCCAACCACCCCACCCTTAAGTCATCATGCCACAGCCAAGATCGTTGTCGGCTTGGGTTAGTTCCGGTCCAGGCTCAACTTATTTTCTATGGCCTGGGCAGGCGGCATACAAGCAGCGGCGGAGGCAGCGGCAGAGGCAGCGGCAGATACACGAAACAGCCCTTAACGCGATTAGGGGTTGCATTTGCACATTCCTCTTAATAGTTGCAATTTTGGGGGTAATTGTTGAATATTTGCTTTGGAAACGCGTTCGTAGCAGTGCGTAAAATGGAGAAAGAAAAAAAAAACAGGAAAAAAGGGTGTGTGTTGTGCAGAGGGTCGAGGTCGCAGCAGACGTTCCATAAAGCATACCCCAGGCAAGTGTCAAAGTTCAACCCTTTTCGAAAAGCGTCCAAGCCGAAGGTGGACTCGAACCACCCTGCTGCCCAACTACGGCTGTAGCGCATTCGAGCCTCGGTACAGTTCGTGCATGTTCGATGGGTTCTCATTAATTCTCAAGAGGGTCGGCGGCAACAAAATTATATGACAGGGGTTGCCGAAATATTATGGGCAGGGTAGGCAACTAAAATCCAAAAAACATATATTGTGTTTTGTTTCCTTTTCTTTTCTTTCTTTCTTTTTTTTTTTTTGATCTTGATTTGGTTTTGATATTATTGGGCACATTGATATGTTTTTTGGATTTAGTTTGTGTGATTGGGAAAATTTTGAAAAAATTTAAATTAATATTAACATAAAAGATTAATATATTATATACACAGTGAAAGCTCTCATAATGGAGAACTCCAGTAGCCGGATCAATTTCGTAAGCTTTTCATTATTTTGTCCCATTCCCATAACCGGACATCGCCCATAACCGGACTAAAACACAGCATCAATGTGCGTCCGCTTATAGGAGCTTTTACTGTAGCGCAGTTGTATTCCCATTCCCAGCTTATCGTGAAGATTTGCCCAATTTAATCTGCCGATGAAAAGTGCATTTGAATACTTGGAAATGTAGGGTATAGTACAAATGACTTATAGTATCAGCTCAGTAGTTCACACTGTAGCATAAAGCCCTGCTTTCTCCCTGTTACATCTATTAGGTTAACAGAGCTATAAAACTATTCCATCAAGCGCATACAATTGTCACCCTGACCGAAGCTGAATTCAATGAAAAAAAAACTGGAACAGCATTGAACCTGGGCGTGCACTGTGCGTGCGTGCGGCCGCAACGACTGCGTGTGTGCGCCACACAGGAGCTGAGAGGACACTTTTCTGTGCTGCCAAGGGTGAGTTGATCACTTGGTTATTGAATGTGTGTGTAGGTTGAAATACGAGAGGTTAATAAGCAGCAGCAAATGTGTTGACAAGAAAATCACACACATGTACATGAATTCGCGCATGATGTCGGCATTGGGAGAGTTTGTAGAGTCTATTGAGTGCTGAGAGAGTAGGCTAGCGGATTTATAGATCAAAGATTCGTCCAGTTCGAACTAGCGGAACAGTTGACGTTGAGCTGACCACGCCTAAGAGCGGAAGGGCAAAAACAAAGCGAAGCAACAATCAGCAACCCATTTTGATAGTTGAATCAACTCACACACACACACACTTACACACACGCTCACATATATATACATGCGCAAAGCAATCTCACACGCCCCAAATGGCACCCCAGTCGGGCTGTGGTATGTCTGTTTGTGTGTATGCAGATCTTGATAATTCCGAGGTTTTTTTTTTCAAAAATGGTGAAGGAAATTCTAACGATAACAATGCCAACGCTAATGTGTATGAGTGTGAGGCAATTACAACACACACATATACACGCGCGCGCGCTCAACGCTAATGAGCGCAAGTGAGCCAGCGTGCGAGAGAGCGAGAGCGCACTAAACTAAATTGTATTCAGTGGAAAAAAGCACGCGCAAAGCAATTTACGCTGATTATACATTTGTCATTTTTGTACAAAATATACAAAAGCGCACAGCACACACACATAACCACTAACACTGACACACGTTCATGCTGACACGTTGGACACACACTCGTGCGCTCGCTCACACTGCGGCGCCAACGACAACGACCCCCCAACCAGCGCCAACAACAATAGCAACACCAACTACAGTCAGACCCAACGAGTTTGAGTTCATAATTCGAAACGTATCAAAAAAAAAGAGCGCATGCTCCGCATGGCTTTTTGTACAGTTGAATAAGACACAAGAAGAAGAGGCGCGCCACTAATAAGAAAAAACTACATACGTACAGAAAAATACAACAACAAAAAAATACAAAAAGTCCAACCATAAAAAAATCCAATACACACAAACTGCCCAGCCAAAGATGAAGCCGGATCAGCGCGCACACACACACACACACACACACACACACGAATAAACGGGCCGCAATCAAAAACCAAATAAAAGGCATAATAGAGAAGAGAGAAACAGCAGGCAAAAACACTTAACAAGCGTAAAAATAATATGGCGGCAGCAGCAGCAACAAAAACGAAGCAAACGAACGAAACACCAAAATGTTTCGTGCCATCGTTCGTTTCAAGCAACGAGCCTCACATCACACAACATCAACGTTGCCTGTCATTGCCAGCAGTGGCCCAAAAGCAAAAACAACAGCAACGGGAGTCGAACACACAGGCATACATATATCGATGAACATTTGTGAACGTCGACTACAAGAACAGCCCAAAGCGGCGTACACAGATACAAACAGTTATACGGGGCAGCACACACAGTCAAACAACAAAATGAAAAATGGAATGCTAAAGCGTCGGCCAAGGCACACTGGTGCAAGACTGATATATTTGTGCGTTTGCAATTTATTAAGTATACGGTGGGGTTTTTGTTATGAATATGTATTTTTATAAACTATATAAATATCAATTTAAAGATACTGATAGAAAATTATTGAATTGTTTTTTGAAAAAAATTTAATTTGTTTTAATTAAATTTTAACTAACTAGAAACAAATGTTTTTATTTTTGGGAGTGCATGACAAATCATGTTGGTTCCCTCAAAGCAGACATATTAATTGTTGATATTTGTTACTTACTAATAATAAGTGTTTATAATTATATATAAAATGTTTATAATATGGTTAACATGTGGACAAAATATTTGTTAGTTTTTTTCTCTTTTTGTTTCTGTATATTACATCTAGATGTAGATTTGTGCATACGGCAAGAACTGCTCACCACTGTGCAAACGCTGCTTGAATATCAACAACAACACAAAACCATGGTAACTGCAACAAAAAAATCCGCAAGAGTGCTAAAACAACGGGTGCCATCAGTCACAATCATATCCAAGCAAAACGCGTAGCATTACAAATGAAAATGTCGAAACGACAAAAGCAGCAGAAACAACAACAACAAAGAAAAATGAAACGAAAAAAAAATGCAATTCAAATAATCATATTGCAACGCAGACCACTGTACGACCGAGCGAGCAAGCGAAAGCGAACGATTGCCTCTTTGCGCTATACCCGTGGAACCCCACCATCCCGATGCCATCAACGGTCCCGGCTGAGGCCGACAAGCAAAACTAATAATAAAATAAAGCCGCTGTCGTTTGCTAGTCAGCTCAGGTATGTATGTATGCATGTATGTATGAGTGTATGCGATGGTGGTGGTGGTGGCAAATGCGAAATCGAAAAAAGAAGATGAAGTATAGCAAGCAAGCCAGCAGTAGTAGCAACAACGGCAACGGCAACAGCAACAACAACCACGACGAAGCGACATTCAAGTATACAGACACAGAAAACTGGTCTTACGTTCAACGACGAGGGCGGCAGTGCCAAGGCAGCGGGCAGGGTGGTTGACAGCGCTCATACACACGCACACAAGTACTGACACACATATATAAATACATACACATGTATGGATGGATGAATGCGACACAACGGGCGCGAAAGCAAAAGCAAATACAATACACATGCCCGCCAGCTGTGTAGCCTCGTTTTTTTCTTTTTTTTTGTTCGCGTACATTTTTTCTTTCGTTCGCACACACCCCCAAAGCGCACACAACAAAACGCTACGAACAGCGAGTTGTCGGGCTATTGCTGTTGCACTCGCACTCGACGGTCACGGCATGTTACTGGCTATTGGCATTGCACTCGCACGCCCGCATTTGTTATAGAGAAATGTTATGATGTGCTTGTGTGCATATGTGTTTGTGTGTGTGAGGAAACTCGTTTTCCTCATTCAGCTGCCTGCCAACCCTCCTAAGCTAACACACACGCACACACACATTTACCAATACACATGCGCGCTGCTGCTTCATTTTGTTTCGGCAGAGTTGCCGCCGCCTGCGCGCGTTTCAGTCTGAATTTCAACTTGGGAGCGTACGGTTTGTGTTTTGTCGACCTCAAAAACGTTCGCTCGCTCGCGCCGATCTGCCCAAACACCAGTCGAGATACAAGATACAACGCGACGCGCTGCGCACACATATACACATACACGCATGTGTGAATAAAGACAAATCGAAAAATTAACAGCTGGATTTTTTAATATTTTTTTGTGTTAAAAGTTTGCAAGTTAAACAAACAACAAACAAATCCAACAACAAATACACAAGATACATGCTGCAAAGTGAAAAGTTATGCTGCTGCCGTCGCAGTCGCAGTCGCTGCCGACGCGCGCAGTGAATTTGTGTGCCGCCTAACAAAAATTATGTTGCTAGAGTTGTCGCCGCGTTTTATGTAAGCCGAAAGCAGACCCAAAGCAAAAACCCCGCCAATCTACCGCCCCCTAGCCCTCCACGCCCCTTAAGCGCCCACGCTAATCACGTGTACAGGTGCTTGGCCAATGCAGCATTAAAATACAGCTGAAAAATTGAAAAATTAAAGAAAACAAGAATGAATTAAAAGTGAAATAAAGCAGGCACTGCATTAATTGTGAGCCATCGTCGACGCAGCCGCTGCAGCGAGTGGAGTATGTACTAATTATTGCTCTCGTGCACGAAACGCTCATTTACACGCCTCAGTCGCAGTCGCAGTCTCAGACAGCGAACACACACAGACATACAATATATGTATATATATATACATAATCACACGTACACGCACACACACAACGACGCTGACACTGAGACTGACGCTCGGCGAGACATTTTTTTGTGTACATTTTTGTATGTTTTCATATTGTTGTTGTTTGCAACAAAGTTTTACGTTTACGTTTTTTGCCTGTTTATTGTATATAAATGTAAATGTATATGTTTATTGCCTGTCTCGTATACGTTTGTGTGTGTGTTCTTACCTCGTATTTGTTATATCTACCAAACTACCAGTAACAACAAAAAAAAGGAAAGAAAAAAGCAACAAAATAAAACAAAATAACAAAAACGCAGCAGCAGCAGCAATATGCTGCCAACAACAATAAAAACAATCAGCAGTCGCAACAGCAGCCGCAGAGCAGCCGCAGTCGCAGTCGTCGTCGCAGTAACAGCAAACAACAGAACATCGCTGCCGTCGTCGTCGTCGTCGCTGCTGCCGTCGCCGCCGCTGACGTCGCCGCATGCATACTATTAATTTATTATACAAATTGTTTTTATTTTGAATAATGGATCGTCGTGCATTGAAGTTTATGCAAAAAAGGTATTTTGTTTGTTTTTGTTTTTTGTTTGTTTTGTTTCGTTATCTTTTAGTTTTTAAAATACAACATTTCATTTGCAAACTGACCGAAGCCACTGTTAACAGCATACAACATATACATACGCGTGTGTATGTGTATTTGCATATGTGTGTCAATGCACTCGCGTTTATTATTACTAATGTTATTTCTCCTTTTTTCTGCCGCTGTCACACACGCACACTAACTTCTTGATCTCTCTCTCTCTCTCTCTCACTTTGCGCTTCTACTTCTATATTTGTTATTATTACATCGTAACCGCGTCTCAGGTTCGCTTCAAGTGTGACCCTCGCAGCGCAAGAAATATTCTTATGCTGTGCACACACTGGATTTGTTTTCCATTCGTTTTTCAGGCTACATTGTTTTTGTTCTGACTATTTCTCTTGAATTTAATTTTTCCGTTTTTCGTTTTTAATAGATGTTCATAATTGCAGCGTTGCCTTTGGCGCGCAGTTCAACTGAGCAGCGTTTTACAACACTGCTGCAGATGACAAATGTGTACAAATTCAATACAAATGCATGTGTGTGTTTATGTGTATATATGTATATATATCTGCGTGCCGTTTCTGTTTGACGTACCATCATAATCATACTTGTACTTGAAACGCTCTCCTTTAGTTGAAACAAGCAAAAATCCCAAAACGAGTTTTTTGTTGCCCCATCTGCTCAGCTCTTGCAGTGTTGATAAAACACTGCAGGCTCAGGCAAACACATACATATATACACTCGCAGCAAATTTCGCAATGTATACACACCGCGTATGTGTGTGTGCGTGTGCGTGTGTTTGTAAATTTGTTGGTGGTTGATTTTCTTTTACTTTTCGCAGCATTGAAAAGCAAAAGTTCTAAGCCAAAAGTAACATTTTTTTGCCGAAACCGAAACTGCAGTCGGCATTAAGCAGCGGGAGCACCGCACCAGAAGAAGACGAAGAAGAAGAACAAGAAACAGCCAACACTAGCAACACAACAACAGTCCGTGGAGCGCATTAGCTCTCTCTGTCGCGCGCGCGTGGGCTCCCATAGCCCGAAGTAAACAAAATTTGAGGCGCGTTGTAGTGTTGCCATCAGGCCAAAAAGTTTTCTCTACTAAATATAAACAATGTACTTTAATTTGTTGTATTTTAACATTGCTTCTCTATGAAATTTAATCGGCTATGAAAAAAATATTTGCATGCCTTTGAACTCATAGTTTTCAAATAAAAGTTTAATTTGGCTTTTTTTTTTTACATATTTGCTTATGATTTGATATACATATGTGTTTGTGCATTCAATTTGCTGTCTGTTGGCAACTCTACACTGACACCAACTTATGCTCATTCTCTCATGCATTTGGCACATTCGTGTGTGTTTTCAGCTACGCTCGTCATTTGACCAAGCAACCAGTGCCATCTCGCTCACACTTACTCATTTGCCATACAGCAGCAACAAGGGCGACATTACCGTGCACTCAATTGTATCTTTATATTCGCATTCGTATTTTAATGTGTGTGTGTGTTGCTGTTGGTAGCTGCGGCCTGGCATGCAGAAATGAAACCCGTTCGTATAATCAATATGTACTCATCTATTTTCGTCTTGTACCCGCCACCCCCTACCGCGTGTACAGGTTTAATGCCCCATCAACCACCAAACGTAATTTTGCACGCATGTTTCTCGCAAGAATTTTAATTTTATGTTCTATTTTGTTGCTGTTGTTGTTTTTGTCGCTCTCACCTGCATGCTAGCTGCGCGCGTTCTCCCTAGCTCTGTCTCTCTCTTACCCACTCACACATAAATTTTTTTTCTTACTTTTTGCTAGCTCATTTGAGCGCATGCTCGTTCTGTTTGCGTCGTCGGCATTGTTATCAATCTTCGTGCAACTCAATTTGGTTAGAAGCGAACATAAAATTGGTGATGGCTGTGCGGCATTATTATTACTGCTTTTGTTATTGTTGGGTTGTTAATGGCACTGACGCTCCCCACAGGCTGTCTCAGCAGCGACCTGGCAAAACCACTCAACGATTCAGGCTCTCACTCTCTCTTCCTCTCCCATACACAATCACTCACACACGCACACACATACACACACACACACACAGGCACGCACACACGAAATCAAGCATCAAACCAGTCTTGAGCTGCAAGTTTTTTCTTTTCTCTTCTGACAATGAGAAGGATGATTCTGCTGCTGCTGGTCTGCTGCGTCTGGCACAGCGTCTAGTCGTCAGTTTTTTTTTTCCTTTTTATGTATTCCGTTCCACCAGCTTTCGCTTACTCTTTGCCGTTTGCGGTGCGCTTCGGTGGGGGCGTGCGACCTTAGCATACCCAGCAGCAACCCTGACGCATGCATGAAACACCCCTGACCGATTTCATGGCTTGCCAAAACCGCCCACTGCTGCGGCCACCTTCAACTCCACCAGTTCGCCCCTGTCCCTCCCTCATTGCTTGTGCAGTCCTGTTGCCAGGGGTAACCCTAATGCTGTGCCGGCTCTAATAACCTCTGCACAGTTTCGCTTGTAGCTTTTTCTTTTATATGTTTTATATGCCTCACGGGCATTACGGGGGCGGCTGTGGGGTATTTGGTGAGACTGTGGCAGCGTCAGGAATTGGTCTTGCTGCTGTTAGCTTGTGAAATTTAAAACTAAACATTGCGGGTTTTTATGTCTCGTTTTGTTTTTTTTTTTTTTTTTTTTGTAGTGGCAACTGTCAGTTTTCGACAGTTTTTATTTTCGGGTCTCTGAACTGAAGTTTGGCAACGTCGGATAAAGTTAGTTAATAACTTTTTCTTTTAGCTGCCTTGATTTGTACACTCAGAAGTACTTCCAATTTTGATTATGTGCATATATAAATTATTTTTAAATTGTTTTTTAATTCTAACTGACTACCACATTGTCTATTTTAACCAAAATATCAATTTTGCGTATGCACCTGAAGAGAATTATCTTTTAGTTCTTGGGACTTCGCTTAACAACAGTTGAATTGCCCTTCCTTTACTTTAACTGGCTGCTAGGTTGCCAATCTTCACACTGACACAATTGCATTTATGTACTTTGTTTAATTTTTTCCAGTTGGTAACTTGCATATGTATTGAGCTGCATGAGTCCTAAACAACGGTAACTGCACAATGCAGCTCTCTCACTCTCGCTTTCTCTCTTTCCCTCACTCTCTCCCGGTAAGCTTGTTCAGCTGTACGCCACTCCCACGCAGCTCGTCTAACTGCATCTCTCGTTCGCCTGCAACTCCTTCTGAATGTTTATAGTTTACAATTGACGTCAATAGAGAAGCACATGCACACACATGCGAAAAAGGAAGATGTATATGGATGTGTATGAGTGCATTTACATGCATATGTGTATGTGTTGTCTGGGACTTTTTAGTGCAGCCTCCACATAATTTTTAAATGACCTCCTTCGTTAGCATTAGTTACTCGCGCGCGTGTGTATGTGTGTGTGCACATTGATATAAATGAGCCACATTTACGGTTATGTGGGTCAATGATAGCTGCTTTAACGACCCCAAAAAACTTCACATGCTGCATAATAAGGCACCAGATCGAAGTTGAGGTCTATCGAAGCGGGGTTCGTGTTGAAAGCTAGTCGCAAGAAAGGACGTTTATTGATTGAAATTTAATACCAGGCAGGTTGAAGTCAACATATGTTTATCGGAACTGTTTTCGATATTAAAAATAATTGAAAAAAAAATGAAAAACTTAAAAAAAAAACTTGTTAAAAATCATCTCAAGTTAAAATCTGTTTGCCCGAACCGTCGTTTTGCAATCTTTAAACTTTAATAAAATATTTACTTAAATTTTCGAACTATGATTTATGTGATTTAAATGTAGATCCGAAAAGCATTGAAATATAACAGCTGAAAGATTAAGAAACATGTAATTAAAGTTTAGTTTTTTTAAATTTGTTAAGTTTTTTTTTTTTTTTACGTTTATCAGTAAAATATATGACACTTCGTGCATATCATGCATATTATTATTGGTTAGTATTTTGTATTAAAAATAATTCATAAATTTAAAACTGTTTAAAAATATTCGTTTACAAAAGCTTAAAACGGTTTCTTTTTCTTCCATATGTAAACACTTGCACATGAGATTGTGAATGATCTTTGCATTTGACTCTCGCTGCAGGCTCAGCACAGAGCGAGCTTTTTCTTTTCTTTTACTGTGTGAGAGAGAGAGAGAGAGAGAGAGAGCATGCATCGCCCACGCTTTGAGCTTTTTTTTTTATATTTATTTTTTTGCACTTCTTTCTGGTCTTTTGCATGCAAATGGCGGGTGCTGCCAACCTGTTTGTGCATTTCGCAGTGCTTTTGCTCTGCTCTTTGGCATTGCTTTTGCTCGTTGCTTTGCGTGCTTTATTTATTTATTATTATTTTTTTTTTTCGTTTCGCTGTGCAAATGTTTGGCCAAAATGTTGCATGCCGCACGCCGTCGCAAATATTCCAAGTGTGTGTGTGTGTATGTGTGTGTATATGTGTGTGTTTGTGTGTGTGTGTTGTGCGCCTTTTGATTTGTTTTAACTAATTCATTTGCCCAATTTCTCTTTCCAATGCAGAGCGGACACTGAAAGCGATACAACAACAACAACAACAAACACATTAACAGCAACATCAACAGCAACAACATTAGCAGCAGCATCAGCAGCAGCAACAACAATTTTAACAACAGCAACAACGACAACAACAACAACTGCGCTTCCATTAAAAGACAACTCGAATATACGAGGCAGCAGCAGCAGCAGCGGCAGCGACAAGTTGCAAACAGCAACGCAGCAGCTACAACAGCAACACAAGCAGCAGCAGCAACAACAACAGCAGCAACAGCAGCAGCAGCAGCAACAGCAGCAACAACAACATATTGTCAGCGTTGAGCGGCCCTTGAAGTGCCTGGAGACGTTGGCCCAAAAGGCGGGCATTACCTTTGACGAGAAATACGATTTTGCCAGTCCGCCGCATCCGGGCATTGGCGCCCATACGCCCACGCACAACAACAACAACAACAACAACAATAATAATAATAATAATAACAATAATAACAACAATAATAACAATAATAACAACAACAACACGCAGTTGAACAACAACAATCACGTTAAAAACGTTACGCCCACATCAATTGCAACAAGCACTGCGCAGACGCCGCCCTCAGCGCGACGCACAGCAGCAGCAACAACAGCACCAACAACAGCAGCAGCAGCAGCAGCAACCACTCCCAACAGCTCAGCGCGTTCACGTAGCGTCTCACGTTCGCGCTCGCGGTCGAGCACGCCCACCTCACGCACAGCAGCAGCTACAGCAGCAGCCGTAGCAGCAGCAGCAGCAGCAGCAGCAGCAGTTGTTGGCGGCACGCTGGAGAAATCACAGAGCCCCGCCCAACAGGTGGCATCCGCTGCGGCGGTGCCACTGCAAATCTCACCGGAGCAACTGCAGCAATTCTATGCGAGCAATCCGTATGCGGCCATCCAGGTCAAGCAGGAGTTTCCCACACATAATGCTGGCAACAGCGGCGGCGGCGCTGGCGGCAACAACAGCAACACCAACGAGCTGAAGCATGCAACCGGCCTGCTGGACGCCAACCAAACGACACAGCTGCAACAGTTGCAGCTGCAACAGCTGACCGCCGGCGATGGCAGCGCAGCGGCTGCTGCTGCCGCCGTTGCCGCCGCCGCTGCAGCCGGCAGTCCAGCGGCAGCGCAACAGAATGCGCTCCAACAGCAGGCGGCAGTAGTCGCGGCCCAGCAGCAGCAACAGCAGCAGCAGCAGCAACATCAGCAACAACAGCAGCAACAGCAGGCCGCACAGCAGCAACACTCGACAGCAATTAGCACCATGTCGCCGATGCAACTGGCCGCTGCCACCGGCGGAGTGCCCGCCGACTGGGCCAATGGACGCACCGTGCAGCTGATGCAGCCATCGACCGGCTTCATATATCCACATCTGTCCATTGTCTCCGGAAATCTGCTGCCCGCCGCGCTGGGCCAGCAGCCCATACAGGTGATTGCCGCCGGCAAGCACTTCCAGGGCAGCGCGCCGCAAATGATAACGACGACCACGCAGAACACCAAGCAAATGATTGGCGGGCAGGCGGGCTTCGCCAGCGGCACCTATACGATACCCTCGAGCCAGTCGCCGCAGACGCTGCTCATATCGCCGGTAAATGTGATATCGCATTCGCCGCAGCAGCAGAGTCTTCTGCACTCGATGGCGGCGGCGGCGGCGCAGCAGCAGCAGCAACAACAGCAGCAACAACAACAACAACAGCAACAACAGCAGCAGCAGCAGCAACAGCAGCAACAGCAATTGACACAGCAGCAACAGCAACTGACGGCTGCAGCTGCGGCCCAACAAGCGCTGGCTGTCAGCGCCTCCAAGGTGGGCGTCGGCGTCGGCGATGGGCAGGCCAAGCTGCAGCAGAAGGTCGTCCAGAAGGTGACAACCACAACGAACACGGTGCAGGCGGCGAGCGGTGCTGCTGCTGGCGGCGGCGTTGTCGCCCAGGCTCAACAGCAGCAGCAACAGCAGACGACCACACAGCAGTGCGTCCAGGTCTCGCAGTCAACCCTGCCGAGCGTGACGGCCGCCCAGGCGGCCCAGTTGATTAGCCCGCTGCAGGGCACCGCCACCGGGCAGCCGCAGCAGATGCAGCTCGCTCCCTGGTTTTGGCAAAATTTCGGAGGCAGTCCGATCATCTTGCGTGGCCAGCCGGATCATACGTCCGGCATGTTCATCCAGCAGCCGACCCATCAGGCCCTGCAAACCCAACAGAATCGTGAGTAAATGCAGTTCAAAGGCCGAGCTCACGACACGAACTAGTTGCTAGCAGCTCACTGAACCAGTTCCAAGCTGTTTTCCACTTGAAGAAAACTAAAGCAAGAAAAAAAAACATATATTATATGATACGCAGGTCTGATCGGAAGGGAAGACGAACCTATGAAAAGTTTTATGAGTTTAGTCGTAGAATTGAGTGAGAAATAGACAGACAGCAGGGATGTTAGGTTGGTAGCAGGGTATCTCTCAGTCGGATACTCCCGACTAGAACCTTTGCTTTGCTTTGTTTGTTTTATGTTATACAGACAATATTGAATAACTTTAGAGGTTTATCTAGAAACCACTGCCGTGAACGACTCTGCATCATTCTGGTTCATTTAGTTCCAGGCGTGAACTAGTTACTTTATAAAAGTAATTCAAATAGCTAAGCAATTTTAAAAAGAAAGTTCTTAAGGTTGAGAGATTTATTCAGGTTGATTTAGTTCCAGCCGTGAACTAGTTACTTTATAAAGGTAATTTAAATAGCTAAGCAATTTTTAAAAGAATGTCCTTAAGGTTGAGAGATTCATTCTGGTTCAGTTAGTTCCAGGCGTGATCTAGTTACTTTATAAAGAAAGTTCTAATAGCGAAGCAAATTTTTAAGGTAAAGATTCATTATGGTTCATTTACTTCCAGGCGAGAACTAGTTACTTTATAAAGGAAATTCAAACAGCAAAGCAATTTTAAAAAGAATGTTCTTAAGGTTGAGAGATTCATTCTGGTTCATTAAGTGCCGGGCGTGAACTAGTTACTGTTAAATAGAAAGAAAGAGCTGCGACTTTTGAGTGTTGTTCAGCACTAGCAACAGTTCGTGTCGTGTCACGCGCCCATCTCTAGCAGCAACAAACTTATCGTTTGTTTTTTTTTTATTCGCCTGCATCCACAGAAATCATTCAGTGCAATGTGACGCAGACGCCGACCAAGGCGCGCGCTCAGCTGGACGCGCTGGCGCCGAAGCAACAGACGCAGCAACAGGCGAATGCACAGCAGCAGCAACAGCAGCAGCAGCAGCAGCAGCAACAGGCGCAGCAGCAGCAGGCGGTGGCGGTGGCAACCGCGCAGCTGCAGCAGCAGCAACAACAGCTGACGGCACAGCTGCAGCGCACCGGTGCTCCCATCTTGCCGCACAATGGGGCTCAGGTGCGGCCCGCCAGCTCCGTGTCCACACAGACGGCGCAGAACCAGAGCCTGCTTAAGGCGAAGATGCGCAACAAACAGCAGCCAGTGCGGCCGGCGCTGCCAACGCTCAAAATGGAGAATGGACAGGCGGGCGGTGGCAAGGCCACGGGCAATGCGGCAACGACGCTCAGTCAACATATCGCCGTGCAGCAGCAGCAGCAACAGCAACAGCAGCAACAGCAACAGCAGGCGGCGGCAGCAGCGGCTGCGGCAAATCTGCACCAGGTGGTCACCACGGCGGGCAACAAGTAGGTGGTGAAATTGTGCGTGTGGCTCCAGATACTTACAATTGCTTCTCTCCCTCTCTCTCTTTCTCTCTCGCGCTTGCAGAATGGTGGTCATGAGCACCTCGGGCACGCCGATAACGCTGCAGAATGGGCAAACGTTGCAGACGGGCGGCGTGGATAAGCAGCAGCAGCAGCAACAGCAACAGCAGCAGCAGCAACAGTTGCAGCTAATGAAGAGCCAACAATTGCTGCAACAGCAAATGCTGCAGCATCATTTATTGCAATTGCAACAGCAACAACAGCAGCAGCAGCAGCAGCAACAGCAACAGCCGCAGCAAGCGCAACAGCAGCAGACGCTGACAAATGCGACCGCTCAGCAAATATTGCAGGTAGCGCCGAATACGTTTATAGCCTCGCAGCAGCAGCAACAAGCGCAGCAGCAGCAGATGCATAATCAATTGCTGCAGCATCAGTTGCAGCAACAGCAGCAACAGGCACAGCAGCAACAGCAGCGCGAACAACAGAATATTATACAGCAAATTGTGGTGCAACAAACGGCCACGCAACAGCACCAGCAGCAGCAGCATCATCAGCAGCAGCAACAGCAGCAGCAACAGCAACAACAGCAGCAGCAGCAGCAGCAGCAACAACAACAGGCACAGCAGCAGCAGGCGCAACAGCAACAATTGCAGCTGAGCAGCGTGCCCTTCTCAGTTAGCTCGACAACAACGCCCGCTGGCATTGCCACCTCCAGCGCACTGCAGGCCGCATTGTCCGCCTCTGGTGCTGTCTTCCAGACAACCACCAAGACGAGCACCTCGCTGCCCAGCAGCAGCGTGGTGACCATCAGCAATCAAAGCGCCGGGCCGCTGGTCACGAGCAGCACTGTAGCCAGTCTGCAGCAGCAGGCGCAACAATTGCAGCAGCAGCAGCAACAGCAGCTTATAACGGCCAGCATAGCGGCTGCCACACAGCAGCAGCAACAGCAACAGCAGCAACAGCAGCAACAACAGCAGCAACAACAGCAGCAACAACAGCAGCAGGCGCAGCAACAGGCGCAGCAACAGGCGCAGCAGCAGGCGCAGCAGCAGCAGGCGCAGCAACAGGCACAGCAACAGCAGGCGCAGCAACAGGCACAGCAACAGGCGCAGCAGCAGGCACAGCAGCAGCACGCACAGCAGCAGCAGCAACAGGCGCAACAGCAATTGTCCAGCAGCACGTTAACTGCTGCGTCGCCCACACAGAATCCCATATTGGCCATGACGTCCATGATGAATGCGACGGTTGGCTTGCCGGCAACAACGCCGCCCGTGAGCAGCGCTGTGGTTAGCACGGCGCTTGTGACGCTCAGCAATAGCATAAGCTCGCTGCCAGCCACGCCTACCAAGGCAATTACCATGAGTACGGCCAGCAGCCAGGAGACGCCCAAACAGCAGCAGCATCAGCAGCAGCAGACGGCGACGGCGGCGACAACGACTACGACAACAGCATCTTTAGTGACAATTGAGTCGGCCGCTTTGCAGGATGCCAGCAAGGCCAACGCGGAGGCAAGCAGCTCCACGGCAGGCGCAGCAGAGACGCTGCACAACGGTGATGTGGGTGAGGCAACGCCCACAAAGCTGACAGCAACGGCAACACCAACAGTTGCAGCTGCTGCAGTCAAGCAAAGCAATGCTGTGTTGCCTAGCAGCAGCAGCGGCGGCAGCGGCGGCAAAGATGACAACAGCAATGTGAAGAACAGCAGCAGCAGCGTTAGCAGCACAGCGTCCACCAATGGCATTGCGAGCAGCGCGTTGCGTAACAGCAGCAGCAGCAGCAGTGCAACAACGACTACAACAACAACAACCACCAGCAGCAACAACAACAGCAGCAGCAACACCAGCAGCAGCAATGGCAAGGATCTGCCCAAGGCCATGATCAAGCCAAATGTGCTGACCCATGTCATCGATGGCTTCATTATACAGGAGGCCAACGAACCATTTCCGGTGACACGGCAACGCTATGCGGACAAGGATGCCAACGATGAGCCGCCCAGTAAGTGCACACAGCCAAATGAAGGCAAATCCAAAACTTATGCTAAATCATATTTTGCAGAGAAAAAAGCAGCCATGCAGGAGTCGGATCTCAAGGCGGGCGCAACAGCAAGCACGTCGACAACAACAACAACACCAACAGCGAGCTCTGCAACAGCAACTGCTGCTGGCATGGCTGGCGGGGCGCTGGTCAGCGTGGCCACACTGCCGGCGGATATGGTTGCCTGCGAGCAATGCGGCAAGCCGGAGCATCGCAGCAAGCTGAAGCGCAAGCGTTATTGTTCGCCGGGCTGTGCACGTCTGGCGAAGATGGGCGGCAGCAACAGCAGCAACGGCAGCGCCGTGGGCATGGTCGCCGCTGATGCATTAGCACTGGCGGACAAGCTGGACGAATCGCTGGCCGAGGAGAAAATGCAAACGGACGCCCTGAGCCCCGAGCCGGCCATGATTATAGCTGAGCTGCCGTCGGCCGTGCTGGCAGCGGCAACAGCCACGGCAACAATTGCAGCTGCAGTGACAGCAGTGCCAGCAGCCACGCCCACCAGTAGCAGCAACAGCAACAGCAGCAATGTCAGCGCCGCTGTCGTTGCTGTGGAGCGTCCCTCGATCTGCAGCTGGAGCGTGGATGAGGTCAGCGAGTTTATACGCAAGCTGCCCGGCTGTCAGGATTATGTGGATGATTTTGTGCAGCAGGAGATCGATGGACAGGCGCTGCTGCTGCTCAAGGAGAATCATTTGGTGAATGCGATGGGCATGAAGCTGGGACCGGCGCTCAAAATTGTCGCCAAAGTCGAGTCCATGAAGGAGGTGAATCTGGCCCCGGCGGCAGTTAACGATGGTGCCAAGGAAACGGCCAATGCCGCGCAATAGTGCATAACCAGAGCAAGGGATAGTTGCGTTAGCCGCCCCCGCCGCCGCCGCAGCAGCAGCAGCAGCAGCAGAAGCAGCAGCAGCTCCTCCTCTGGCAGCCGTAGCGCGCCTCTGTCGCCCGCCTATTCCATAACCCCGCCGCTGTACTCGCCCGTGCTGCGCAGCAAATAGGCGCCACAAAATGCTGGTCTAACCAGCTTCAAGTGGAGTGGCGTTCATTGTGAATGTGATTCACAGCAGCTAATGTTAACCGCCCGCTACACACCTAGGAGCACCGCATCCTGCCCCAACACTCACACACTCACACAAACACACACACCACCCAACCCCTTGCTAGCCATTCCCTAAACCCAACCCCAAGCTCGCAGCTGTAGTTGTAGTCTGTACGTAATTTTAATGTAGCTTAAAATTTGTAAGGCCAATTGTATGATAATGATTGAAAACTCCATCTAATGTTAGCAACCCCAAAGCCTACACCCGCTTAACTCTCGAAACCCCCTGCCCCTGACCCTGCCCCTGACCCTGCCCCTGACCCCTCTAGTGTTAGGTCTATATAAACCTTATATAGTATATTTGTAAGGCCTCCATCAATTGTACAATTTGAAGCATAAACTTTCTAAACGTTTACAGTGCTCTACATATACATATATTCACTCACATTTAAATATTAAACGAAACGGCCCTTCCCCGCCCTTCCAAGGAAAAAGGACAGCAAAATACTAATTAAATAATGCTACTATTAAATACTAAGGCAAATTTTAGTGTTTAAGTCTTAACTGAATTGAAAATAACGAAATACAATTAGTTTTTGCATATAGTATTTTTTTTTTGTCAATCATCAACAGCAATATGCAAATGCAATATGCAAATTTTAAAGAAGTGAAAAAGAACTAGTTAATATCTAAATATAACTATTATATACATACTTACATTTATATATATACATTAACTATGATTATATCCAAATTTTTTTTTTTGCTATGCGTAATTTTTATATATTACACATATAAAATACGAATTGGTTCTTGAGCCATGCTATTTTCCATCACGCTAGAGAGAGTTAAACCGGTTGAAATCTGTCGAACCAACTACTGAAACTATATATATATGCTATATATAACTGATTTATGTAGCTGATTACAACAACTACCACACACACACACACACACAATCTTTTTGCTAACGAAATGATTAATGAAACTAATTGATTATATATTATATAGTATAGCATATATACATATTTTTTTTTATAATGCTTAGTTTTAAGCGTCGAACATATATATATTATATATTTTTTTTTTCGGAATTGATTTTTTTTTTATCGCTATGGCTGAACAAAAACAAAACTTCACTGTATAGTGTTTAATAAATGTGAATATGGAAAGTTTTTGCTGTATCTTTTTTTCCCCTAGTTGGATGAAAATAAAAACAAATGGACATACTTTATAGCAGGCGCGAGAAGCGCAGAGAAAGGCGACCAGATAGACCGAAAGTCGGCAGTGTAATATATATAATGCATATATAGTACGAACAAGTGTAGACAAAACGGAGAAGCGATTTGCTCCGGGCAATGCTACGTGGTAGGTGCAAGAAACTGAGAGAGAAGCTGCTATTGGTACTATTTCATATCAGAGTGGACGTGAGAAGCGAAGAGAGAAGCACCAGACGTGAGAAGCAATGCTACAATTTTACGTGAGATGTAAGCCGAGAACTGTAAGCTAACAATATGAGAGACAATGAGAGAGAGAGAGAGAGGGAGAGAGAGAGAGAAGGAGAGAGAGAGAGAAGGAGAGAGAGAGAGAAGGAGAGAGAGAGAGGGAGAGAGAGAGAGAGGGAGAGAGAGAGAGGGAGAGAGAGGGAGAGAGAGAGAGAGAGGGAGAGAGAGAGAGAGGGAGAGAGAGAGAGAGGGAGAGAGAGAAAATGACCGAGCGAGTGGGAGAGTGGGAGAGAGCGAGAGAGTGACAGACAGTGAGAGTGGGAGAAGAAGAGTGACGTAGAGAGGAGAAGGTGGGTAGAATAGAGAAGTTACATATATTAGATGTAAAAGAGAAAGAGAGAGTGTAGTGGGAGCGAGAGATTGGAAGAGTGAGAGTAAGAGAGAGAGAGAGAGTGAGAGTGAGAGCGAAAGAGAGAGAGAGAGAGAGAGAGAGTTAGGTATAGTGAGAGGGATAGTGAGAGCGAGAGAGTGCGATAGTGAGCGCGAGAGAGAAAAGAGTGTGAGTGACAGAGAGAGAGAGGAGAAAGGTGGGTAAAATAGACAAGTTGAAAAAATGTCTTTATAGAGCAAAATGCAATGCTACAGGACAATACACTTACAAGGGCAGATAGCGAGAGAAAGTGAGAAAGAGAGAGAGAGAGAGAGAGTGCGAGAAATAAATTGTAGGCCACGCAGTGCAATCGAAGACACGGGTTTCTTCTTTGTTTCCGCTAAGAACCTCGCAGAACTTTGTAAAGGAGTTCCCTAAGGACAGGTATTCCTGTTAATATATATATGAATATAAGTATATGTTTATATTCCGGTTAATATATTATTAACAGCTGAAAAATAAGGATAATACACTTACAAATTTGGAACATTCAACACATTTGTAACGCCCTCTCATAGTTGATGAGCTTTTCCCGTTTTCTGCTTCTCGCACATGCGAATAGGGTTGCCACCATGCAAATGAAAGTCAGTGTTGTTTAAGCTATTGTGAAAATATTGTTTTATTTTTATGTTAAAATTCTCTGGTACTTTATATATTTTTGAAATATGCATACATGTTTTGAAATCCCCTTTGATACATAATGAGTTTATAATTATAATAAATTCAATGAGGGATTCTTTGAACTTTAATGACATTTTTAATAGATTTTTAAATGGTCTTTTTTGTCTTTTCTTTTTGTATTTATATCTTTTGTTTTGTTTTAAGGAAGTTCAAGAACTTTAAAGAGTTTATCAAGTGCGGCTGTTGAAACAAAATACATTATATCGTTCATTTTTGAAATGTACTAATTTCATACAGAATAAGTAATAGTAGGTAATGCCCATGGCATTATGCCCTAAGTGGGCTAACGGTTCATCCAGATATTCACGGTATTCTCTGGATCTACGGCTTATATAAAAACTTTTATCGAGGTTTCTAGTGGCAAAGCTTTTTTCGACTGGCTCTGGATTATATTGTTGACAATGTTTACCATTCAAATATATGTCATATGTCGGTCTCTTTACATTTTCAAGGGATCTATCTAAGAACTGAAACAGTTTAATACCGACACGCATCATTTTACAAATGAGCGTGACGTAACGTCCTCAAGGTAAATCATTTGAAAAATGTTTTTATTTATTTTTTATTAATAAGTTTTTAAAGCCAATTTTGCGTTTTCTTATTAAGAGTGTATAAATGGAAATTGGTATTTGTTTGGTATTTTATTTGTTGGTATTTAGTAGTATCTTTAAAGCGCTTTATCTTTGGATAGTATTTATTAGTTTTCTGGATTCTATTTAAATTTTTCGATTTATCATCTTAAAAATACCCATTATTTAGATTTATGAATTCCTATGAATTCTTTGTTTTTTTTTTTTTAAATTTTATTTTGTTTATATTTAATGCATAAATATACTATATATGTTTGCATATTGGTCAGATATTGTGGCATTCGAATTGTACATTCAGTTAAGATCATTGTTTATTGTTTCTGCTTCATTTCATACCCCTGCAGTAGATAGTTTGTTGGGGAGCCGAGGAACCGCGCATTATCTATTTCAAAGGTGTTTAAACACATTAAATACTAAAAAGAAGTTATAGCAGGAGAGAACCATTTCAAAAGACTTTAAATACATTAAATACTAGAAGGTTTTATCATATAAGAAACTAGAAAGCAATCATTTGAAACGATTTTAAAGACATTTAACACTAAACATAAACAACTAAGAAACTTGGAAGGAAACATTTTGAAAGACTTTAAAAATATGATATACAAAATATATGGCCGTATTTTAAAGAGGTTATATCATTTGAGGAACCATTTTAATAGGCTTTAAATACATTAAATACTTAATAGAAGGCTTTAATTGGAAGAAGTTGTATTATGTGGTAAACCAGGAAGAACCGTTTTTCAGATTTAAAATACTTTAAATACTAAATTGAAGGCTATAATTTAAAGGTGTTTTAAAATACTGTAAATACTATAATTACTAAATATGTGGGTATAATTTGAAGAAGTTTTATTAGAAAAGGAACCAGGAAGGAAGCATTAAAAAGGCTTTTAAGACATGAAATAAGTAGTAAAAAGAAGGCTATAATTTCAAATACTAAATACTAAATATATGACTTTAATTTAAAGAATTTACATCATATAAGCAACCAGACAGAAAGTATTTTCAAAGATTTTATACACAATATATGGCTATAATTTGAGAAAGTTATATTTCGGACTAAATCTTAAATAAGCAAGGGAAATAAACATTGGCTTTTTTTTGCAAATCTTCTTAAATCGGAATGCCTGGAAACCATTGAAATTTTAATATTGATTTTCCTCGGGAAATATCATCCATATATATATATATATATATATAGAGCTTGTTCTCTTCAGATCCATATACCCTATATGAACTGCAGGGGCATTTTATACGACATAGCCGTAAATGAGTTTTATCCTTCAGTTTTTAAAATACTTTTCTTGGTTATTCATATAATAGAGAATGCTTGTTTACGTTTGAGCCTCATTCTCGAGGCCTTTATCCCTTCTTTTTTGTTGTTGTTGTTGTTGTTGTCATTTTTATTATTACATATTGCAATTAATATTGATTTGTTGTGTTTTCATAACGTGTTTATTATTTACAGTTGTGTGAGGCAAACAAAAAATTGTCACAGCCGTACTCCTTATATATATATATATCGTATATTGCCGTTAGTTGTGGCGTTTACTGTAGCTATCGATAATTTCTTGAATCTTATCATTTTGTTAATAACACTTTTTGCTTTGTATTTGCTTAATTATGTGGTTTGTTTATTGGATGCTTGTTTAGTTAGACGTTTGCTTTGGCTGGTCCTGCAATATGCCTAGAAATCAAAGAAAGTTGACCTATTTATATCGAAAGAGACGCTTCAAATGCTTAAGTTCTACAATTCGGAGAGAAATGAAAACGAAACTCAACTCTAGGTAGAGGTTTTTCTTTTTTTTTTTTTTTCGTTTTAGAAATTTTATGCAGCTATTAAAATTGTGTTATTAAGGATTTAAGTTATAGTTTCTTGTTTATTAAAATACTTTTACTGAGTTTTATTAAAGATTTTGATTAGTTGTTAAAGTTTGTTATTGGCTGGCAAACGAAATAAAAACTTCTTTATTTTTGAGGTTAGTTTTTCGTTTTTAAGGTTAGGGTTTCTTAAAGATGTTATCTGTGTATACTATTTGAGAGTTCTTTTGATGCTTGCGAAGCCAGTTGATATGGCCTTTGATTTCGAATCAATAGAATGATGTGTGCGATTGTGTGTGTCTGTCTGCCTGTGTGTGTGTGTGTGTGTGTGTGTGTGTTTGGATCGTGTTTAACCTACAATAAAATTAGCACCAATGCAAAATATATACGATTTTGGGCATATATACTATAACTATATAAGTGTATGTGTGTGTGTGTGTGTGTGTGTGTGTGTGTCATATGATATGTGTAATTTACTACAGTTATTAAATTGCAATTACAAGATCTTAAGATCTAAATCAAGAATGAAAAAAAGAAAAGAAGAGCTTGGAAAAACAAATTGTCACTAGGTGTTTGAACTGGGGGCGAGATTTGTTGGGCTATATATGTATATATATATTATATATATATATATTAAAAAGTGCGTGTACATTGGCTGAATGCACATTTTAGTTCATACTATATCATTAATTATCTATTCTCGTACTTGATTCATTTAGCTAAACACTAATTAACAAGTTTTTGATCCGAATTATATAAAGCTAGGCAGCTATACGCGTATGTACAAATTGAGTATAAACTCGTATATATGTATATATATATATATATTTTTTTTTAATATCTGCTATATTCTATATAGACTTAGGAGCTAGTTAAAGACTGTCTTTACGTTCGCTTCATGAGTGTGATTTGGTTTGTTTTTTTTTTTTTTTTTTGGTTTTTTAAAGTATCTTTCTAGTATTTTTATGTGTGCCGACTCTACCAAATCTGAAGTCGGTTGGCTTGGACTGTATTAAATATATATGTTTTATATGCTTGCTTTATTGTACCTACATAAGACTAGGGACATACATATATAACTTGAGAACCTATGTTTTGTTCTGTATTACTCCAAATCATATAATTTATATAAATATATATATATGTATATACATATATCCATACATATATACATGCATCTTTTTTATTTGAAATCTTTTGAATGCACCTATATAAATCTTGTAAGTTGCAGTTATTACATTGTAATAAGTATCCATTTGGGGTTTAGCTTTTTTGGGTGCTGGGCTCCGTGGTATAGTTAACAAAAACCAACTTTCCCACTATCTACTTAAGATCTGGGTGGCGAGTTGGGGGGTAGGGGGGGGGGGGCTGACTTATTGCTAAACGCCGTTACTCAAGCGATTTCTGCTCAAGTTATAAATTGAGAAAACTGTTGCCCAGAAAGCTGAACATTATGGTGGACACGGCCAAGGGTGCGACCTGCACTTGGCAGGCGGTGCTATTCCCGGCCAGAATCTCGGCACGTTTACGCATACGTTCCTGAAAGTATAAGAATTATATTATCCATAATATCTATATGAACTGATGGGTGTATAATAGTATATCTAGTGTATCTAGTATCTATATTTACGATTTTTATGGCAGCTTAAGTATCTAGAGTATTCGAAGTACTAAAGTACTTATTGTATCTATTAATCTATCTATCTCTGTCATTTCTATTATATCCGTAGTATCGACTTTGTTTATAGCTTCCATAGTATCTAACGTTTTTATACTATTTATAGAATACATCTTTCCCATTATTGTCAATTGTCTATTGTATCTACAGCGTCTATTGTATCTATAGTATTTATTGTACCTGCTGTAATTATAGTTGCTATGTTATCCCTAGTTTTTATATCTATATTAACTGCTGCTCTAATACCTATAGTATCTGTCGCATCTATAGACAGTCCAATAAGATCGATTGTATTTTATTACCAAAATTTTTTTGAATAAAAATATTCGCTGATTCTTCTATCAGTGGTAGTATAGTTTATCGTTAATCCGTGGTATTTAAATCAATTTACCTAAGTATCTATAATACCAATTTTATTTCTATTTATTTCTATAGTATCTACAGTATCAATAATATCTTTTGTATCTATAAAATAAGTATTTGAAGTATTTACATGATAAATCCTATCTATTGTATCCATAACATAAGTATCTACAGTATCAAAATTATGGCTTGTATCTGTAAGATAAATATCTAAAGTATTTACGTTGTGAATATTATCTATTGTATGTATAAGATAAGTATCTAAAGTACCTGCTGTATGAATACTACCTATTGTATTTATAACAAGAGTAGCTACAGTTACAATATTATCTATTGTATCTATAACACAAGTATCTCAGGTTTCTTTATTATCTATTGTATCTAAAGCATCTTTGGCATCTATGCTACCTTTAAAATTCGTAGTATATGTATATAGTGTATTTATCTATATTACATATAGCGTTAAATACCATTTGACTTACCTGATAAAGCTTGTCCTCGCCAGGCGGATCCAGGCACTCGAATTCGCAGCAACGTTCGCCTACTCTGAAGTTTTTACAGAACTGAAAACGAAATTAAAGATAATATTTGGATCTGTTTAATTGAAGGCATTTTCGAATCACTCACGTAGGGCGGATCACAGTAAATGGCCTTGCACCACAGCGGCTCGGAATGATAGCAAACGCATAGACTACAAACACCAGGTCCGGGCACATAGAGCATGCCATGGTTCACCTTGTTACCCTGAAAGTCCACGCAGTCCTCCTCCAGCGCAACTGTTGAGGCAGACACACACACAGAGAGAGAAAGTGAGAGTGAGCGAGACCGAGAGAGTTATAAAGATAGAGAGAGAGAGAGAGAGAGAGAGAAGGAGAGAGAGAGAATGAGAGAGTGGTCTTTAATTCATATGTGAGATTGATATTGCATAGCCTTAAACGTAAGATGTTGAAAAAGTTTAACGCTAGCTTTGTGAATTCCAGTCCCTAGTGTGGAAAATGGGTGAAAAATGTATTGAATGATTTTAGTAATTCAATAATTTAATAATCAATCAACATGGTTAATGATTGCAAATGTTTCACACTTGTTTCGAGAATTCAGACAGAATGTGTGGAATATGGGTGAAATTCCTCTACCCTTGTAGAGGGTATTATAGCTTTGTCATGAAATGTGTAACGCATTGAAGGAGACCTCTCCGACCCCATAAACTATATATGTACATATATATTCTATATCAGCATAAACAGCCGAGCTGATATAGCAATGCTCATGTCTGTCCTTTCGTCTGTCCGTCTGTTTATTTGACCGTCTGTTTATCTGTCCGCCTGTTTCTATGCGAACTAGTCTCCCAGCTAAAAAGCTATCGTCTTGAAACTTTACATAGTTCCGTTTTTCGGTTGCAGTCAGTACATATGTCGGAACGGGCCGGATCGGACTACTATATCGTATAGCTGCCATAGGGACTATCGGCCGAAAAATATTCGGTGTTCCAAGATATTTGTATCAAACTTAGCATAACGAGCTTCACTATACTCACATATCTGCAAAAGGGGAATTGTGTACAAGGGCACGCCGAAGATAATCAGCTTCAGCTTCAGCTTCTCGTTTTTTTTTTGCTTTCAATTTGTTGAAACTGTTTTCAGTAGGCGTCGAAATACGCATCAATCAAAATATGAGGAAGCAGAAAGCATCGAAAATTCTATTTAGTTTGTTCAAGTGCCTAAAGCGGAGCACTTCCTTTTGAAATTAAATTAAGTAAAAAGTTGCGAATGAAAAATTGAAGTGAAATCAAATAACTAAATCACACTCTTTGGACTGGTAAAGTTAATGCAAATGAAATATGAAAGATAGTCAAATCTCTGCGTATATAAATGCCAGGCTACACTTCTTGAAGCTGTAAGTTAGATCTGCGGGGAATGATATCATAGACAAGATTTTTCTTTTGATTTGCTTATTTTCATTTTATTTTGCGTTGATAAAGAATTGTTTAATGCTAACTTGAGCCCAACACATATTTTAGTTAAAACAGATAAAAAAGATGAAGTATGTAATTTAAATATTTAGCATAAGAAACTAGACATATAAAAATTGTAAGCAGCACGTTCTGGCCGAGTGAAGCTTGTTTTTGAATATTTTAAATAATATTTTAAAATGAGAAATAACTCTAATATGAAATGACAAATTGGGTAAGCCCTTTCGACAACATTCAAGACTAACTACAATTTGGGATTAATTATAAAACAACAAATGCTATGCGCCGAAAGAAAATGAAGAGTTCTTTTCAAACCTAGAACTTATGTAAGTCTATTAATAAATAAATGGGACCTTTTTAATTGGAGCAGCTATTGCAGCTACATTGATGCAGATTTGTGGCGACGTGTCGTAGGGCAGCTTTTCGGTCAGCAGCTTTCAACATTGTGGTCAAAGGTCGTGAAGGTTGGGACAGGCGAGCAGCAGCCATGGCACAGCGTTGCCGCCGACCATTCTCCATCACTAAAAGCTGGGTAAGCGTGGGAAGGGAGCTGAGGTAGGGCACTGGCGGCGCCAGCTCCTGGCATCTGGCGATCGATGATCGCATCGTAGAACAGCAGCTGCAATCCCAGTGTGCGCACTCTGCAGATCCATCTGTGCACTGAGAGAAACGCATGCTTGCACCTCAAAATGCTGCAGTTGTTGCGACTTGTGCTCGGCCAGCCATGTGAGCGACCTTTTCACAGCTGCCCAGGGCATATTTTAATATATACATCTTCATACTTAAAGATTATTGTGGATAGACGCGCTCCGGGAGCTCGAACCTACAGCAGTTTGTCGCAAGTGAAAAGAAACCTTCGCGACATACTGAAGCCTCAGCTTCAAGATGCGACAGCGCTTTACACTATTTCGGCCAGTAAATGGCATCAGCAGGTATATACTGAACAAGCATATATATATATATACATATATATCTTAATCTGAACCACTTCATTTAGCAATCGAGCAATGCTGAAGCCCAGTAACTTGCACGGGGTGCAAGCGCCTTGGACGTTAAAGCTTGTTTATTTCCAAGTAGTTGCCCACAAGGTAAGTTTCTTTCAGCTAGATAAGTTAAGCTAGTTAGCTAAGTACAATATTCGGCGAGCCGAAGATAAAATACTCTAATGGCTTGAAAATACTTTTATGCGAAAGCTTCAAATAAATAATCCGATTTGATACGGCTTTGCAGCTTGATTAGAAAAATAATAGAGCTCCTAGTTCTCGAGTTTGGTCAAGATAACTTATAAAGAAAAGACAACCGATGCATTCTACAGGATATGAAAATAGTATAAAAAAGCAACTGATACTTCCTATAGAATATGAAAGTATTATAAGAAAAAACCAACGATAGTTCCTATAGGATAATAAAATATATAAAATAAATGTATTGATAAGATTTTGTCCGTATGTAGGAATAGGCAGACGAAAAAACTCGACTATTTATTTGTAAATGTTTGAAAATCAAAGTTTGGTAAAATATCTAAGAAAACAAACTTATCTTTCGACTGATTGATAAAGACGGATATGTAAGGGGTAACCGATTTTTCCTAGCTATACGTTTTCTATTAGAATTATGAAGCGCTTCCCACGGGCTTAATAAAATTGAGTAGATGGAAAAAGATGACTGAAGCCCTATTTGCAGCTTGATATAATCTATAAAAGACTGATCTAAAAATAATAATAATAATAGACCTATTATCTAAGAATAATTATATTTTCATATAATCTATAAAAGACTTTAATTTCGTGATCATATCTATATTAGACTTGTCTTAACATAATTTCCTGATATAATCTATAATAAACCTATCTTAAAATAATATCATTTCCTGATTATAATCTATAAAAAACATATCCAAAAATAATATCAATTTCTTACAGAGACTACAAACGACTGCAGACTGTGCTGCTGCTTCCACTTGCTGACCCAAATGTGAAAAGCGCTGTTGCATCTTGAAGGGCTAAGAAAAAATGTATAGATAGTTGAATCCATCCCCCCCGCCCCTACCTTCCACCCCATCAGGAGCAGAACTCGACAAGCAGCCAAAACCCAACCGTATTTAAAGTATGACGACAATTTGGGCATTTTGACCGCTTGCCTCGTCGAGCACATGTGGCAATGAGTGCAGCATTTTGAGGGCCAACCATACGATTCTCTCAATGTTCAGATGGTTCGGCAGATTGCGCACACTGGCGTCGCCGCTGCAGTTCGACGACGCTATGGCCGATCGATCGAGATGGAGGAGTCTGGAGGAGTCTGCTGGAGGGTAAATGCTTCAAATGGATGGATTCAATCTGCCATGTTGATCCGTGAAGAAATGCCATCCGAAATGCTGTGCCTCGACTGCTGCTCGTCTGTCCAGACCGACACGTCCTATGACTGGAATGTTGCAGGCTGCTTACCGAACAGCTGCTCCACGACGCTTTCTATAGGTCTACTACGTCATGCCCTGTTCTCCAGTGGAGGGGAAAAATGCGAGACAAAATGCTGTTCAGCCTGTTTAAATTGCGCTCCAATAAAATTCGATTAGGCGTAAAATATATTTGACTTTTTTTATCCCATATTCTCGCTTGACTTC
This sequence comes from Drosophila montana, assembly GCF_035044405.1. Classification (NCBI taxonomy): domain Eukaryota; kingdom Metazoa; phylum Arthropoda; class Insecta; order Diptera; family Drosophilidae; genus Drosophila; species Drosophila montana. Next base: position 733,595 of record NW_026999206.1, read on the forward strand.
TCTTCGCGCTTACGTTCTTACTCTTATACTCGCTCTTAAGTTTATCCCGAGATATTTAACGAAAAGCATCAAAAAAGTTTTGATTTTCGAACCGACCCCGATTTTAGGATTTTCATTTTGTTAATGCCAATCGATAGTACTGATTCTTACGAGTCCAAGCTGGTATAAAATTTCAAAATCGGACATTTGGCCGAGATATTCCGAAAAATCTTCAAAAAAGGTTGACTTTAGAAACGAATTGTTTTTTGGTCAACAACTTTTTTAACCCAACGATTTTTAATTTGTTTGAATACGAATTCAGAAATGTATAACATTTCAAAATCAGACGATATTTACCCGAGATTTTAAAAAAAATCATCAAAAAAGTTTTGATTTTCGAACCGACCCCGATTGTAGGAAAAAATGTGATGTAACCCCTTGATTTTTTGGCGATTAGGGTCAAAATTTAGATTTTCTTTTTGTGAATGCCAATCGATAGTACTGACCCTTACGAGTCCAAACTGGCATAAAATTTCAAAATCGGACATTATTTGGCCGAGATATTCCAAAAATACATCAAAAAGCGTTGACTTTACGAACGAATCGTTGTTTGGTCAACAACTTTTTTAAACCAACGATTTTTAATTTATTTGAATGCCAATTGTTGACTTTTACTCGCGCATATCTTTTGCAAGTTGATTATTACTCGCTATCCACTTATACTCGCACTTGAGCTTATTCACTTTGATCCTCAACTCGCTTCTTCTACTTGCGTTTGAATTTCACAACTTATTTTTCTTTTTATACCCTTAACCCATTAAAAATAGGTAAAAAGGGTATAATGTATTTCTGCAAATGTATGTAACAGGCAGAAGAAAGCATCTCCGATCCCATAAAGTATATATATTCTTGTTCAGCATCAACATCCGAGTCGATCTAGCCATGTCCGTCTGTCTGTCCATCCGTCCGTCTGTCCGTACGTCCGTCTGTCCGTATGTATGAACGCAAGGATCTCAGAACCTATAAGAGCTAGAGACTTTTAGCGCAGATCGAGTTTGTTTCCGATATTCGATAACTTGCCCCGTTTCCAAGTAATCGATAAAAATCGATATCGAAATCCTGTTTTTGGGCAATTTCGGGAAATAATATGAACTAGAGTCACCAAACTTGACATGTAGCTTCTAGAACAGTATATATGTACATATATATCAAGTATCTTTCATTTAATACCTATCGCCTGTCGGAAGAAGAGGGTTCAGGGTAACCCCTAGTCGGGAGCTCCCGACTATAAGCTCTTACTTGTTTTCTTTAAAACTTTGTATTGAATTAAAAGAAGCATAAAGCCCTCAACTTCTAGTCGTCTTTTACTACCCCGATCTGCTTGCCTATGATTATTGTACCAAAATAAATAATTCGATTTTCAAAACCTGGCGGTAAGTGCAGTTTCTTTAAATTTCTAAAATTATTTATCTCCCAATAAAGAGCGAATTCTTAACTAATGGTTAAATTTTTTGTATAGAAAGTGCAGACAAATATCAACAAACATTTGCAAGAACAATTTTTCCAGATCACAAACTGTGATGGAAATGAAAATTAGTCAAATTTTGGTCAACAATTTTTGTTTACAATTAAAAACAAAATATTTGTAAATATTTATGATTATTCAATTTGTATACACGATGCGCAATAGATCAAAATGAGGTTGGGCCGTGTTCGATCGCGTTTCGTGCAGGTTAGTTCAGTTCATCTCTGTGTTCTAGTGCTGCAGCAGCAGCAGACATGTTGCATGCTTGTCGCAGGTTCGTTGCAATGAGCTTTTTGCTAAAGAGCTTTTAGCATAGAACTTGGCGCATGTTTGAGACGCGATTGAAGCCATGAAGCTCGTGACGCTGGCATTACGAATGGGTCTCGACCCTACCCCACCAACCAGCACTGCTCGCCCCTCGCTGTTTGACCGCTGCCACTTACCACTTTTACCGTCAGGTGCATAGCTAAGTGAGTTTACAGTTACAGTAGCAGTCGCAGTCGCAGTCGCTGCACACTTGAAACGCGGTTCGAAGTTGTAAGCAACTTCCGGGCGACTGAACGGACTTTGGCAACCAGCGAAGCGTCAGGCGTCGACGGCAGCAGCGACGGCAGCAGCGACGGCGACCGCGACAGCGATGGCGGCAAAAGTGCCGCAAACTTTTTGCTATTCAACTTTTTGGCATGCTTTTTTTTTTTGTTTTTTTTTCTTTTTCTAGCTTTGCTTTCGCTCTCTTTCTGCTGGCCAGCGGGCTTTGGCAAACGGATAAAGGGTGATTGGGTGGGAGGGGGGGGGGGGGTGAGGTGGCGTCGACATTTGGTCGGCTGCTGCATTTCGCTGCAGTTGTTTGTGCGTTTGTTTTGTCTGTGCTTTTGTTTGGTTAGCCTGCCTATGTTTGAGTGCTACCTCTGCCGCTGCCGCTGCCGCTGCCGACGCTGCTGTCAACGTCTTGAGTGTGTGTTGGGTGGCCCTTATGAGATCGCTGAATAATTAAAGGCGAGCGCCCGACTTTTGCGCCAGCTGTCGGCCAAGCAATTTAGCTGCTCTGGGTCAAAGTTGGTCCAAAGTGTCGTATACGCCACGCGCCTTTACATTCAATTCCCCTCTCAGCCAGCCTCCCTCTCACAGCCTCCACCCTTTCTGCCACTGTCTGTCTTTCTCTGTTTGCATTTCATGAATGTCATTCGCTCGCTCTCTCTCTCTCTCTCTCTCTTGCTGCTGCTCTTGCTCTTGCTGCTTTCTTGTCGTGCTTCTATGGCGACATTCCATAATTATGCTTATTACTTTTTAATGTCCGTTGGCTTGCGTGAGCCGTCGCCTGGCTGCCTTTCACAGCCACCTGACCCGCTTGTCACCCCGCCTGTAACTTGCACCCGGACCCGGGACTTGGACTCGGACTCGGACTCGGACTTGCTATCTCAGGCGGTGGGCAATTGTTCAGGTGGGCAGATGCCGTTTATGTGCAACCATGCGGCTCACTTATAAATAGCTTTTGTTATGACATTTAGCTGGTGACCTCCTCGAGGCTTAAACACCAGCTGCAGCACCCCACAGCAGCCCCTTCGTGGAAGGGCGCAGCGTAAATCCTATTAAATGTAAAGTTCAGTGTTCTATTTTCATAGAAAATCAATTTCGCTGCTCATCTCATTTGACATGGACAATAAAAATGGATGATTACAAATTTGTAGTAAAATTTGTATCAATTTTTACCATTTTTTCTTAAGCTCTTCGAGGTTTTAAGACCCATAAATATTGTGCTCATTAAAAGGCGACTTTATGTTTGTTCAGCTTAAGAGCTAGAATCTTAAGAAATAGGGAAGTTTTGCTGTACTATATATAATATAGAAAATTTAAGTTTGAAGCTTAGGAGCATTTACTTAGAAACTAAATAAAAACTTTTCTCGAATAACTTATGTATATATATATATTATAGACAATTCAAGTTGGTTTAAAGCTTAAACAACTTTTATCGTTGAATAAGCTCAAGAAATTATAATATAACAACTATATACAAGGCCAATTAGTTAGGCACAGGAATTTGTTTTGCCATGCATGTCAATGCCATTTCAATAACAATATCACAATGATTGTTGGCTAAATTGAAATTGTAATTAAATACTTGCGTCACATGAATTGCGTTTATTCAAAGTCAATCAATCAATAATACAATGCTCATGTGATTGCAGTTTAACTCTGATATGCAAATTGAAGTTGCACTCAAATCAAATTATTTTGAAATACGTTTCGTTATTTATGCTAACTTGCATACAAATTGTGCACATTAATTACAAATTTCGAACCGATAAAAGGCTTAAAGTCAATTGATTATTTATACAAATGTTGGGAAGGGATGACTGCGGATTCTCGGCCCAAAAACTTGGCCTCAATGGGTTGTATATGAATTTCCACTTGTGTTCGGTTCAAATTTTTAATTCAATCACAATTTTAATTTCTACTAAGTTACTTCATAATAATCTTAAATTTTTATTTACTTGTATGCAAATATTTGAATTGATTTTAACTTTAGTTTGGTCCAAGTTGGTCTTTTTCATTTCGTGTTCGAATTAGTTTCAATATTAGTCAATTGTTGTTTCAATTTCAACTTCAGCCAGGTTGATGTTGTTTCAATTTCAACTCTCATATGATATCCTTGCTCTTTCGCCTTTTTGGTTTAATTTCAATTTTAGTTCAGCTGCTCGTTCAATATCAATTTCAATATGAATTGCTGTTTCGATTTGAACTTCAACTTCAATTCGCTTGCCGCTGTTTCAATGTCAGCTTCAATTTCAACAGTAATTTGCGCAATGGCCCATTAAACTGGTCGCCAGCAAACTTATGTATTCCGAAACAGTTCATAAATGATTAGAACTGTGGTAAGCACATACAACAATACAAAACAAAACACAGCACAGCACAACACAACAAAACACACACGCAATGGCAAAAAGTTGGGCGTTGGGCGGCATGGGTCAGGGGGCGTGTCAGGCAGTGTCACGGCGCCGACGTTGAGTGAGTGCAGCCATCAACTTTTCAACTTGTGCCTTTCGCCGAGGAGCACAGCGTGTGTGTGTGCGTTAGTGTACGTGTGTGTGTGTGTGTGTGTGTGTGTGTGTGTGCTGGTAATCATCGGTCGACACTAATGAGATTTTGTGGGTGTGCGGGAAAATGGCTTGGGCTAAGCAGAAGGAAACCTTCTTGTTGTAGTTGTTGCCGGTGGTGAATTGTTAACGGAAGCAAAGATTATAAAACCATTTTGAATACTATATGCAATGCAATTAGTGGAACGCGAAACGTGCCCCCTGCCACATGCAATGCAAATTTTGTACGCTTTACATCCTTGCTGTCAACGTGTCGTATGCGCGTTGAGGCATGCGAGTTGAGCTGTCGTCAGACTGGCCGCAACTACCAATAATATTGCGTGAGAAAAGTCAAGCCCAAATATGCCAAAGCGACAACAAGAGGCGTTCGCTACATCTACATTTGTTCTACATTATAAGCTTCTGTTTATGTGCCCGATAACGCTAGAACTCGTTACGGATACTCACTTGGATCACTTGATTTGATATGGCAACTCGCTGTTGCTGGATGGGGCTACTCACTATTTTTTCTCGTTGAGTCTACTCACTATGACAACTTGATGCCTCTCGCTAGGACGACTCGCTAGGACGACTCGCTAGGACGACTCGCTCTGGCTACTCGCTATGGATACTTGCTATTTCCGATTGCTATGGGTACTCGTTATTGCTATTCGCTATAGCTATGGCGATGGCCACTCGCTTTCTTCACGCTATAGCGACTCTCTATGGTTACTAGCTATGGCTACTCGTTATGGCTACTCGCTTCGCTCTCTTGCTAAGACTATTTGCTATGGCTACTCGCTGTTTTAGCTTCCCGTTATAGCTACTAGTTATGGCTACTCTCTCTCGGTCTCTCGCTAGAATGACTACTCGCTGTAGCTACTCGCTATGGTTATTCGCTATTGCTTCTTGCCATGGCTACTCGTTACGGCTACTCGCTATGACTTCTCGTTATGGCTACCTCCTTATGTCTCTTGATAGGACCACTCGCATTGGCTACTTACCTCGGCTTCTTGCTTGGACTCTTTGCAATACCTACTTGCCATGGCTACTCTTAGATGTATGTTTAACGAGAAGTTTTGTGAGTGTCCCGATGCGAACTCGCCAACTCAGTGATTAACAACGAACAAATAACTGTAAGCGGATCGCGTTCGTCAACAGCAAACACTTGCATTATGCATGCGTTTGTGCACAGGCTGTGAAAAGGTTCTGATTGCCCGTCCATCAACGCAATTATCGTTGTCAATTGCTATTTGGAATTGTTGTGAGGGTGTGTGTTGGTGTGTCTGTCGTTTGCCCCTTTGACAGTTTGGCTGTGTAATTTGCTGTTGCTGTAAGCCCAACTATCGATCCGAATTGACTCGACGCCCCATCGTCTCTTCGTCGTCCGCTCTCGAATGCTTGATGTGCGGCTATTGTTTCGCCTTCGGGGCCAGATGAGCAAAGCTATATGTAGGCTGTAGTTAAATGTTGGCCAAAATCCAACTAATTAGTAAGTCATAAGCGGGCGTAAGTGTCTAAATGGCTAAGCATAAGCCAGCGACAGCGGCGAGAACTTCTCGACCCTAGTGCCTTGACAACCTCGCCTCATGATTCTATCGCCGAATAACTCAATAACTGGACAATAAAACTTGGCATTGTGCAACTGGAGCTGTGACAGTGAAGAATTCTGAAGAGCTGCAAAAGAATTTGAGGCCGCCTCGTGCGAGCGACGACAACTCGTTGTGCCACACCACAAAAGAGTTTGCCAAAAAACTTTGCCATGTGCGTCAATAACAACAGGAGGCACAGAAAAGTTTTTGATATTTGCACGAGTCGAAAGCTATATACCCTTTTAATGTTCGCATTAGACTTGTGGGAACTTATCGAGTAACTGTTAAATTTACAAGCCATAATATTTTCAAGTTCTTGCATACGAGTTTTAAGAGTCAATTTAAGAGCTTTAAAGTTGTGACAGGAGCTTTAAACGCTTTAAAAGCTTTAATAAGCTGTTGTTAAAAAAAATTAATAAATATTTTATTTTTAACAATTAATTACCTTGCGAATTTAAAAAATAAACCAACTGCTCTGCTTTTTAGGGAGCTTTCAAATTTTTAATATGAATCAAGGAAGCTTTGTAAAAAACTTAAAGCTCTTAAGATTTTGAAATGTTTCTTAAGCTGTAGAGCTAAAGAAACAAATACTGTTTTGTCATTTAAGTTTGTTTAAGAATATGCGAAACGTTTTCGAATTGTAAAATAATTTGTCTATAGAGTGGAAAATGAATTAGTTTAAAATTGAACCAAATTGACTACTCAATGTTCTAAAACTTTTGCATTTGAATGAAACGATTAAGATATATCTAATAAAATGTGGAATATGTACTTGAAAAATCGGAAAAGGGAAGTGGAGAAATTGGTCTTTCTTATTGCCAAGTAAAACGAAAACTTAATTTCAGACAAGAATATCTGATTCTTGAAAGCTTTCTATGGAAGTGCACCGTTTGTTCCCTCAATACATGAACCCTAAAAGAAAGGGTATAAATAAGGTATTTTACTATTTCATTCCATTGGGTTTCTGTTCTCTAGAAGCTCTCATCTATGTGCATCCGATGCTCTAATAAAAAGTTTCTTATTGTTTCTTGTTTTTATACCGCCTGCAAAAAAACATGGTCGCAGTTTTGCCGCACAGCCAGCTTGCAACTTTAATGTCGTTCGCTGCTGTTGCACAAGTGTTTGGATTTAAGTGCAGCACCTTGTGCCACGCCTCCAGCTGACGCTGTCAGGTACTTTAGGGCGGCGACATGGCAACCAAACGGGCACCAAAAACAAAATAAAAAAAAAACCCAACGAGCCAACGAGTCGACTTTGCATGTGCAATGTCAAGGCTAAAGTCTATAGTGTTTTTTCCGGGCCCAAGCACATTTTCCCTTTGACCCCAACCGCTTCGCATTCTAATGCCATTTTCATATTTTTCGATCAATTGTTTTCGTCGTTGTTTATTATTCGGCCTGTGCCCCTTGGAAGCGAACTATCAAGGCTGAGTCCTTAATCGCAGCTGACAATCGGTGCGATAACGATAAAAGCCCCTTGGCAATATAAATAGTTGGCCATTGAATTTATCGGCTCTGCTAAGTAGCAGTTGCCTTCATTCAGTCTTTCGGCTTGAAGAGGCAATTTGTTGGCAAGCAAATATTTATAGCCTATTCTCTATTGAAGATGGCTGGACGGGCTATAAGAGCTTACTGCAAACGCAGCTAGCAGGCAGAGGAAAGCATGTTCGGCTTTTTTAGATATATATATATATATATTCTTGATCAGCACGACTAGCAAGAACTGTCGATCTGTATGAGCTTTTCGATCTGGGAAACTACAAAAGATACATTCTGCTTATACTTATGTATATAATGGGAGTAACATTAGTTATCGATATCTCGCTCCATTTCTAAAATATCGATCAAATGAAATTTGACGAACATATGTTATGCAACTTTAAATCATATATTCACTGAGGGTTACTGGGTATTTTGAAGTCGAGCAGACTCGCTTGCTTTTGGCTTTCTGCAATGAACCGATTAAAGCTCTTGCAATATATATCGATAACTACACTTAAGGGCAACGCATGCTGATCAGCAATGTGAGCATAATATATCGATTGCTTTACTATGGAGGGGTGGGGCGGTGGGTAATGGTACTGGTACTGGTACTGAGTGGGCGTGGCAGTGGCATGCCAATCAAGTGTCAAGCGGCTGGCGTGTTGATAATTACCTGTGTAACAGCAGAGGCAGCTAAGCAGACACAGGACGAACAGCAGCCACGATATGCCGCAGGCCGGCAGCGAGGCGTACAACGAGGCGCGGCTCATTCGCATTGTTGTTGTTGCTGCAGTTGTTCTTGTTCTTGTTGTTGCTGTTGTTGTTGTTGTTGTTGTGCAGCGTCGACGCCAGCTCGTGCTGCGCCCATTGATTGTTGTAATTGCTAGCGTTGCTGTCGTTGCTGCTGTTGCTGCTGTTGCTGATGTTGCTTTGATTGCTGCTGCTGCTGGCGGGTGCCACGTTTCTGCTCTTGGCCGCCCAGTGGAGCCCTTTGTCATTGTCAGGCGTTAATTTTGAACTTGGCGAGTGCTGCTGCTGCTGCTGCTGCTGGTGCCGCTACTGCAGCGCCTCCTTCTTAGCGGGCTGGGCTTTCAGCTGGTCCTACTCGTCCTTGCAGCTGTTGTTGTGTTTTGTTGTTGTTGTTATTGTTCCGTCACACTGTGCGAGTAGCTGCAGAAAGTTAAACATAGTTAAGTTGATTGGCATAGAGACAGGCTGCGCTCAGCCATCGTTTGGCCCTCAAATTGTTTACACTCAACGAAAAAATCAGGGCAAAAAGAAGAACATTTACAAAAAAGTGAAAAGCAAAATGATTCATATGCAGCCAGAGCCTCTCTTGTGTAAGCCAAACTATTTTTAGCTACTTTTCGATTTAAACATTCAGTTCAGCTTTTTCACAGAATTAACCGCAATTACTCTTTTCGCTGAGTGTAATAAGCGGCTCACAGTGACTGCACTAAGTATCTCAAAGATGCTTAAATGGAGTGCATGCCAAAGAAATATGTTTGCTCTAAATGGCAGACAACATGGCGTGTACGTAATATGCCGGCTGAATTGAAGCTTAGCATGTAAGTGAGTTTATTCATGAGCGTGAAGTATGCGTGATATATTCAAAGTACGTGGTTGTTAGTCAGTTATATCGTAAAAGATTCAAGCTATGCTCGCAGACAGCGGTCGCTGCTGGACATTTAACTGCCCAGCGGTGAGTGAGTGTATTCATGAGTCTGATTGAAATGTTTATTAGCTTTACTTGCTAGAACATTTCTGATTAAAACTAAAATCAAAAGTTACCAGACAATATTTTTGGTTTAATAGCTACACGTGAATCAATCGCTGCTAAAATATGAGTGTATTCATGAGTCCGCATGAAGCTTTCAATTTTTATGGACCATTATATGCTGAATAAGGATTATATATACTGTGTATATAACCAATTCATTCAAGGACACTCGCTCGTCAATTTTTGACTGTCAAAGGAGCGTGAATAATATTTGGCATCCTGAAATATTTATAGACTCTCGTTGTTAGTCAACTTTTTGATAAATAATAAGCTGCATATATAGAAATAATGCCCGAAGGACACTCGCTATTGAGTGAGTGTAAGTGAGTGCAGTTAAATTCGTCACTCAGCTAGTTGATGAATAAGAATCAGAGCATAATGAATGTATTATTAAATACGTATGCATTCATTCAAGCATTCGTTGGCACACTCGTTATTTCGCTTAAGTCAAAATCTCTCGTTATAAAGTAAACATTTTCTTTGGTAATAATTAAGCGTGCAAATTTCGAGAGATACAATTCAATTGAATTCGATTGTTTATTTACTCGCTGGAGTGGCACTCGCTACTTGTTTACTCGTTGCTTTCTGCATTTTGCCGCAGTGTGTCGACAGTTGACAGAAGAGTATTGCCGATTCTCACACTCATTTGGCTTTCGGTCTCGCTCTCGCCTTAGGCCTCTTGGACTGTGCTTGTGTGGTGTGTTTGTGTGTGTTACATGCATTTTGCAGCGCGTGCCAATGTGGCCCAAAGGCGAATCAGCTGTTCCGTGTGCTGCTGCTGCCAGCGCTTTTGGCAGCGGCGTCCGCGTCAGCATCGGCCTCGCATGTTTACAACATTTTTGCAGCGCCCCAAAGGGGTGCCTGTGCAAGGGGCGGCAAGTATTGTGGTTGGGGGATGGGGAATGGGGAATGGGGATGGGGATGGGTGCGAAATGCGGGTGCGGGTGCGGCTGTGGCTGCGGGCCAAGCATTTCGGCATTTCGCTTGTCCCATGCAGTCGGCAGTTGGGGCAGCTGCCAAGAAATTGTTTGCGCTGTCTTCTTTTTGGCTCTTGCGGCTGCTTTCTAGGCATGCGAGACACACACACACACACACACACACACAGACAGGCATACAGTTACACGTACATACACATAGAAAGCGCTTTTTGGTGTCTTTAATTTCAATCTTATAAATTATTCGCATAGCTCGACTGCGACGAGTTTCACAGCGCGCTTTATGGATTTTCTTTGGCTCTGGCCACACACACACACACACACACACACATACACACACACACACAGACACACACATACACGCACATACACTCGGCACGCGCATTGATTTTCTCTTATTTCCCATTTTTTATTTGTTGTTGTTGTTTTCTTGGCCTGTTTTAGGACATTTCAAGGCCTCTCTTCTACTTACATCTCACGTAAATGTTTTTCACTTTGACACCAAATTTCGCACGCGAGCACTAAAAATACTTTAAGCAACAGCAATAATAACAACATGAACTAAGAGCGACAGCAACAACAACAACAACAAGAATACAAAAACAAAAAAAAGAAACGCCGAAAAACATATATATATATATATACATATATATATAGATGTTTACACACACACAGACACACACAGACACGCACACATGAAAACAAAACAAAAAGCACACAACACAAATTTCGCTTCCACCTTCCACACACGCGCCCCACAACGCACGTTGCCGACAAAATGGCGAGTGGAACGGAATGAAGCGAATGGAGCGAGAATGTGAGCGCGGCCAACGCAGCAGCAACAATAGCAGCAACTGGCGTTAAATGACAACAACAACAATGACTGGCACAGCAACTGTTGTAAGCACAACAACAACAACAACAACAACAACCACAACAACAGCAACAACAAGCCTTGGCGCCTCACACTGCAGCGCGTCCTTTTTAACGACTTTTGTTGCTTTTGTTTGGGCGTATTGCTTTCGATTTTATTGTTGCTGCCGCTACAAATACTGCTACTGCTACTGCTACTGGTACTGCTGCTGCTACTGCTACTGCGAAATGTAAACTTAGCGTCCACAACGAACCGAGCTGAGTGCCGAGTCGAGCGTCGCCAGCAACTGCAGCGTCGCGTTTGTAAATGTCAACTGAAATGGCGTTTGCGGCTGCGATGCCAACGCCAACTTGTGCGTTGCGACTGTCAAACATGTTCGCCTGCGACATGTTGCAATGGCGCGTGAGCGAATGCATTTGCCATATAAAAAATGGTATCAATTTGAACATATTACTCATCGATCGCATATTTTGTTACCTTTTCATATTTTCTTTTAGATATTTGGGCACATATTTATTTGAAGTTAGTTATTTTTTAGCAACATAAGTATCAAATGTCGTGTCACGCACGCGGCTCGAACACACAAATTCTTCAAACCGGAAGTGCAACATGTTGCAAGAGCTTGACGAACAAAGCCTAGAAAACTATGGCTGATGGGTTGTGGAGCTGGCAAAGCTGCTGCCGCTTTCGGCTCTAAGAAATAGCTAAGAGCCTAGAAGGTTTCATAGAACGGCAATTGTAAGCTTCCAAATCATTTGAGCGATTTGAGTAAAAGTCTTTAAAGCTTTTAGCTTGTGCTACGACAAAAAGCTTTCGTTTGTCCTGGTTATGTTTCGTGTTGCTTAAGATGAAAACCTTTGAAAAGCTCTAAAATAGCATATGATAGATCGAAGGCAAGGACAATTATTAAGCTTACAAAAAAATGCGTTCTCTTACGTCTTAACAGGGGCTCGAACCGAAAACTTTACGCATGGAAATTGAAATTTAAATTTAAGTTTAAAGTAATCTTTGTTTTTTATTTTTAGTAAAAAGGATAAGAAAGTTAAATAAACTAATCTTAAAATTGATAGTTGCTGCTGTGCTTGAACTGGCGACTTCACATTTGTTAGTTCGACGCTCAGATAAATCAGTTAAAAATTGTTTTATAAATATTGTAGAATAGAATAATGATTCCAACAAGTTTTGTAAATTGAAGGGTCTGAATCCTTTTGGCCACGTTAAAACCTGTAAAGCAAATATACCTTTATAAAAAAGAACTATAGATATAGCCATAGCTTTTGGAATTAGTTTGGAAATTATTTTATTTCAATATATTTCATATTTATCAATAGTTCATATTTTCTGCTCTTCATGTTTTAAACTTTTACACAAAAATACGTGTATGTGTTTGTGTGTGTGTGTGTGTGTTAGTGTGTGTGTGTGTGTGTGTGTGTGTGAATGTGTTCTGTCTGTGTAAGTGAATGAGTGCTGCGAGTACTCGTTTGCAATTTGAATATGCCATAGAGTGTGACAGTTTGTACTCGTACTCGGACTCGTACTCGCTTGCACTTGCCCAAATATCTGTGTTGGACATAACTTGAATGTAAAATGCAATTTTTCATTTTGAATATTTTCATTTAAATGCATTTCAGAAAAGTTTCAGTATTATTTTAGTATGTTTCTTGTTGTTGTTGCTTTGTTTTTTGTTTGCTTTTGTTTTTCAATATTCATTTGTTTGGTTGTTAGTTTTTCACTCTGGTGTATTTTTTAGTTTTGCTGCTTGTTGGTAGGAGTTTTTGTTATTTGTATCAAGGATATCAAGTAAATATTTTGCATACTATGATCATTTTTGTGCTCTTCTTCTTTTTGCTGGTATATACCAGCGCTTGCGAATCGCTCTCAAAATGGTGGACACAACTTGTCCACCCCACAGTGTGTCTCGTTCGAATTCGTACATAGATACATACATATACATATATATTTATTTAATGGTTGCGCAAAGTACTTAAACATTTTTGTGAATGCATTTAACTTTATTCATTGTACACATAGATTTCATTTTTATCTTTGGTATTTGATCATCATAATAATATATACTTGTGTTCATTTTGAATGATTCTTTGGGTTCGATTTTGTAACAAGTCATACTTGTTGTGTGTGTGTGTGTGTGTGTGTTTGTGTGTGAGTTTCTTTCTTTTCGAAGGTTTCTTTTATGTTGCTTATCTCCGGCTTTCACTTCCTCTTATACTTCTTCTTCTTCGCCTTCTGCTTTTCTTTCTATCTTTGTGGGTGCTGTACTCATGCCGCTTGTAAATAGTTTCCAACTGCATTTATGTTCTTAGTATTTTTTTCTTTGCTTAGTAAATGTATTTTTTGTATTTTTCTTTATGGTAAATTGGGGGAAAAAAAAGATGTATGCATATACATATACATACATATACACATATATATATTTGTATTATTTTGGTATTTTTTGATATTTGATATTTTACACTTAATCTTTGCTGCTGCTAATATATTTGCCACTTATACAACACATTGTGCACAAAGAGTTTTAGTATTTTTCTTGTATATATGCTGAATTAAGTATTTATTTATATGTACGTATGTCTGTGTCTGTCTGTCTGTCTGTGTGTGTGTGTGTGTGTTTGTATATGTGTGTGTGTGTGTGTGTGTGTTGAATAGTCGTTTATATTTTATGTAGTAATAGTAGTTTTCCTACCAGTCGCGCTAGTTGCTGCCACTTTTGTATAAGTATTCCATATAATTGATTTCATATCATTTTCTTTTTCTTTTTTTTTTATATATTTTATATATATATATATATATACATATATATATATTTATATATATATATATATATATATATATTTTTTTTTTTTCAACAATTTCTTAAGTTTTGCTTAGCGAATCTCAATGTATTTTTTTGGTTTGCTTTCATAAATTTTGCTTAAAAATAACAACTATTTTTCTTTTAGTATATATATATTTATTTACTTTGCTCTTTTCTTTAATATATGGTTTATAGATTTGTTTCATTGACATCAATTTTTGAAAATACTAAGAGCATTTGAGTTCTTCTGACACTCTTTCGAAAACAACATTTAGCTTTTGAGTTTGGTTTCTGCCAAGTAGTTCGTTATCCATTGAAGGAAGCGGCTTGCAGTACTCCGATTTCAATATTTTTAGTTACAGTCCTACATAATGTTTAAGGACTCATAATATATTTAATTTGTTTTCATTTTGTTCGAACTTCTTAACTGGTTATGTGTTTGTGTGTGGGCCTTGAAAGTGAGAGAGATAGATAGAGAGAGAGAGAGAGAGAGAGAGAGAGAGAGAGAGAGAGAGAGAGAGGGAGAGAGAACAGCTAAGCTTCGGCCTGCCGAAGAATGCTTTGCTAACATGAGTACTTATGAGTAGTACTCACTTAAGTACTCATACTCATACTCTATTTAAAATTTGCATTAAAGTTTCGGTTCATCCTTTGTCCCCATTGTATAATAAAATGTAGTCTTCGTTTTTGTTTTTGAATTAAAGGCTTTTGGTTTTAAAGTTCAGGAGGGTCTCTAGTATTTAGTATATACATATATGTATGTATAAATATATGGTATAGTATGTATGTATGTATAGTATGTATATAGTACTTACTATATAGTCTATGCACTTAAACGTACTTCGCTAAGAGCTCTTAAGCCGTTGAGTGCAGTGTGTGTGAGAAAGATAGAGAGAGAGAGAGAGAGAGAGAGAGAGAGAGAGAGCGAGAGAGATAGCGGGAGATAAGTCAAAGGAAGGGCATTTTTAATTCGGCATATCGAATGTAAGTATTCGATTGTGTCTCAGGCAATAATTGTTACAATTCTCTAGCTGAATTTCTATGTCTCGATAACA
Source organism: Drosophila montana (assembly GCF_035044405.1). Classification (NCBI taxonomy): domain Eukaryota; kingdom Metazoa; phylum Arthropoda; class Insecta; order Diptera; family Drosophilidae; genus Drosophila; species Drosophila montana. Next base: position 748,705 of record NW_026999206.1, read on the forward strand.
ATGAATAAGCTTGGAAAAAGCGCTCTGATGCACTACTGTGGTCCGTTATCGGTGGTTGTTGAGACGCCTTGAGGTTTTTCATTGAGAGGGGGGATTATATTTTGTCAATTTGCCCGATATTTGAACTGGTGTGTAGTATCTATAGGGAGAGCGGGGCCTGTTGGAGCTGTGTTTGTGGCATGGAAACCGTTTTGAAAGTTCTTTATGCTACCGCTTCTGTTGTAAGATACGTAGAAAAGTATAAAGTAGGTGCCTGGGCCTTCTGCTCGATACACGATAAACGATATATATACGATAACGATAAACGATATACGCTCGTTAGCATTGGGCTTCAGCTAGCTGTGCTGTAAATAGTCGACAGGTAGTTGTGGTTCAGATCGTGGTTTATCGTGTTCAACTTTCTCATAGGATTCTTTTTTTAATAATTTGTTTTGTTTTTTTTTTTTTTTCATTTCCTTCGTAGGTAACATTTAACTATTTTATTTATCGTATAAGTATCGGAAACAATTAATATATCTATGTATATATGATGCATGCTGCTATTTCGGTATATTTTCTGTGTGTTTGTGAGTGTGGTTTTCAGAGAATTTTTGTTTGGTCCAAATTGCTAATGCTTTAACATCTTGCTGCTTAACATTTCGTAACCGTCTATAAACAAACATTTGTTCAGACCGGAATCTTTAACGCAAGGCCTGAGCCCACGTATAATATTCAACTTTCTTTACTTCTCCTTTTCCACTGATATTTAAAACATTTTTGCACTTTGTTGGGTTTTGCCTGTTAAATAACAATCGTATTTTTTAGTTCTTTTGTTTTTTTTTTTTTTTGCTGAGGGGTAGCTTCTAAAGGGGAAGCGTGTTGTTCTTTAATTGACTGCCAAAATGTAGACTAATATTTAAATTGTACATCGAAAAGAATTTTTTTGTTTTGTTTTTCATAGTTTTTGTCGTCTAGACTAATTAAATTATGCTTAAAATTGTTTCAATTAGTTGGTTTGTTTTTGTTTTTCTCAATAAATTTTTATACATTTGTAAAACACCTAGAACTTTTGTTGTTTAGTTTACTTTTAAATACATAGTTTTAGCTTTAGCTTTAGTTTTGTTTTGTTTCATTCTTTTTTTTTAGTTGGTTTTGTTGGAAAGGTTTGTAAATTCAAGTATTAGTCTTTATGTTATTCATTAAACAAGGGAAGTTGTGGCATTTGCAATGGGCACGAACAAAATACACAAATACATACATAACTATATACACATGGCGAGAGTTTTCACACGCACACGCCTCACGTACGACCAAGCGCGTGCTGCAACGCATTGGCTGCCCGAGGGCTGCACCAATACATATGCAAGCTATGTGCTGTGTTAGTCGTTAGGCAACAGCTGCAAAATATTCCATGTGCTGGCTTTTGTAAGCGATTTGAATAGTTATATTTCTTTTAGATTTGACTTATTTAACTAAATACGCCTAAGAGTTAGGACATTATAGTATTTATAACTGTGTCTCTTTGCACGTAGTTTCAATCGTATGCACATACATCTGCACATATATACATATATATATATATATAAGTTATATGTGTGTGGGCGTAACTTTAGTTAGAATCCTAGTCTAACTACAAAAAAAATGGACATCGACATCAAATTTTTGTTTTCTTTGATTTTTTAGATGATGTTGTTGTGTAGTTATTTGACAGACATATTTGTGTTAGCCCAATTGAGTTTTGGTCTCAGTTTTTGTTTTTGTTTTCAGAGTTGTTTAAGCCAATTTTTAAATTTGTTTTTTTTATTTTTTTTTTTGGTTTTCGTCTTTCAACAACAACAAAAACAACAGCAACAACGACAACGATGACGACACTTAACTAACTTTAATAAAAAAAAAAGACTATTTCAATTACATTAAACATACACAAATACATACATATGGTTTATTTCTGATTATATATATTTGCATATTCTGTTAGACATTTAAAACTTTTAAATTTTTGCACAGATTTTCATACATTTTTCCAGCTCATTTCTTCAAACTGCTTTTTTCTTCTTTTGCTTTCGCATATATTTAATTTTGTAGTACTTTATTCATATTTGGTTTGTTTAATATTTAACTATTAAAAAGGAATAGTTTCAAGTTGAAAAAAAAAAAATATGTAGGATATTTCTATAGAATAGCAATTACACTTACGGTTATTTTTACTTTCTGTATGTATGTGTGTGTGTGTGTGTGTGGGCCAAGTACCAGCTTGGTTTTAAAAACATTCCCTTCATTTTTTTAAATATGTTTTTTATTTTTATTTTATCTTTCTACAATCCCCTGGCCGTTTGCCACTGCGTGACGCGGGCGCTAAAAAGTATGCAACGCTTTTTAATTGTCCTTTACATATGCACACATGCGTGTGTCTGGCTGTGTGTGTGTGTGTGTGTGTGTGTGTTGGATTGTGTGTGGTACATTTAACATAATTACATACAGCAATTTACATTGATATTTGGTTTTTTTTCATTGATTTTTATTTATGTTTTTTCTTTTTTGGACTTGAATGCAACAATTTTGTTTTTTTCACGTTTTTCATTTGCTTTTTCATCCTGTTCGGGATATGTTGTCATATTTTCTTTGTCAATTTCCGTTAGTTTTCCTTGCTTTCCATTGAAATGTTTATTTAGCTGCCCTTTTGAGTTGTTTCACTTGCTTTTCTTATGTCTGGGTTAGTAAGAGCTCGCGGCTTCATTGCCATCGTACCGGAAATGCACATCTCACAGCGCCAAAAGCTATGCGTGCGAGTGTGTGCGTGTGTGTGTGTCTGTGTGCAAGAGGCATCTTTTGCTTTACATTTGATTACTAGGAATGTAACTGTGTGTCGATATATGGAAAAGCAAGCCTTTGGCTTATGTTCTCGGAAGTCATGTCTATCAATCGCTTGAAAAGGTATTCTTTAATTTCAGAATTTAAAATATGAGGATGAAAATTTGCATGACACCGTCTCTTAGAATCACTTCAATCGCATACATGAGTGCTCGAAAGATTTTAACTTCATTTGTATAATTCTAGACACAAAATGTATTTCCCTATAATATTTTCGAAGAGCATGTGACCATGGAGGAACATATAAATGTGACTATGGAGGAACTGATAAGAGAGGAAAATTGTAAAAAAAAAGATCGAAAACTCATAGAAAATAAAAAGAAAAATATATAAATACTAATTCATAAAACATACACAAAGAACCTGTTTGTTGTCCAATTGGTTGTCCCAAAGTCTTTTGATATCCAAGATATCGACCCAAAATCAATATTTATCGATTTCAGAGTTAGATTTATGATTTGAAGTAAGCTGGATCGGAGCATGCAATACCTACATTCTAGATCGACCTGTCTGTATTTATATGTATATATATATACATACTTTTAATGTGTGAAGAGTCGAAGCTTAAATGAAGAAAACATTGTTAAGAGAACAACAACTCGAACTAAGACCCCGCCCCATTAGGCATTCAGCATAGAATAGCTGAACAAAGTTCTACGAATGCCATAATTAGTATCGATATCGATATACAATCGATATTTGCACGCAGCTCGGCAATCAGGGGATATCCGTAACTGATAATTGAGTCACAGCAAGAGGTCAACATTATTATATAATTGGCCCATGGGCTGCTGGCCATTGCCGTTGCGCTGGCAACCTGTGCGAGCGGCCAGCTGCTATTGGGTTTCCATTTCAAAATTTGCTGATAAACAAACATGTGGCAAATAAGCACTAGAGCCTGCGGCCAGGCACGAGCAGCAGTTGCGGCTATTCGATTGTCGAGCGATTCGCTGAAGTATAATTGCGTGCCACAAGCAGCAACAGCAACAGCAGCTGCAGCCAAATCGAATTTTGCCACACGATGACTTTCAATACCGTCGCAGCCAAAATCAGCAGCAATTGCTGGTGCTGCAAATGGAACTGCAGCGGCAACTGCAGTGGCAGTTCACTGGGGCGCGCGACACAGTGCACCACAATATACCCACATGGTGCGCCCGAAAAACCACGTACAGGCAAATGGAATTAGGCGGACACGGACGATGGTTGGCCAAATGGGTGGCATGCAACTTGTGGAATGGACGAGTCGACATATGTAGATATGCGAACGGACTTTGTTCGTTGCGCAGTTGCGTATGCAAATTGCAAACTGAAATTTTTTTGTTTTGTGCAATTGAACGCGAACGCAGCCAACTGGGCCGTGGCATGCAACCTGGCCAAAATGTGCAGCGGACAACGTGTGCAGCCAGGGGTGAGCATGGTCACGGCCATTTGTCGTAGAAGACTTTGTTAATCAGTTTGCCAAATGCCCAGCTGCAGCTGGACACACGCTTGTGGCATATTGCAGTCATGTGGCAACTGAATGAAAACCCTGAAAACAGGTAGAAAACAGTATTAGAGCTTCATATTCGTATTAGGTACACACAACAGGTATATATATATATATATGTATGTATGTATATATAAATACGAGAAAAGTAAGAAATAAAAATACGCAAGCGTTTAAATAAACATATTGTATATAATATTATATAATATTTAATAGGTATATATTTTTAAAACATAAGCATAATCAAATAATTAATTATAATTATTATATTGTCAAAATAAATTGAGTTTTGCGTGTGTGTGCGTGTATGTTTGTGATTTTTGTAATTGTTTTAAAATAGTTGACAGACCAAAAAATGATAAAAAAAAAAATATATTTAACTTGCATTAGAATTGTTAAAATTTAAAACATTGGGCGCGCATCGGATGTGATTGGAGTTTTGTGATTATTGACGTGTTATCGATAACAGCTTGGTTGATAAATGATAATTGCTTAACGAATATCGGTATATTGTTATCGATATCGATGGGCGTTAGATGGAAGGGCTGTTGATAAACAATTATTGATCGACCATTACTGGTGTACTATCGATACTTAAAGTGTTATCGATAATATATTATCGAGCAACTACAATCAATAAATTATGTATGTTTTTGCGATAGGCAGCTAGCAACCCTCTAACGATGAATGATTGTCGATAAATGATTATGTCGTGATGTCGTCAAAAGACGATAAATTGTTGTTGCTGGATTATCGATGGATGTCAAACGTTAATGTAATTATGCTGACGATAAGCAATAGATGATGCATGCTATTGGCCAACAATTACCGATAAACTAAACTCAATAAATTATTACTCATGTGGGTTGAGATGGGCGATTAGTGGCATGGTATCGATAAACGATTATTGATAGCAATGGCAATGTGTGTGATTCGTTTTCGTTTCTGTTTCCGTTTCCGTTTCCGTTTCAGCTAACTATATTTGGCGTTTCCTTCTTACACATTCTCCGGCTCGGGCAACTTCCGCTCACAGCAATGGCAGACGAGCGCATTGAGCCGATGGCCAATGGCCGACCACACGGTCATCGTCATCGATGATACCTCGCAACTGGAGCTGTCCTGGTGCAGTGCATCCGCCTCACTGCTGCCGTCCGCGTCATCGCTATCATTGGCAATCGCCTCCGCTTCGGCCGTGTGGAATGCCGCCTGATTGCAGAGCGAATTATTTGTATTTGAGTTTGTCGTATCGGAGCTCCCCTGTTGTCAAATCTTTGGCACCGCCTCCGACGAGGAGCCACTGGCCAAGCCCAGCTCACAGCTAATGCTAGGCGGCAAAAGTCTTGGCGGCTCGATGACTACGCTACCAGCATCACCAGCACCACCAGCACCACCACCACCAGCAGCATAAACAGCACCAGCTGCATACTCAATGCCGCCATCCTCAGCGCCGCCAATCTGTATGCGTACGCCGGACAGTTCGCCGATGATGCCGCTGCTGCTGTGGAGCGTGTTGTTGCTGTTGTTGCTGTTGTTGTGCTCGTCGTGACGCGACGATATGCGGCTGCTGCTGTCAGCGGATGAGTAGCGTGTTGCGGCATGACGGCTGCAGGGCACGTCCAAGCTGTAGGCCCGATGCCTGGTGAGGCCAACCGCCATGCCTGGAACGACAACCTGGACGCCTGGCGACGGCAGGCTATTCGAAATGGTGCAACAGGTGGCCGCCACTTGCACTTTGTCGGCGCTGTTGTTGTCGGTGCTGTTGCTGCTGCTGTCGTTGGCCGGCGCATTGTTGTTGCCGCGCACGGCGCAAGGGCTGCTGCGTGTGCTGCCAAAGCGCTTGTTGCCCTTGTCAAAGCTGAAGGTGAAGTAATCCGAGAACTGACGCAAACGCGACTTCCACGAGCTGCTGCTGTTGCTGCCCCCGGGCTGCTGCTGCTGTTGTTGCTGCTGCTGCTGCTGCTGCTGCTGTTGCTGCTGTTGCTGCTGCTCGTCGGCAACAGTTGCAGTTGCGGCGCTACCATTGCTGGGTAGCGTTTGGTTGAGCGTCGGCGATATGTTGCCATTAGTGGTAGCTGCAGCAACAGTAGCTGCTGTTGCAGCTGCTGTAGCTGGCAACTTATCCTTCTCCTTCTTCTTCTCCTGCTGCTGCTGCTGCTGCTGCTGCTGCTGCAGCTGCTGTGCAGTGGGCAGCAACGACTGCTGCAAGAGGGGCTGCTGCATCACTGGTGCAACTGGCGCCTGGTTGTTGCTAGTGTTCATGTTGAGGTCCTCGCTGGCACGTCCAGCGCCCCGCTGAGCCAGCTGCTGCTCCAGGCTGTTGCGATTGTGGCGCCCATAAAATACATTGCTGTCAGAGATGACCTGGGGCAGGCCATCGGACAGACGACGATTATTGGTGCTGTACTGGTCGAGGCTGACGGCGCGATTGCTGCCAAATTGACAGCGATTGCCATGATAGCCATGGATGTTGCCATAGGAGTTGCGCATGCGCTGGCCACCGCCGCTGCTGCACAGTTCGCCAATCATCGAGGGACGCTTCTCGCGCGAGGATTTGCGCGAGGTGGAGTGCGAGGATTTGCTGCGATTGCTGCAGCCCTCAGTGTCCACTTTGAATTTGGAGGTCTTCTCGGCCACCTGCATTAGGTGAAATGTTTGATTAGACTGAGGCTCGGCCTTTCGCCAGCTCGTTGGCCCACTTACATCCACCTCGGTGGCCGTTTCAGAGTCGCCACTTTCGCTGCCCTCGGGCAGATCGTGCAGCTCGGCGGCCATGCCGCCTGGCTCATCCACAGATGTGCGCGATGCGGACTTCTGTGAGGGTATGCTGCGGCGCGACTTGACGCTGATTCCGGACCCGGATCGTGGCATTTGGGGGGAGCTGCTACCGCCTCCACCTCCGCCTCCACCGCCAGCGGCGCCAGAACCAGCACCACCCACGCCAGAAGCTGGGCCTGTCCCCTGTTTGTCCATCAATAATTTATCGGCCGTGCTGTTGCCCGGCGTGCTGACCATGGCCGCATTCGAGTCCATGTTGCCGCTGTTGCTATCGGATGTGGCCGAGGCGTTGCTGTCTGCCACGGATTTGCGCGTCTTAGTCTGCGCATCGTTGAGTCGCCTGGGTGCGTATTTGGTGGCCACAGAATAAGGTTTAACTAGCTCTACTACTATGGAGATCTACCCCAGCTCCATTCCCAACTCACCTGTAATACTCCAGTGCAATGCGCACGGGTATGATAATCAGCTCTGTGAGCTCCGGCACCAGTTCGCCTAGCGCCTCAAAGAGCGGCAATAGGACGAGCCCAATGAAGCGCACCTGGGAGCCGGGCTTGCTCACCTTATCGGGATCCATGAACGGCGTCACCGGCAGACCCTCGGACTTTTCGGCGGCGCTCTGTGCAAAGAACTCTTGGAGCAAGCGATCCAGCCAGGGCTCAGCCACGTCCATGGGCCGTGCCTCGTTCGAGATGTCCGCCACCTTGATGAGTATCATGCACAGCTGCAAAAGATCAAGAATAAGACGTACCTAAAGCTTACGGGCCTCCTCTCCCGCTTACCAGATTGATGTGCGCACGATTGTTGTAGTCGAAGATGGGCGTTATCTCCATAAACTGCGTGAGGATCTCGTTGTGGCGCGCCATATCGGTGGCCAGGATGCAGCGGATGATGCCCTCCCGTATGGTGCTGTAGTTGAAGGCGAAATTTACATTTAAATTGAGATAACGTGCCAATCGAAATTGTTTCCCCATCAACTGGCAAAGACTAACTGGGTGGCGCTTTTACTGAACGCTTCCAAAAAAAAAATAATAAAGAAGAGCTTGCAATTTGACATTCTGAGTAATTTCTTTCTCTCTTCCGAGCTGCCCAGCATTCAGATTTGGTGTCTCTAGCTCTCATAAGCTTCACGATATGCTCTAAACACCTTGTCTCAAAATCAATATTTACTCTTCTGGGATTTTAATTTCAATTCCAATTTCCAATTTCATAAAATTGTGAACTTGAATTGAAATGCATTCAGTTTAAACTAAGAAGTTTTGAGATATGCTTATACCTTGTTTAAATATTAACATATATCGATATACAAAGCGTTGGGGAAGAGATTTTAGTTTTAGTTTTAGATTTAATTTTAGTTTAATTTAAATGCAAACATTATTATAGCGTAAACTAAGAAGCTACAAGATATCCATAAAACACCTTGCCACACAATCGATATTAATCGATACCTCCAAAAATTACCGACGCAGACAATTTAGTTCCAATTTTAAATGTTTATTTAAGTTCATAATATTCTGATTTTGTATTGAAATACAGATATGTTTTTAAAATCGATATCTATCGATAGACAAATGAAAAAACGGTTGGTGAACAGATTTAGGTTCAAACGTAAAGTTTTTTTGCCAATGTTCATTGAATCGTTAAGCTGTATTTAAATACAGTCCGACTACCAATTTGGCCTTAAAATTGATCACTTTAATTGAAGCTACCTAGAACCGTTTCACAGGCATTAAACACCGAACTCTGGCGAATTGCGGGGCTTATTGAAAGCAAACACAAGTTGTCTGAGTTGTCTGCAGCAGCGGCCAGCAAAGCTTTAAGCCTCCCCAAACGCACCACCAAGGTCGCATTCCAAGGGGATGGCGTCTGTTTTCGGAGCGCATTGCGTATATGTCACGTTTTGCATGTTGTTTACGGCTGTTGTTTCTTTTGAAAACGCTTGAAGCCGGCATTACAGTTTTATCATGAATAGTGCAACGCATTGAATGGTATATTTCTGAAACCATAAAAACATATATTCTTGATCGATAAACCCAACACCGCTCTCCGTCTCTCTACCGGCCAGATTCGACAACTATATCATACAGATGTTATAGGTTTGATTGGTTGAAAATTAAAATCTTGCATGAAAGTATAAAAGAGCAAAACCTTTTTACTAATGGATTACTATATCATATATGTATATATGGAAAGAATTGGTGGAAAAATTGGTTTTTGCATGGTAAACTTAACTGTTTTTTAAGATTTATTAACCAAACTCAGCAATTACGAGCAAAGGTATAAAAGCTATACGAAGGTTATCAGACTGCTATAATTTAAGGCTTCTCTGGGAAGAATCTGTCGCATATAAAGTTTCTTTCAAAGCCATATACCTAAGAGAGTATTTAATCTTCATCGAGCCGATTTGTTTATTGTTTATTTTTGATTTATTGGGTCACGTGCGATTTGAGACGCGCTGATTACAAGAAGAAAAAGCGTAACTATATTTTGACATTCAAAGCGATAATAAGAGAGCGCGAGGATAAGAGGATAGTTAAAGACTAAGCAGCATGCGGCGCGTAAATATTAAATTGCATTTCGTTTTATTTTCATTTCAAAGAAAATGAAAAATACGCAAAAGTCGCATCAGATACGAGCAGAAAATTGAATTTTGTCGTGTCAAGTGGCATTGACGCTGCACACAGACCCAGACGCAGACGCAGACCAAGCCAGATCCAACGTACTGGGGCACGCACGGTAGGGTGCTGTTAAGGAGGGGGATGGGGGGAGGGGGGGGGGGGTCACGAGTAAGGGCAGGGGGCGTGCCACTTTAGTTACTACATTGGAAATTCACCACCTGCCACGCTTCAACTGCAAATAGAGCGAAGCGAATTTTATGCACTCGACTTGACGCCAAGCTCGTCAAGCTGCAGATTTCACAATATCCAGCGAGCATGTCTTGTTTGTCATTATCCAGCGATTTTCTTGTGATTTTCCAGTAATAATTATAGTGGCTTTTAGAAAATGTTGTCACAACATCTCAGCCTCGATGCTGCTCTCAAGTGCAACTCGAAGCAGTCTCTTCAATTTTATTATTTTCCATTGACATCTTTGACATATTTCGATGTCGATTATACCCTTTGTTACAAATTGATGGAGCTGAGGTAATTTTCATTCTTTTTTTTTGTTAAATTAATTTTGTGCATTGCCGTTCCATTTATGGGACTAAATTGGACTATTGAGCGGTAGAATGACTTGCCATATTTGAGGGTAGCCATATTTTTGGTTCTCATCGGTGCAATTAGAAGCTTTACAGCTATTCCAATTCTCATGCAAAACTTAATTTATTATGCTGCGCTTTCGCAAAATGGATTACAGGGACAATGTATGAATAGCTGGTTTTATATAAGTTAAAACTGCATTGGATTTTCGTGGTTAAGTCGGTCAAGCAATGATTAGTCAGCCATTAATCAATATTCAATCAGGAAATCAGCCAGTAAACTGGTCAATCATTTTGTTAGTCGTTCCAACAATCATTAGTCAGTTCTTATCAATATTCAGCCAGTAATTCTGTCAGTAATTCAGTCAGTGAATCATCAGTCAGCTTGCAATCAGTATTCATCCAGTAAATAAGTCAGTCAGTCAATCAGCCAGGAAGCTGGTCAATCACTCTGTAAGTGTGCCAGTCAATCATCAGTCAGCTATCAATCAATATTCAGTCAGTTAGTCACTCAGTCAATCAGCCAGCAAACTGGTCAATCATTTTGTAAGTCGGTCAAACAATCATTAGTCAGCTATTTATCAATAGTCAGTAATTCAGTCAGTGAATCATCAGTCAGCATGCAATCAGTATTCATCCAGTAAATAAGTCAGTCAGTCAATCAGCCAGGAAGCTGGTCAATCACTTTGTAAGTCGGCCAGTCGATCATCAGTCAGCTATCAATCAATATTCAGTTAGTTAGTCACTCAGTCAATCAGTCAGCAAACTGATCAATCACTTTGTCATTCAGGAAGTCAATCATCAGTCAGCTATCAATCAATATTCAGTCAGTTAGTCACTCAGTCAATCAGCCAGGAAGCTGGTCAATCACTTTGTAAGTCGGCCAGTCAATCATCAGTCAGATATCAACCAATATTCAGTTAGTTAGTCACTCAGTCAATCAGTCAATCTGTCAGCAAACTGATCAATCACTTTGTCATTCAGTTAGTCAATCATCAGTCAGCTATCAATCAATATACAGTCAAATAGTCACCCAGTAAATTAGCCAGCAAACTGGTCAATCATTTTGTAAGTCGGTCAAACAATCATTAGTTAGCTATTTATCAAGAGTCAGTAATTCAGTCAGTGAATCATCAGTCAGCATGCAATCAGTATTCATCCAGTAAATAAGTCAGTCAGTCAATCAGCCAGGAAGCTGGTCAATCACTTTGTAAGTCGGCCAGTCGATCATCAGTCAGCTATCAATCAATATTCAGTTAGTTAGTCACTCAGTCAATCCGTCAGCAAACTGATCCATCACTTTGTCATTCAGTTTTTTAATTGTGCAGTCGATCAGCCTGTTAATCTTTTATCTTTAATTTGTGAATCCATTAGACATCTGTCAATCACTTAGTTAGCCCATCAATCGGTCAATCAATATCATCAATAAGTTAATCAGTCTTTTAGTTCAGCAGAAGAATATAGCCTGAAATTGCTGAGTTTACAAGCTTCACTTTTCTCACATAGCTGCAGAACAGTAAGGCGAATGCCTTATTGATTGATTTTGTCAAAACATCTACAAGTCTTGTGCCTGCTATCGCTGGGGGCAATCAGCGCTTCGGCGTTTCTAACCCAATCGCCAGACTTTGGCATTGCGTAAATCTCAATGTCAGAGCTTATCAGCGGCGCGACAGCTGCTTATCAGCTGCTGCTGGCGTCAGCTGCTGCTCAGCTCAGGCCAGCTTCGCTCAGCTTAGGTTTGGGCAGTCAATTTGTAAACACGGGAGAGAAAGCCACGTTCTTTATGTGTGGCAAACAAGTGAATCAGCTCCAACTGCTGGTGCAGCTGCAGCTGCTGCTGCTGCTGCTGCTATACCTGGGCAGCCCGTGCATTTCGGGTCATGTTGTTGGCTGCGCGACTGAGGCAGCGTCGGATGCGATGGACGTGAGCAAATCGCCGTGCGAGAATTTCCATGAGCACGCCTGCGGCAACTGGCACGCCCCGTATGGACTGCGTGCGCTGGGCGCACATGATATGCGGTCAAAGCTGCGCGCGCTGAACAAGCAGCTGCTTGTGCGGCATCTGGAGGCCAGCGGTGGGAATCAGGATCAGCTGTACTCATTCTATGGCAGCTGTATGAGCGGCCGGCAGTCGCTGCACGTCTATATGGATGCAGTGCAGCAGCTGGTGCCGGATTGGCCGCTGCTCAACAATGCGACGCGCTTCGATTGGTCACGTGGCGGCGCTGCAGTGCGTCGCTTTGGCGCCCAGGGCTTGTGGCGTCTGCTGGTGCAGCCCAATTGGCAGGCGGCGGAGCAGCTAATCTTCTATCTGCTGCCGCCCAGCTTCGAGCTGTTGGGCAGCAGCGAGCAGAGCGAGTTTCTCTACCAGCGCTATCTCAAGTATCTGCTGCTCGAGCTGAGACTGCGCGTCCGACGCGCTGCCACGCTGGCCGAGCAGCTGGTGAGCTTTGAGCGGCAGCTGCGCGAACTGACGCCGCCGCCGCTGGACGAAGCCCAGACGCTGGTGCTGCATGAGCCGCAAACGTTGCAGCAGCTGGCGGCCCAGCTGCCGCAGCTACAGCTGCTCGACTACTTCCGGCTGCTGCTGGGCGAACGCTATACGCCGCAGCTGCTGCTGGTGGCGGACACGGGCTACTTGCAACGCCTGCAGCGCGTGCTGCACGCCGCGGACCCGCTCGTCCTGTCCAGCTGGCTGCTGCTGCAGCTGCCGGCACACTTTGAGCTCCATCTGCACGAGGACACCACGCTGGCTGCGCAGCGCGAGCATTGCCTGCAGCAGTTGAATCAGTTGCTGCCACGTCAGCTGACGCAGCTGCAGCAGCGTCTGTTGCACGGCAGCGATGCGGCGGCGTCTGCCTTTCGCAGTCGCACGCAGCGCCAGCTGCAGCAGGTCTTCGAGTCGCTGAAGGCACAGTTCGAGCTTTTGCTGAACGCCACGCCCATTTTTGAACAGGACGCCGCCACACAAACTCTGGCGCTGCAAAAGCTGCGCGCAATGCGGCTGCTGCTACCGCCGCCGCCGTCGCCAGAGCAGTTGGAGCAGCGACAAGAAGGGAAGGCACAACGCGAGCTTCAATCGAACAACTACGATGCGAATCTGTTGCATTTGTCGCAGGCGGAGTCGGATGCGCAGTTTCAGCTGGCGCTGGGCTGCCTGCAGTTGCCCTGCGAGTCGTACGCAACATGGGCGGGCCACGCCCTCGGTCCACTGGATGTGAACGTGTACTATAGGCTGAAGCTAAATGCGATTGAGCTGCCGCTGGGGCTGCTGCGCCCGCCCCTCCTGCCCAGCAGCAGTAGCCGCAGCTGCGAGGTAAATGCTGGTCGAGATGATTCCGGGCAAACGCAGACGCAGCCGGATGCGGATGCGGATGCGAAATCGCAGGCCCGCCTGCTGGGCGGCCTGGGCTATATGCTCGGCCACGAGCTAATCCACGGCTTCGACTATGATGGCATCAATTATGATGCAGCCGGACGTGTGGCCGGCGGGCAGTGGCCAGCGCGTGCCATCATTCGCTTCGGCCTGCGTGCCGGCTGCTATTTGGGGTCGCGCTACAGCAATGCGACGTTGACCATCAATGAGAATATTGCGGACAGCGAGGGATTGCGCTTGGCCTACGAGGCGTATCGGCAGCAGCAGCCGGCCAATGCCTCGATGCGTCAGTTCTTTGTGGCCTTTGCGCAAAACTGGTGTGGACAGGCGGTGGCACCCTCTGCCGGTGCACAGCAGCATGCCTCGCACCGGGAGCGTGTCAACAATGTGCTGGGCAACTTCCCGGAATTCGCTGAGACCTTTGACTGCAAGGTGGGCAGCCTGATGCATCCGCCGGACAAGTGTCGCATTTGGTAACCAGCGACAGACCTGGGCAGGGGCGACAGGGACAGGGACAGGGACATGGGCAAAGCTGAGGTAACGTCAATGGGATGTGTTTCAAATCTGAGTAAAGCAATGAAATTGAAATTGAAATGAAAGCTCTTGAGTGTACTCGATTGGCGCGGCATCTCATTACAGCGCATTCACGACTTGTTGTGCCACAAAGTGCGGTAAACACACACACACACACACACACACGCACATAAACACGGATTACAGCAATGTGTGTGGAGCGTCCATTACCTGTCTTTTACTTTCAGAACTATGGTTACAGGTAGAGGTAAATCCCTCGGTAGGCACATAGTGCAGTGTTGAAAAGAATCGAAATATATAATTGGCATTTTCCAGTCCTAAGCAACACTGGAATATGCATGCATGACCTAATTCTTGAATCTCAAATGAAGAGGCACAACTAAATATCTAAATTCATAGAGCTGACAATGGGAAATGACATTTCACACTCTTTTCCAACACTGATAAGCGTAGCATCAAAAACTCAGGCTCAAGTAATTGTTCACCTAATGATGGTTTATATGGCAGCTATATAAGATAGTCATTCCCTCGGACGGATCGAACCAGTATATTATATAGCTGCCAGAGGAATAATTGGTCATGAAATCAGTTTTTGTATGCAAAGTTATTCTCTTATTCAATAAATCATAATTATGCGCTACACAACATTTCTCACATATGTATCTGCAGAGCCGGCAGGCATGTGATAAGAGTATTTAATGCTTGGCGTGCCTTGTTTCACCCATTCTGATGGCTTATGTCCTTTAAGCTGAGAAGTCTTGATAAGAGCAACAGCTTTCTCAGCCACAAGTCATTTGGTGTTGGAAATCCCGCAATTGTGTCATTGTTTACAAATGACATTTAAGTGCATTTGAATGACGCACAAGTCTGAAGACTGAGAAAAGCAACACGATTCGTCAAGCGTTTCTCAACTCCTGATATTTTATGGCAACATGGTAATAAGAGCAATAGCACCACAAGCACACACAGAGAGAGAGAGAGAGAGAGAGGGAGAGGGAGAGAAGTATATAACAGAATCCACATATATGACGTTGACTACATGCATGTTTATGCACGCTTAGACAAGTACAAGAAGGCAAAAAGTATCGTGTGGCATCGTGTGGCAACTTCTTGGCACTCTTGGCGGGGGCTGCTTCATGGCATTTACAAGCATATTGTGCATGTGCATTTCTGGCAAGTTTTGCCATCAAAAACTCCCAAAAGCATGCAGCAGTTTATGCACGCAAACTTGGCAGCAAAACATCGCGAAGGCGCCCAACGTGAGACTCTCCTGATGGCGCCCAACGTGCCAAAGTCGGAGTTGATGAGGGGCCACGCAGTGCGGTGTTTGTCTTCAGGGCATTCCAGCTACTCCAGCTTCTCTGCCCGGTCTTGTTGATGATGATGATGATGATTATGATCATAATGAGGAGGAGGAGGCGGAGGATGATGATGCTGATGGGCATAATGTTGGAAATAATGATGGCCCTCGCGTTACCTATTTTAGCTTTCACAACGCCGCCGCCTACGTGAGCGCGCAATTCAAAGTTAAAAACATTTTCCCCCAGCTAATCCACTTAATTAATGTTTGCGGAATTTTGCAATATAAATGCGTTGCAATGAGTACAGAAACTACGCTTTATATATCCACCGCAAGAATAACGCAAATTAATCACAAGCAAAGCAACTGGGACTGCTCTAATTGGGTGTGCCCGACCAAAAGATACTCCGCAGCCAGCGTCGTGCTGCCGTTACAAGCATTCCAACTTTCCTCTTAACACTAACAATCTGAAGCGATTGGGCTTCTGCTTCATCAAGCTGTCATTCTATACGAACAGTTTCGGTGCTAAAAGTCCGATTTCCTTCCAATTTTTAGGTTCTAAATAAGACCAAAGAAGCAAAAGTATATCTTTAATTTTTTTTGGAATCAATTCCTGGGGAATTATCCAAAAAGTGATATAATGTCTATGTCTTTGTCTATGTCAAGCAGTTGCGTATTCAATTTGGAGTGCCTAGCTCCTTACCCTCTGAGCTAAGCCTTAGACTAATAGACTAGACTAATA
The DNA here is from genome assembly GCF_035044405.1 of Drosophila montana. Lineage (NCBI taxonomy): Eukaryota > Metazoa > Arthropoda > Insecta > Diptera > Drosophilidae > Drosophila > Drosophila montana. The sequence goes on from NW_026999206.1 coordinate 764,964, forward strand.
AAGACGATAGTTATTGATATTAATGAAATGGGTAAAAATATCGCAAAGTATAAACTTGTTCGGTGTTTGACACACGAGAATATATGTTCTTTAAGTTTCAAGCCTCTTGTTTTGTAGTTTCAGGCATCATATAGGCAAACAGAGGAATATGACTTAATCGATTCAACGCGTAGACCTTATCCAGAAATTACACAATTAATTTAGGAAAAGCCTCCTGCTGCCTGTTTTCTACACTTGCAATGTTCTCTATGAATAAAGGGTAAAGAAATAAAAGCAAATCCTTAGTTTGAAGGCGTGTAAGAAAATGCCTCAGTAGAGTTCTAATTTCACTTCATGGAACAAAAACAATGCATACTGAGTTGATATATTGGAAATTTGGATGAAATTTCCCAGAAAGCAAACTCTGTACGTTTGTGAAAATATTTCAAGGGAATTATTTGCTGGGGATTTGTATTTCCTAGAATTTACTGTCAACCATTGAATGCAATTTGCATTTCGAATGCGACAGGGAACTTATATGGGATTAATATTCAGTTCGAATGTGAGAATTAAGCCCTTATGCATAAAGCAATTAGTATTTATCGATAAGGAAACAACGCGTGGGACTAAATAGTGAGATATCTTTTTTGCGTGGGAGATGTGTATGCGTGTGTGTGCGTGTGTGTTTGTGTGGTTGAATTCTTGACTCAAAGTGAAATATTTGTAGGCATTCATATTTCAAAGAATTATATGTTCAATGCTATTCGCATTTCAAAGGCGACACAGACTGGCGAGCAATAAGTAATATGATTTACAATGGGTTTGAAGAAATTATTAGACAGAGGGAGAGAAAGAGAGAGAGAGAGAGTGGGAGAGAGAGAATCCTAGTCGCAAATCATGAATCGGAGCCTATGGCGAAAGGGCCTATCTCAATGGAAAAGCTTCAAAACTGTATCAATTGGTATCAGTCATACTCAAACAGTATCTGTGGCATTTGATTGTGTAAATTAAAAAAACGCGTTTTAATCAATTTGAGGAAGATCCCTTCTCCCTGAAACTAAAATATTTCTGATCTGTTTACACAATACGAGAAATGGTTGTTCCTTGATTTTATAAGTTTCTAATCTTCGAATCGATACTTATCGAAACAGGGCGTGGTATCGATCAATTGAGATAAACTTGATTTAAACAATCAACAGCAGAAGCTGTGTACCAAATTGCAAGTCTCTAGCCCTTATAGTCTCTGAGATCGAGAAACAGGCAGACAGACAGACGGATTTAGTTAGATTGCGTATATGTATATTTATATATATGTTTATTTCTCTTTACAGACCGCCTGCCGCCGCCTGTTACATGAATGCACTTGCACAAGATAACAATGCCAGCTTTTACTCATATTCAATAGGTTCAGGTTATGAAAGAGCTTCATATTATTTGCTTGAATTTTCTTCTATTTTCAAAACATTTTCGCAATTTATTTTTGTATCAAATGACATTTCTTGTCATGCGCTTAGCAATTGACAATCGAAAAATGTTTCAGTATATTGTTTGTAAAAGCAGTTTGACTTCAATTTGTGGGCGTTAGGGCTTTGTTTGTTGTTTGTGTTTTGATTCCCACGCGACTTGGGTCGTTACGAGTGCAAGAATAGCCGAAGAAGGGTCCTGCGTACAATTGCACAGTGCAATAAGCAAGGACAGCCGTCGAGAGTTGCCTGCACCAAATCGATACGCTCGCGGACCAGGCGGCAGACTTGCCCCACGCGGCTGCAGCTGTTGCCCCATGTTGGGTGTTAATTAGTGCCCCGGCAAACGGGGCCGACGTTTAATGCAACATCATTTTGTACGTGCCGCGCATAAAATAGAGTCAAGCAAAGTTGGCAATTAAATGGCTAGCAGCCCGAATCGACCCAGCCCGGCCCCAGCCCGGCCCCAGCCCTTACACTCACCTCACCCGACCGCTCCCGGCCGCATGGTGTGACCCAAATAGCAGGGCTTAAAGTGCTACCAATTTGCAGGTGTTACTCACTTGAATGTGTCCCGGCTAAAGTTCTTGAATATATTGCACTCGGGATGCTCCAGCAGGCGGAATGCAATCGAGCAATGATGATTCTCCAACGGCGAGATGTCATTATATCTGTAAAAACAAAACGAAAAACATATATATATATATATATACATATATATATATATATATATATATATTTATAGCAGATTCAGGACAAGGTCTTACCTGAGCGCCAGTTCGGTGCGTGCATTGATCTGATATATGTTGTTATACCCAGGATGATCGAGGTCATGGCAAATGCAGGACACGAGCAATATGAGGCATTCCAGATCGCCCAGACGGTTCAGTAAATTCGCTTGACGTGTAATCGCGTACATCTGCATTAAATAAAGAAAATACATACATTTATGAACTTATTATAAGGCTACAAAATTATACTTTTATTCACAATATTTGATTATTACCAGCAAGTTTTACTCGACCTTGCCCAGGCAAAGTTATGAAGAGCTTTGGTATTGAGTTTATAATAAAACGAATTTAAATGAAACATTCATTAAACAGACCTGGAGTTCCATTTACCGTCCAGGACGGCAAAATATAAATTTGACTTCAAAAAATCTTTACAAATACCTTTAAAATTGATCTTAAAGCCGATCATATAAAGCACACAATAAATTTTTACAATATTTTAAAAAATTGTAAAATTAAAAAAGGTAGCAAGAAGCTTTCTAGCTCTGAAGGTTTGCGCTGTATTAAGATCAATAAGCAGTCAGGCAGTTAATCAATCAGTCAATCAGTTGGGACTAACGGACAGTAAATTACTTAGTCAATCAGTCAGGATGAATAGTCAGGGCGAATAGTTAATCAGTCAATCAGTCAGGACTAGCAGTAATCAGTTAGTTAGTTAGTCAATCAATTTGTCGGCCAGTTAGTCGATTAGTGTATAAGTTATTGGCTAGTCAATCAGTCAGCCAATAAGTGAGTCAGTTAATCAGTCAGTTAATCGTTCGGGACGAGGAGACAGTCAATTAGTTAATTTATCGGTTCGTCAATCACTCAATCAGTCAGTCAATCGGTCAGTTAGTAGATAAGTTGATCAATCAATCAATCCTTAACTCAGTCAGTCCTTTAGTTAGTCAAACAGTCGGTAAGAACAATCAGTCAATTAGTTAGTCAATCAGCAAGTCAGTCAGTTAATCAGTCAGTCAGTCAATCAGTGGGTTAGTTATTCAGTCAGCAAATTAGCGAAGACTAGCAGCCATTCAATTAGTTTGTTTGTCAATCAGTCAGTCACGCAATCAGGATGAACAGTCAGTCAATTAGCTTGGGAATCAGTCAGTCTGTGAATCTATCAGTCAATCAAACTGGACGAACAGTAAATTAGGTATAGAATTATGGAAAACGAATATGTACGTACACAGCGAGTATTACATGGCTTTGCCCGTGGTTAGCTTTGTGCTCAAAATTTTAGATATTTTTTTTTTACCCATGGACAATCAAATTATAGGCGTACTATTATCAACCGGCATTTGTCATCCAAGAGGGAGGAGTTTTCCGAAAATCGTGAAACATGTCACAAATTAATTTTCACAAATATCGTTGAAAATGATTTTGAAGCCGAACGGATGGTAAAGCCGCCGTCTTCTCCATAGTTAAAGTCGCTTCCTCCAATATTGCTGCCGGCGCCTCCTCTACATGAAGTGAAGCCTAAGGCTGGGGCTTACTTCAATTCATGAGAATCGAGTAGTAGAGCATCAGTTAAGAATATGTTTTTTTCTTAAAATTGGGAGTGCAGCTGGAGCTCTAACTTCTTATGTAGGTCCTTGAAAATAAGTTTTAAATCGATCGGACGAAACTTAAAACTTCGCCCAAAAAATCTTCGACCGGCATTATCCACCGAGAACGCCTTAATTTTTCGAAAATTGTAAAACACGTCTCAACTGAATTTTCTTCACAATCCTTGCGAATGGGCTTACGCCCTAAACTTTGCCCAATTAAACGTTGGCCCGCATTTTGAATACAATAGCGGTGGATTTTTCGAAAAACGTATTATAGCAAAAGAATTGCTTGCAAGAGTTTTCCTCTAAATTTTCACAGTGGAACTTCTTTGAAAGTAAATTTAAGACCGATTGGACGAAACTTAGAGATTCCCTCAAAAAATCGTAGACCCTAGGGCGCATTTTCCATCGAAACTTAGATTTTCCGAAAAGTGCCTCCAATGATTTCTCTTATGGCTCTTTGCGAATGAGCTTACTCGGGAAGCATCGCCCATTCCATCTTTGAAGGGCAGATTTGGCGAAAAGTGTGAAACACGTCTCAAATGAATTTTCAGAAAAACAAAAAACTTTCAACGAACATTTTTTATGGAATTGCCAAAACCGCTGAAACACGTATTCATTAAATTGAAATTAGGTTTCAAGCAAATCGGACATAATTGAAAATTTCACCAAAAAAACGTTGATCCGAATTTTTTACCGAAGAAGCTTGAATTCTGCAAAAAGGGTGAGGTACGTCTCGAATGAATTTTCTTAAGATTCTTAGGAATGAGTTTAAGCCCATTACATTACCCAGCAAATCCTTGACCGCCATTTCCACCATGGAGGCATGAATTCACCTAAAACTGTGAGACACTCCTCAAATGAACTTAAGCAATGATCTTAAAAAATGAGTTTAAGGCCGATCGGATTGTAAACAAAAAAGTTTCATAAGTTTTTTACGATTTTTCCACACTTGCGGGTGGACTTCCCTAAACCGCATCTTAGCGTGAACCCTCTCACATAAACAAAATTTCCGCTTCCTAGCTCTTACGGTTTTGGGCTGTGCATTGAATACCAATCAGTAAGTTAGTCAGTCAGTCAGGCAGAACAAATAGCTTTATATATAGAGATACACCACGGGCATTGTCTATGAAATGGTAAGAGATATCTTATAGTCCTGTCCATGTCACGATTGTTTCTGCCTGCTGCTGCTTTCAACTGAAATTCCATGGCCATTAACTGCTTACACGTAGGTGGCCTTTGGCCAATCGCTAAACATGTCGCACTGTTAACTATTCTCTTTCCCCAAGCTCTCTCTGTCTCTCTCTCTCTCTCTCTTTTTCTCTCGTCCAAACTCTCTCGCTCTCCCTTAGATTGTCTCTCAATTTGGCTAATTAAATGAAGTGTCTGAGCTGCTTGTTGCCGCCTGTTGCTGTTGTTGGGTGCTTTACAGAATATATCTTAAATAATGGCTGAGAGACAGAGAGAGAGAGAAAGAGAGAGAGCACTTTTAATGTTGCAAACCATTAAGCCAAATCGCATTTGATGCTTAAACGTGGCCAACAGCAGTGGCAGCAGCTAGCAAAAATGATCTGCCCGATGCTGGGCATAGGGCGGTCGGTTTAAGCCAATGGCAAAGGCAAAGCTAAAGGTAAAGTTGAAGGCAACTTAATTTGTCTGCTGCAAACGGCTGCGAAACCTTTGCAATTACTAGCAGCTACTAAAGCAGGCCCCGCACCCACAGCCGGTTTACCCACAGCCAGCCCCGCACCGCACCGCACCCTGGCCAGCAAATGAAAATGACTTGGCCAAGTGGGGAGCGACAGAGGAACATAGAGATAGAGAGACAGGGAAAATGAGCAAAGTGGGGGAGAGACCCTTAAGGAATTTCAACAGCGTTCAATTTAAGCTTTTTGAAATACAAAAGCAGCGTAAAGTTTGCTTTGCGCTTTGCTGCGCTCCCAAAGTTGCACTGCGGGGCAATTGGGAAGTGGGCGTGGCCGGGGTTTGGGGTTGACGGGCGTGCGGGGGTGCGGGGGTGCGCGGGTGTTCGCGCTTGTTGGGGACAGGGGCTGGAGGGCTCGTTAAAGTTGCTGCACAAGTTTGGTCGTCATCTTTGTCGCCGCTGCGTTTACTCTGGCATTAAGCGGCGTTGTGTGAATGCATAAGCTTCTGGGGTTGGCCCGATCCAAAGCGGGCCAGAGGGGCTGAAGCAGAGATGGATTGGCAACGCGGAGGCGGCGGGTCGTTTAAGGGAGACGGCGGAGAGGGGGAGGGGGGGTGTTGGCTAGTGCTATAAATTTATGCAAATGCGAATGCTGTTTGCATTTCGAATTTCGCAAGTTTATCTAAATTCATTGTCAACAAACAGACGAAGCAACGACAATGTGCAAAGCGCCAACTCGCAGCTCGCAACTCGCAGCTCGCAGCTCGCAACAAACCCCATCATCGCCTACAGCCCCACAATGCCCGGCAACCCATTCACAACACTGGCAAAAGTTTTGCAGCGTCAACACCCCGAGGAAATCAACTTCAGCTTGCAACTGGCAACTGGCAACTGGCAAACTGCACTTTGTTAATGAAAAGCTGAGATGATGCGTCGCTTATTTGGTAACAAAAAATAAAAACCAAAAAAAAGGCTCACACACTTTTTATCAACGTGGCTGTGTGGTTCTGCGGGCGCGCCAACTGGGCCGCTGTCAGCTGAATGGTGCAGCCAGACATTTATTGGTATTACCCTGTAATCGTAAAATGCCTTAAAAGAGGGTATCTGCAGGTACTGCATGGTTTCTTTAAATTTGCCATTTTCCATGCTTTTTATTTGCCATTTTGACAAGAAGTTTCAGCAGCCGAACATAAACTTCTTCTACGTGGAGCATTTTATTCCACCCATATCCACCCATTTCCCACGCTTCTGTTTGTGAAATTTTCGCCGACAGCTTGCCATGATAACCAAGCATAATGCCAATCCGAACGTACAGATTTTTATGTAGACATAGCTGACGGTATAAATAGGTATACATATGGTATATATAAATATGTTTATATTCTGCATCCATTGAAAATGGGTAAGAGATGAACTTGGTTTGCATGTAAGTGTTTGTAAGACACATTGTGTGTCTGTTTGTGTGTACGAATGCATAGAAGGAAGCTAGAATGTTGGATATCTCCTAGTCTGTCCCCCCTTATATATCTATGATATCTTGATAGCTATATGTGTAAAAAAAACAGTTAAATTCTTAACATAAACTATTCTGCTTCTTAGCGCGGATGAAATATGCATTTAATGACTGACTACAGGGTATTTTTCCGGTTGCGCCTTTTGATTTGTTTTTGTTGTCGTTTTGTTTAAGTTTTTTTTGCATTATTGCATTGTTTTTTGTCGATGGCAGGAAGGCAAAAGCGAAAGCCGCTTAACGGCTGTTGTGTCCTGTCACACACACACACACACACACAGATAGAGAGAGAGGAAATTACATGGGCTATACATACATGAGTGCCTATGCAAATGGCAAATGGCCGCCCATTGAATTGCAAAATACGCACCATCGCATATGCAGACTAGTCTAGCGGCCATTTTGCAGCTTAGAGTGCCCGCACTGACATCTGCTGCGAGGGTTGCTCAACTAGTTCAGGCTAAGGACAGAGCCCTTCAATGGGCCAATGCTTGAATGGAGCTAGTGTTTCCCACTCATGATCTTGATCATCATAAATATCACAGTTTAATTGTGCTACGAACTGCACAAAGATCGGACTATAAACGCCGAAGGTAATCAAGCATGCATTTCATGCATATATTATACACAGTGTGGAGGGGAACAAGGAAGGCACAAGAATAGCACTTGGAGTTTCTTTTCCCCAATTTATCGCAGAGTTTTGTATGCTTTTCCATTATGATATTAAAACATTTTATGGTCTTTAGATTTTCGCTTGCATAAATGCTTCTTAAATTATTGATTGGTTCTGCCTATCGATAGCATCGGATGTTAAATGCATTCTATTGATGTTACAGCTGTGGCCCGTGTGGCAGCGTCTGATTGCATCTGTTGTTGCTGCTGTTGCAGTTGATTATAAAACGGCAGCAACAATGACAGCAGCAACAACAACCGCAACAACAACAACGACGAGAATCGCTGTAGTTGTTGCACGCATTGTGTTGCTTTATAAAGAGTTCAAGCCCACAAATGTGAATAGATTCGAGTGTGTTTTAGTTGTATTTACTTTAAACGATTCGCCAAAAGCCAGAAACTGCAAACTGCTTTCAACTTGTCTCTGCCTTGTGCTCTCAGAAAACAAACCACTTTGCGGGCGGCCCTTGCGGCATGCCACATGCCACATGTGAAACAATTGCTGTTGCCGCTCGTGCCCCATTCATGCTTTCATCTCCGTTTCTCCTTCAGCTTTTCCCTTTTCCGCTGTGCATACTATAAATTTGGACTCTTTATTTGGTTGCACTTCTATTTGTCACACGGCCACGCCCATCGGCGCCAACTTGGCTTTTGTTGTCAAGTTGAAATAATCTTTTAAAGTTTCGTTTCCTCTCCCGAAAGTCAAAAGCCATATGGCACAGCTACAGTGAAGCTGGTTCAATAGTGAAAAAATGCAAGTGCTTAAAGCTTAAGCTTAACTTCTTCCATTAAGGATTTTTCAAAAATCACCATGCGTTATGATTTAAAATACCGGATTACTCTAGAGCATTGCATTGACTGGGCGTTAGGCAACACTTTTACCAAGAAACGATATATCTGCATAGTGGTGTTGAGCCGCAGCTGTATCTCCACAACCGATAGTTATATAATAAAATATATAATACTAGCGGGTATAACCCGGCACGTATGCTAAAAATCAACGTTCTCAAAAAGCTTTGAAACTGTTGCGGGTGGAATTTCCCAAATCGCTGAGATACGTATTCATTAAGTTCTTATGTAGAGCTTTGAAAATAAGTTTGAAGCAAATCGGACACAACTTAAAACTTCTCACAAAAATCGTTGAGTCGCACTCCACCCGAAAAAGTTTGGATTCTGCGAAAAGTGTGAAACACGTCTCAAATGATTTTTCTTATAGATCTTTGGAAACGAATTTGAGCGCGAAACGTCACCCACCAAATTTTTGACGTCCATTTCCACCAAGGAGGAACGGATTTTTCGAAAAGTGTTAAACACCCCTCAAATGAATTTGAACAAAGATCTTTGAAAATAAGTTTGGGGCCGATCGGATGGTAAACAAAAAAGTTACATACAAACGTTTTTCGCGATGTTTCCACACTTGCGGGTGGAATTTCCCGAAACCCCGTCTTAACGTGCACCTACATCACATAAGCTAACTACAGTGAATTTCAGCTTCCTAGCTCTTACGGTTTGGGCTGTGCGTTGATCACCAATCAGTCAGTCAGTCAGGACAAACTGTTTTATATATAGAGACATGTAACATAAGTCCGATTTGATATTGCCTTTTAAGTATGCTAATGAATTCTTATCAATGATCGATTTTTTTTATCATGATAATCCAATGTTGTTAAGACTTTGCACATATATTAAAATCCTTCAGATGCATAGTTATTATGACACCCATTTTGCTATAATTACTTGTTGGGCACTGAACTCTTCTTCAAAATTCCCAAAAAAAGTTTCAATACTTGCATTAATTAGGCGTCTAACAACACTGTTTTCATTAGCAGTTATGCTGAATAAAATGTTGCTTATCAAAACTACTTTCAGCTTACGAACCGCATCATTATATGCTCACTTAATATACTTATTCATTAAACGTTTCCCAAAACTGTTGAGGCGTTTAATCAACGTTGACATATTATACAGTAAATAGGAATATGAGTAGGTTCAACTGAGCCAAATAATTAGAATAATTCGTTTGCAGCTTGTTTCCACATGCATTATTTGTTGTTCTTTTCGCTGTTGGCTCAAGTTCCTTTTTATTCCGATTTATCGATAAATTCGGGCAACGATTACTTTAGTAGCTGCCCCTCTGCAATGCTACTTAGCGTTGAAGTCTTGTGCGAGCTGAGCTCTTAATTTATTTTTCGGAGCACTGTGGCCTACAACTTAAGATGCCAACTAACAGCGCATTAATATTTCATCTAAATGTTGAGCAGACACGCCGCTGCCCCAAAACAACAACTATAACAACAACAAGAACATAAAATATATGTACTATATAGAGGCTGCATAAAAAAGCAAGTTTCATTTGCCAAAAATGTAGGTTAAAAACTCGGTTCGCAAAATGCTTCGTTGGCCCTTGAGCATCTAAGTGGGTCGCTGTCGTTGGGTTTTTTGGGAGGTTCTGAATTTTGGGTGGGTTTTTTTGTGTTGGTTTGTTCGTTTGTTGTGCGCCTGGACAGCAGCTGGCCGCTTGTTGGGCACAATTTGCATTCGCCAGCCGTTGAATTTCCTTTTGCATACCCTTGTGGTGCAGGGTATTATAAGCTGGTTGTGATATTAGCTACGTGTCTTAATAGCCATAAACTATGCAATTACACAATATGTTTAATATACTTAGCTCTTTTGACTGACTTGCTATAGATTATGCTTCTGTTAATGCATCAAGCCTTAACTTAGCAAATATTTTGTTTTACAGATAGGCTTATCAATTTTATGTATATTACGTTCTGTTATATACACTCAATACTGTACGTTCTATTATATATATTAAATACAGATCGTATTCCCGCATTTAATCTTTGCCTTAGCATTTAAAGTTTGCTCAAAAACAGCTTTTATGTATGTAAGACGTAATCAAACTCTGGCTTTAAAAGTTCCCTAAAGATGAAATTAAATGAAATTTCCTAAGCTGTTATATTTATAAGCTTTCATTCCAGTTATCGGACGAAAATTTTGTCATATTTTGAGCAAACTCATCAAGTTTATATATGTTTAAATATATTTTTTGTTTGTTTGGTAAAAGTGGAGTTTGGTATTGCTTGCTTTGCTGTTTTTCGTTGCTTGGCGGTTATAATTCTCAACAAGTTAAAGCCTCGAACTCGATAGTAAAATAAGTTGATGATGGAATCGAATTGAATGCAAAACGAATGACTATATCTTTTATGTATATGTGAAGGCATTATATTTTGAGAAAACTTCCGTCAAATAAGTTGATTGAAAAGTGACTAGTATAGATTATATTTAAATTATTATTCGAACAGGAATATGCGCATTAAAGACTTTTTTGGTAATTGATATTTGCTTTGCGGGTCGATAAAATGGTGCCTAAGTGACAAACAGAACAGAAGAAGGGTATTCAAATGTCAGCTACGCACGTTTAACTTTTTGTTTTCTGTTTTAAATTTTGTTCCTTTTTTTTTCTATTCTATTTTCTTGATCTTGGTCCAAATGCCTGACGAGTTTATTTTCTTTTTTTTTTGTTTTGTCTTTCGGTGAGTGGCCAGTCAGTTTGTCCGTCTGTCAGTGCCAATGTCTGTCTGCCCGTTGTTGTTGTTGTTGTTGTTGTTGTTGTTGCAGTTGTTGCTCATGTTCTTGTTGCTGTTTTATTGCAGTGAGCAGTGAGCGACATTTTGCGCGTCCATTTCTTTGCCTCTTCAGTTGTTGCTATTTTAAATTGTCGTGTATGTGAGTGCCTGTGTATGTGTTTGTTCTGCTAGCTATAAATAGGCATTTTCTTACACTCACACATACACACACCTAGACCTACATGTGTGCGACTTGCTGCTTTGTCTGTCTTGAGCGCCCTTTGGCGTTTCTGTTGCATACAACGTGGCGTCTATTGTTCAGCTGCACACACACACACACACGCACACATACACACATAAGGAAAGGGACTGAATATATTGATTGTATGCAGCCTGGTCATCTTTTATTCTTTAAGGCTATATGTACACATATAAATATATATAAATACATATACACACATCTATAAACTGTCCATATTTGGATTTACCCTAGCTACGCCGCATTGCAAGCGTCTCTTGAACAATTTCAATTGAATTCAATTCGAGGCCCAGCTGCAGTCTCGCTGTAGTCCTGAAAGGACCCCCAAAGGACACTACAGCTTGTTGCAGGTCTGTATTCATAAAGAGTTTGGCTCAATTGCACAATTTATGCTCAAATAAATTAACAATGAATTAAAGTACCTGTTCGAGAACGATTCAAGCATGTGTGACAGACAGGGAGAAGGTTTTTAGCAGCCTTCGAAAATTTGTTTCATGCTTCTCATATTAAAAAAACAAGAATAGCAATTTACATAGAAATAGATGACGACACTTGGTTTACTTGAAACAATTGAATTTGTAGGTATTTACGCTTCGGGATTCAAATAATTTGCTTGTTCTGAATAAGAATTTGATATTAAGGAATGAATGCACTTCATTTGGTTAGATAATTGTCTGTGCGTTTCTTGGCTTAAGTCCAAATGCTCTCAAATAAATGTCCGAGATGAGTGTGCATATGACATATGTATGCATAGATAGCAGAAATCTGAATTAGAACTAAATAAAATTAACCAACACTTGCGGAGCTGTCAGCGTCTAGCTAGGCAGATAGTTGAATGCATATCGTTTAAATAAATGGAAACTTGTCGTATAGTAATAACTGCTATGCTATTTCGCTGTGATTGCACTCGATTCAATGATATTTCATAATCGCTGTCGATAAAGTTGACAGTTTTCACTTACCATTTGGGCGACACAGAAACAATGCCGGAAATTGTGAAATGGCACCTCATTGTAGTGCTTGTAGACCTCATAGAGCCACTCGCGCAGCGTATCGACGGGTATGCTAAACTTCTCAACGAAGCCAAGCTCGAGGAACATGGTCTGCATTAGGTGGATGACATCGGCATCGCCCCATTCATACGAATCGAAGGCCGGCAGACGTAGGGCCGCCTTCACCTCATTCGAAAAGTTGGTATCACAAATTTGCAGGAAGCGACGCTTCACCTCCTGATGCTTTGGTAGACTGCTCTTGCGATGTGGCGGGCCCAATGGCCGATTGGAGAGACCTGAGGATGACAAAATGTTCGGAGCTCAAATTAGATAAGTATAGCATACAGCTACATTTCGGTGCAGCTACAGATACGGTTAACACAACAAAAAAATAAAAACATTCAAGAGGCGGAAATCAGTCAAGTGGGTGTGTTTGCTGCTGCTGTTGTTGCTGCTGCTGCTGTTGTTGTTGCCGGCAGAGGCAATAAATAAATCAGCAAATTGAAACAGGAAATACAGCTGGGAAGTCGGACTGGTGGTAGTCATGGCAATTTGGATTATTGCAAATGAAGAGCCATAAACAAGACGCAACGACAGACAAACTGAGCTACAACAGAAAGAGAGAGCGAGAGGGAGAGAGAGAAATATATACATATATATATATATATATATATAGAGAGAGAGAGAGAGAGAGAGAGAGAGACCAGCAAGTGAGCTGAAGCCAAAATGAAACCAAATCGAAGTCCAGTGAAAAGTGAAAATGAAACGGAACAGCAAACGCTAAAATGGCGGAAATACACTGGCCGTACCAGGAGGCGGTAGGCGGGGCAGCCGTCCAGTTACAGTTTTGTAGTTTGCCTCGTTTTTTGTGCCATGGGCGGGAAATTAAATTTTCAATCGGCAACACGCTTCACTGACCAGATGAAACAACAACAAAAACAAAACATCAACAGCAGCAGATTTCTCTGTGTGTGTGTGTGTGTGTGTGTGTATGGCACAGGTGCATTTCAGGTACGACAACTGAGCTGAGCTGTTGATCTGTGGCCAACGGCCCCGAAAAACCAGACTGAGTTCCCCAAATGCCCAGCGTTGCCCATAGAATATCGATGACAACTGCCAAAAATGGACATCGGAGCCGCAACACACGTTGCAACACTGGAGGCGCCACCCTGCAACCTTTGCGGTTGGTAACGCTATGCAGCTATGCAACACTGGCTCGCATTGTTAGTTAATTCACAAAAGTGCATATTCGTCGGAATTCGCTGTGCTTCGATTCGTTCCGTTTTGTTGGTCCTTTACCAATTGACTTTAAATTTTAGGGCAATGTTTTTTAAGCGTAGGCCCTTAATCTGCATTAACTGTGTTCATGAGCTGTTTATATTTTTGAGACACATAGCTTTAGTAAGCGCAAGGCTCTCAATGTGTAATATTTTCTTCAGATATTCAGTTGAGAAGTTCCCGTACTATTTTTAATATATTTAGTCTATTGGTTGGTTATTTTTTAGCCTTAGCTTGGCATATAAATTGTTCTTCGTCTTCAACATCAAGTTTAAACAAGCACAAGCGTCTGTAATTTTAGTTTAACCCTAATCTTACTTTCTATGTGTTCTCCTTGTTCACTTTATGAGCAACGAGGTTAAAGCAGGCTGTTAAGTCCCGCTTTTTGTAGGGGAGACTGAACACAAAGATATTCTTCTCCCCAGCTACTTGCCTTTGCCTAACAGTTATTTTTCACTTTTCTTATGAGTTACATGTCGAAATATATATATACGAAAAATATATATATTGTTTTCTTGATGAGTAACATCTAACCCAGCTATTTTCTATTTATTTTAATTTAATTACACGCCTAAATGTTCACTTAATGAGCAATAGCTCTGTTTGATGGCTATTCACTTATTTGACTCAATAAGTTTTCTGCATGCAATTGGAAAATTGGTAAATTTTGCATCTATTTGGCCTACATGTTCACTTTACGTGCAGTTAAGCCGTTAATTGGCCAGATAGCTGTTTGTTTTGCATATCAGCAGGTAATTAGTGGCTAGGCCCTCCGTTTTTATTAGCCTTATTTATAGGAGAGCAATTGCTTTTAGTTCTCCATGTTCACTTAATTGCTATCAATATTGATTTCAAATGTGTGCCTTCTTAATTTCCTTGAGCGTTTGCTCGCTTTGCAGCTTTGCAGCTTTGCAGTGTGTCAGTTGCATTTGGCGATTGATTTATTATGCACCGTCCTCCACGTTCACTTAGTTTTGGCTAGCAAGTTAAGCAAAAGCATGGCATTAAAACAGTTTTTGCCCTTCACATGAAATTCTCACAGATGTGTGAGCGAGTGTTTGTGTGTAATTTATTAACCTCCAGTGTCACTTGCACAGTTTGACAAGCACATTTTGGATATGGATGGTTCTATTGTTAATTTACTGCGTGACCCATTTTGGCCCGAGGCAGCTCGATCAAAATAGTTGCGCGGCTTGTGTAAATTGCAAAATTCCCTGCTCACACTTGCCCACGCTCCCTTTGCCTTTCACATTCACTTTCACCTTTGCCTTTGCCTTTGCCTTTGCCTTTGCTGCCCACCGCAGCCACTTGTTAACCTGCCACGCCCCATCCCCTAGAGCATGGGCAAATAGGCGCACACATAATCAAGAATGGAAATTTGATTAAAATTGCTGCTTTTGATGCACAAAGAAATTAAAATGCTGACAGCCAGCAAAAGCAGAAAGAGTTAAAAGAGTGTGTGTGGGCGCGTCTGTGCGTGTTTGTGTGTGCGCAAGTGTGCGCAAGTGTGCGTGAGTGTGTGCTACCCCACCAGAGGAATTTACCTGGGCTAGCCACGCCTTGTGGTCGACGCACACATGTGGAGCTGCTGCAAGCCAAACACTTTGCGGGCTGCGTTTATAATTAATTTACTGCCACTTACAATTTTTAATTAAGCACAGTTCTCAGCGCATTTCTATTTGGCGCGGAACCGCGCACCTATCAGCCAGTCACATACCCCCCTTCCCCCACATAGGCTGTATGCCCCCCCCCCCTCCCCCCTTAGTCCCTTCTCTAGACTACTTTGTGGAGTTGTGCCAACAATGTTGGGGGCCATTTGGCAGTTATGTTGCCGCTGTAACTTTTTAAATGTTCACGCATTCAAGCTACGAATGAAGTGGGTCAGGGGTTCGAACTCCGCCACCCGCATAAGTGTTGTAATATCTTCATAAAAAAACAGTGGCCAAATACAAATTACACTCTTGAATGAGAATAGTCACAGAAAGTTTTATAATAATAATCAAGGCTGCAAATCCAAAAAGAATGTTTATGAACCCAGTTTTTGGTTTGAGCCTTTATTGCCATATTTTGTAAATTTCAGCACATAACATATTTTGCTTATCCAACAAATCTTTTGTATGTACCTCTCATAATAAATAAAAATAAATAAATGGTTCAAAACCAGTTGGCGGCCTTTTTAATAGCAATGAAATAGCTGAATCCCGTATTGATTAATATTAACATTAACATTTAAAGTTTAACACGAATGTTAAAGGAGTTGCATAAGTAATAAATATTATTTTTAGCATAGGATATGGTTGTAATCGATCTACCCAGTGCGGTCTATACTCACAGGAATCCTCGCGGTTTAGTTGTCTGATTCTTCTCTTCTTCTGAGAATATCTATCCATCCCTTTAAATATATTTTTATGATGGAATTCAAGTGACAGGCCATTCCTTGAGTTAAAGATCAGCTATCTTCAGTTAAGTTTTAATGACTTATATATATATTCTATATGGACTATATGACAGCGACATGATCTAAGAAAATAGTCGAAGGCAAACTACTGCAGACAATGGAAACTATCTATATTATCATTGGCATTGCCAGACAAGTTTATGATATACTAATTTGATCCACCTGAATCAGAAATTTATTTGGAATATACCCAAAAGAATCATTTAAAGCTACTTCTATTAACATGAACTCAAAACTAAGAGGACTCCGATTAACTTTATCATCCTGATCGAAAATTGTGCAGTATGTAAGCATTTCGTGAGATAAGAACAATACTTCATAACGTGAACAAATGGACAAAGCGTCTATAATTCCCAACAGGTTTTTGCTGTAATTTGTAATTTGTAATAACTATGCAATAATAGGGATTTTAGGGTATTACAAAATTTGCATTGCACTTGAATATAAGAATGAAAAAAAATCAATATCGCAATTATTATGCGTGCCACCAGGCACATGACATACGCATGCTGAAAAAGTGAATGCCAGCGAATGCATTCATGAATATTACGAATACTTTATGCAGCGGCACAGCGATTCGTTGGCTACGTATGCTGCGCATATGTTTTTTTTTTCTCCCTTTCTGTCGCTCTTGCAACGCAGGTGAACTTGGGCCCATTCGCCCGTTTTTTGCTTCTGCTGCTTCTTTTTTTTTTTTTTTTGGTTGTGCGTTTCGCTCAGCCCTTTTCGCACCTTTTGCTCACCCTTTTTCCTACCTTTTTCTCACTTGGCTCGTCTCAATGTTAAATTGAATTAAACTTTTCTTCTTCTCCCTTATTTTTTTTGTTTTTGTTTGCGCGAACTTTTCCCCGACTCCACCCGCTGGCCGCACTTGCCGCGTGACAATTTGATCGATGAGTTTCGAATGCCCTCAACAGAACTTCACAACCGCCCCCCCCCCCCCCCTCTCACCCCTTCCTGAAACTCTGCTGCATTCCTCTTGCGGCAGCTGCAAAATATTAACTGTCAATTATGTTTCGTTAGGGTTGGCTCTGTGGTTGTGTGCGTGTGTGTGGTCTTGGGACTTCAAATTTACATACTGCATTCACATGTGTGGCATGCATTGATGCATCATTTGTGTTTGCAGCATGCGGTATGTGGCATGAAAAATTCCAATTGCCACCCAAAATGACAGCTGTCATAATGGCAGCAACAGGCACTTCCGCGGAACGGGCTGTGCGTGGGTGTGCGAGGGTGTGTGTGGGGTGTGGAAGGAGGGGGGCGTTGTGTAGTGGTCCTTTTACACCAAAATGTCTCAATTACTTGCACTCCTTCGCGTTAATGAGGCGCAACTCAAGACACAAACGATTATAAGCAATCAAGTTAATTGAGGCAGAACGGCGATTGGCCACAGCAACAAGATATGCCACATGAGAGACGCTTTGACATACACAAACACACACACACACACACACTGACAAACTTACATACACACTCGACAGTTTGTGGCCAAGACAGCGAAAACCCAAGCAATTGCCAATTATGCATTTGCTTATCATATAGTTTCCCTTTATTAATTCTTAATGGTGTAGTCTTTCCTAGTTCCCATTTCTGTGCAGTTTGTTTTAATCTTTCTTGTTCTTATACTTTATGCTTTCCACTGTCTTCCGCTGTCTCATTATGCTCTCTATTCTCTTTCTCTCTCTCTATACTCTTTTCTGCACTTTCATTCTTCCCATTCTTCATCTCTTTATGCATTGTATTCTCTTATTATTCTTCTGACTGTTGTATTTCGTATACACTCCTAGTTTTTTATACTCTCCTTTATCTTGAATCTAAACCTTTATTCTTCCTATACTTTTCTACAGCTTTCTTATATTTGGAACTTCTTCTTGCTCTTATACTTATACACAATACGCTTCTTTCCCCCACCTCTAATTACTCTTAAACTTTACACTTCCCATACCACCTTTATTTTTATGCTCCACCTTATTTTCATGTTCTGCATACACCACTTCATTTCTTGAACCCAGTTTCATTATTTTCCCCCACTTCTCATTATTTTCTCGTGTTTAACTGTTTAATCCCCATGTTTCTCTTATTTTATTTACATCTCCTCATCCTTTAACTTAATATGCTCCTTTGCTTTGCACTCATCTTTATACTAATGCTTTCTATACTCCCATCCTTTTTTCATTATGATTTTCTTGCCCATCTGCTCCTCATCCTTTTATTCGTTGTACTTCATTTCAGTCTCCTCCTTACCTTTTGATCGGTATGCCTCACATCATTCTTAACTCATCATAATTTGTTGTATTCGGTCTTATACTAATACGCTCTGTATTCCTTCTAATCCTTATTCGGACTATGCCCAGCTTCGTACTTACACCATCTTTTTTCTGATACCCTCACTAATTCCTTAACTCCTTCTGCAATCCCTACTCTCTATTCCCAACTGGCACATTAATCAGTTTCTGGCTTAGGGCACCGCAGCAGCCGCTGCCCATATTGGCCACGCCCACGTGCAGTATTTGGTCAAGTGACGCCCATATTTATAGCCATAATACGATTGTATCTGGCGGCGTCTTTTTCCATTTGATTAGTCGTGACTTGTTGGGGACATTTTGCTTGACCTTTGAGCAAATTCATTCGGCAACATTTCGAATAATATTCCAAACGCTTTTGTTGTTTTATTTGCAACACCTGAAATTATGAGGCATGGAAATATCTCCCATTCACATTCAGAATGAAAATCTCACAATCCGAATTAAATACTAAGAGCTCGTATTAATTCAAAGATTGACTAATTTGATTGATGGACTAAGCGGTATATTTGACATTTAGTTTGAATGACCTTTTCATTTGTCTTTGGACTAATTAGTACTTTTATTTAGTCCAGATTTACTTTTCTATCTTTGGTTATTTATTCGATCTACATTTATACGGTATATTGTAATTATAATTTTCTAAATGACAACAACATTGACCTGTGCAATGGGATTCCATTTGTAAGCATGCAACTTCGATTTTGATTCATGCAACATTATTTCGAATGATACGAACTGCATTCGTCTGCGGTACACAATGTAGCCATCATTCATTCAAGTTATTTGATTAAAACGATTTATGTAAATACGTGAAATCTGAGGAACTGGTCAGCGTCTCTGACATTCACATATTCGTTCTAGATGACAACTACATTTAACCGATAGTTAAATACAAGCAATCCAATTTAATTGTCTGTCATTCATTTCAGATGACACTCACTTGCAACATTCGTTTACCATTTTATGCAGCTGTCTTTCTTATAGAAGATTGACAGGGTATTCGAAGTCGTGCAGCCGAAGGATGTTTTTCTGCCAAAGATTTTTGTTCTGTTCGTTGTTGTTGTTGTTCGTGTTCTGTTTTGTTAAACATGCATATTAAATGTGTCTGTGTGAGTCCAAATAAGACACTCTCATACACACACACACACACACTGATAAAAGGGCAAAGACTGTAAAAAGACGACGAATAACATTGCGTTAAATAATTAATTACAATCAATTAATTAATTAGAGAGCGCAAAGGGGGGTCATTAGGGCAAGCAGGCGGCAACAGCCAGCAGCAACAGGCCAAAAACAACAACAGCGACAAAAAAAAAAAGACATTTGTACGACGACAACAACAACAACAAGAACAACAAGAACAACAATATCAACAACAACAACAACTGATATAAGCAACTTGTATACATAATGTGGTCGTAATCAACATCAGCGCATGTTTTGTTGGCCCTTTTTTTCGGCAGCTTCTCTGCTGCTTCGTTTATTTTTTGTGCTTTTTTATACCCTGTAATTGTTGAGCAACTGTGTGTGACAGGCAGATAAAGGCATTTCCGAGCGATGACCAGCTGCCATCTGTGTCTGCTTGTCCTTCTTCTTCTTCTGTTTGCATTATTTGTATAAATATCGATTTGGCGACCTAATCATAGTTCATGTTTATCATATTTAATATTCAAGAATGCATTTCCTAAACACAGTGTGGGGCAAAGTAAAGAAGAAGCACAGCCGCAGCATGAACTGTGAGTTTTGTTTTGTTAGCAACTGCAGCTAGGCGCTGAGTTTAGGGTATCTTCTAGTCGGGCACTGCCGACTACAGCACGCTGACTTGTTTTTTGTGATGCTCTTTCTTTGGCCATTGCTTCAAGTGTCACATACATACAAACTCACACACACACACACACACAGACGCAGGCGCACACTCATATTTTATTGCATATTGTTAGGCGTGAAATGATGTTTTATACACTCGCATAATTAATGGCCATTTTAGCCAACAGCAAGCCTTTGCTTCGCCCCCCTCGCCTAACCTTGGCTCCAGCCTCGTTTGCCATTTGCATTGATTTATGAAACTTTTGCCAGCCCCCTGACCCCCGCCTCAAGTTTTTCTATTGCTGTTTTGGCGTTTTGATGTGGTCAAAGGCAACCACATAGCTAATTGTTTAATTTATGGACTAGCATTGGGACTCTTTGACCGGCTGCCCACGTTCTGTTTGTAGTTAAGATTCTGGCCGGCACACTTGTTGCCAATTAGCCATTGGGCCCATGGGCCACTGGGCTCTCGGCATGCCCACCTAGCAGCACTTGACCGCTTTGTTGGCCCCATTTGGCCCCAAAACAATTAGCAGGAACAACCACAAAAGTCAATCTGCTGATTAAATGATAACATCTAAGATTTTTCGATATTTAACGTAGCGTATTCCCTTATGGCTAAAGTTTATTTGTTTTTCAATATATCTTGATCAAACTCGGCAATCACAAGCTTCACTATTCTCCTAATATATATTTGCATAATCGCATTAAATCGGACTACCATATCAGAGGAATAATTGGTCGAAGAAAAAATGCATGCCTATATCTACAAGAATATTTGCTCTTCGGCTTTCTTTCTGTTTGTTTTTAAATCAATTCAAAATTGACAAAAATTGTGCTCTTGAAAGCCTCGAAGCTTTAATGAAACCCAATTCAAGTTCAAAAAAAATGAATTTTATGTCTGTCTTGAGTTTTTGACATACTATCATTTCGAATCGACACATATTAAAATATGTGTGCATTTATTGCTCTCATGTTAATTGCTTGCAGAAAACAAATAAATGATACAAATAAATGTCAAAAAAAGGAAACAAGAATTAATATTGCAATCCGTGACAAGCAAACGTTTGAGCTTTGTTATGAACAACATATGATCCGCTTTGTATGTCATATGATTTTGGAGTATTTGTTATTCCATTGTCTATGCATAGAGACATTCAAAGTTTGTGTTGTCTGTTTCCGAATTTGTTGCTAATTCCATTGCCATTGCTCTGTGCTGGAATATTAATGCACTCGTGTTTGTGGGTAACAGCTTTTATTCTAATAAAATAATTCAAAAATTTATTTAAAGGCGCGCACAAAAGTAGGCAACACATGAGGGAAAAGCACAAACGTTGCGCATACGCCGCGTGTCACAAATTAATTATTGCACAGCACGTTATGCATTGTTGTTTGTTGTTTATTGTTTGCTGCTGTTATTGTTAATAGTTGTTATTGTTGCCGCTTGTTTTGCATTGAGTATTTTGGCCAGATGAAACTCATTTCAACAGCGGTTGCAGTCAGGGCTGAAGCTGTGGCTGGGGCCGAAAGTGGCAAGGGCAAACCACAGAAACGCTTGCGGTCAATGCAAATAAAGCAAAAGTAAAAACACTGCAGCCGCAGGTGAGCTGGGCAACGTACACGCACTAACACACATCTACACACACGCACACATACATACATCATGTTAGTGGCAGGCAGGCAGGTGAAAAATTTGCAAATTGATGGCCAAGAACCAGCATATAACAACAATAACAGCACTAACAGCAGGAAAGAGACAGAGAAAATGCGAAAGAGACGGCGCGACTGAGAGACAGAGAGAGAGAGAGAGATAGAGGGAGGGAGTAGCGAAAAGGAAAGAGGAAGCGGAAGAGGTAGTATGTGCAGGACCAGGCAGCTGAGGCAAATGAAAATGAATCAACGAGGCTCCAACACAGCGATGGCAGCGACCACACACACATGTGTGTGTGTGTGTGTGTGCGTGTGTGTGTGAGTATGTGGCTTGCGTGCGTGTGTAAACGTGTGTGTCTCTCTGCACTTAATTGAAACTTGTCTTTGGCATTTTGGGCGCCATAACACCAAGCACTCGCCGCCTGCACGTCTATCTTTGCGTCATTTCCGTCATTCGTTTGGTTTTTCTATTTGCCGTTTTCCACTTTCGATTGTGAATTGCGAGCATTTGCAAGCAATTTGTTTTTTCTGCAACTATGCAGACCTGGGCGCATGGTTTTCCTTTCGAGTACCTTAAAAGATCCTCTTCTATTTAAATTTGCTTATCAAATGCACAAAATTCGTTGCAGTTGTTGGTCAAACTTTCAATTCATCAAAATAGTATTGGTGCAATGCGTACTTTAATCTGAGTTCCAAAAAGTATGCACGATATAAGTACTTTTGATATATTATATAGCCTCGATTAAGGGTCGAGCTGAGCTAACCTTGTTCGTGTCTCTGTCTATTAATGGAATTTTGAAGATGTTAAATCGCTTAGAGTTAAATTGTTGTATCGTGACTCTCACATATCACGCTTACAGAGATAACTTGAAGCAAGAAGAATAACGATCCCTTCCGATCCATTTAGGAGTCAAAGTTCTTAAACCAGTCGCAACATTTGACAAACACTTAATATTCATCGACCATATTCGATAACGAACACACATCAAATAACATTAAGTAAAGTTACAGGGTATATCGCCTGGTCATGTATAGCTGCATGTTCTGTGGGTCTCTTGTTATTTTATCATTTTGCCTAATTTATTTTAAATGTGAGTAATTATTTACAAGTACCCAATATACAAACACACCAACACAAACATACATACACATACCTACACATACATACACAAGCACAGAAAAATTAGAACATCTGAGCACCTCGGTCAGGCTCATCATGAACTCTATTATAACAGATTAAATTTACAAGCTGCACAATGGGCCAAATTACATTTTAATGTGGCAAAAATTCAAAATTGAAGATGTTCACAAAATACAATGTCAAACTGTAAAGTTGTGCAACATAGGTATGTGGCTGTTAAGTTAACAGCTGTTAAGGACAGCTGTTACAGAAGAACAGCAGGTATTTATTATTTGAGATATTGAGCTGACAGTTTTGAGAAGAGACACAAAATAACGAATACTAAATACCCTTGTGAATGAGGAGCTAATTCCAAGACCGATAACTGGTGCAAAAAAAAGAAGACCAACAAAAGTATTCACTTATTTCACAGAATGTATCGATTTGTCCCATCGTGCGCTGGCAGCACGTCCACACACACGCACACAAATTTGATTGATACGCGCGTAATCACGTTCTTTACTCGCCGCTGCCTCGTAGCGTGTGTGTCTGCGTGTGTGTGTGTGTGTGTGTGTGTATGTGCCTTGTGTGTTGTGTGTGTCTGCCATACATTTTGCGAGATTAAACGCTTTGTATTGATTAAATGAGTTTAGAGAGTTTGCAGCTGGCCAACTCTCGTTCACCTTCCCAGTCTAACCGATGCGCACACACACTCAAGCACACACACACTCAAGCACACACACACTCAAGCACACACACACGCACACACACGCACACATATTGCTGGGTTGACATTATTCGGGCAGCTGCTCTTTCGTTCGCTTCCTCGCTTTTTCGTTTCCTCTTGTGTTCCCAACAAATTAAAAGCTTTGCATAAATAAATTTTCTATGAACGTCGCTTGAGCCGTCCTCTTGCCAAAACACAACACAGCACACACGCACACACATAATTGAGTTGTGCTGCAGAAATTGTGCAACTCAATTTCGCCAATCGGTAGATGATCTAAGCTGATGGCTTAAGTTGATAAATTCTATATAGACGAACTATAGAACTTTAACGAACTTTAGATTGTTTTTCCTTTGCTCACGTTTCTAAAATATTTTAACCAAATATACGCAAAAGCCCACTACGATTGTACAAGTAGTAAAATAAAGAAATTGAATTAGAATAAAAGAGTTTTGCTTTTCATAAAATATTTATACATTCATATTTATACAAATGGCAGCTGTAATTGAGATTCGTAGTTATTGAAGCAAAATATGATTGGAAAATTCATATCTTCAAATTAAAACTCTCTTGAGTTTTGATGCTGCGCTGTATTTGTTTGTTTTTGTTTCAGTTTAGGTGAATGAATTGATTGCCAGATCTTTGAATTAAAATAATAAATAAATACCTGATTTATGGCAGAAAAACATTTCAAACTATTTTTACTCTAACAGATTTCTTTAGTTTTCATCAATTTATAAATGAAGAAAAACCCGCTTTTGGACACATTTAAAGTATTTTCTGAATTTATTTTTAAAGTTTTTGCTGCTTTTCTGCTGCTGTTGTTGTTGTTGTTGTTGTTGCTGCTGCTGCTGCTGCTGTTGCGAAGGTAGTTTAAGCCCAATTTTCGACTTGGGTACGTGAAATGCAAACGCAACCAAATGGGATTAACAAGGCTCAGGTTCAGACACTGGCGAGCTCTGCAGAAGGGCTGTCGGCTGTCTGGCAGTGTCCCTTTTTTTTTTAGGGCCAGGGCCAAATTTAATGCCGCAATGAAAGTATTATGAAGAAAAGGGAGGGGCGGGTGCTGGGGTGCCGGGGTGGGCACACTTTAATTGCTCCCAATGTCAATAAATGATTTAAAAGTGGGCGGAATTTTGACAGCTGTCAAATGCGTCAGAGGGAATAAGATAAAGAGAGGGATCAAAGGGAGGGGGGGGGGGGTGGGCGAGCAGTGGGGCTGGGGAGCGGGTGGAAACAATTGACGGTATGTGAGTATGTGTGTGTGTTGGGTCGTAGGAAAAGATCGCAGTCTGGCAAAAAAAAAATTAAATTAACACCAAATAAATAACTCATCAAATATGCGAGATGTGTGTAGGGAGGGGAGGGGGCGTGGCTAGGCATTTATGTGTGTGTGTGTGTGTGTGTGTGTGTGTGTGTGCGTGTGCGTGTGTGTGTGTGTTGTCTGGCGTTGTCGTCTCTCATCAAAGTCAATTTCCTTGTTGATTTTTGCTTATTTGCGCATCTAAATGGATTTTTATCGCAATGTTTTGCAATGTCCTTCCGGCATCGGAAGGCATCGATACAGCAACAACTGTGAGGCCACAAATTGTGCCTGTCACACACACAAACACACACACACACACAGCGCATTTATTTCTCATGCTTTTTTTTTGGCGTGCACAAATTTGCAAATTTGCGGTAATTTGTGTGTTTATACGCTGCCTGCCCAGCCGAGGACGATGAAGCAGGACAAGCTACAAGCTTGGCGGGAGGGGGTTGAGGTGGACAACAAAAGGGCGTGGAACGTAGAACGCAGCACGCTGAGCCAGTGAACTGATTCTGATTGGCAAATCCTGCATCAGCAGTTAACTGAAAGCCAAACAGTTAATGAAAACAGGACTTAGGATGCCAGCACAAGGGCGCAGGCAGCACGCCAAGGGAATATAGCAGGGGTTTATTGGTAGAGGGGGGGGGGGGTGGGAGGGGCTGCTACAGGTTGTGTAAGGGGCTTAGCATTAAAATGCCAGCATAACAGGATATAACCAGCCACAGCTAGAGGATAACTGACAAGACAAAGCCCCGCGAGCTGCAATGCAATTAGAACCTGTTCAGCGATTCAGTCCAATGAATTTACGGTGTGCTCTGGCCACGCTCCAAATGCAGTCGACTGTGGGGTTTGGGGGGGGGGGGTGTGTATGCTCGACTATGTGATATCCTGGAAACGATTAAGTTGAGTTGCATTTAAGTTAGCTCAAGAAATATTAAAGCGAAACCGTAAACAACCAAAAGCGTGCGAAGCAAGCGAAGCAGCTCGACTAGATAGATACTCTGCAGTCGGGCTAAAGTTAAGTTAGGATAAGCACCATGGGCCTATGGAATATTAAATAAATATATAAATGAAGCCAAGTAAGGGTGCCGGGAGTGTCGACTAGCAGATACGCTGGTCCCAACGTTGCGCTAAATATTCAATCCTTCTTGTTCACACACACACACACACACATAAGGGCCCATACACACATGCCGCTTGCTGCGCACCTATTGCTGCAGCTGTGCTTCTTCTTCTTCTTCCCGTAGCCACACTCTATAGGAAATGCGTTCTCGACCAACTTCGGTGTTTATTGGCCGATAATTATGAAATTTTAAGGGTACAAATATGGCGTGCAAATGTATGTAGACCCCAAAGCCCAAGATTATACAGGGCATAATGAGTTGCCTATCATCTAAGGGGGATACTAGCCAGAATGTTAAATATTCTGTAAAGTACAGGGTATAGACACAATTTGCTGTCACTTTAGCATTTCCTTTTATGCCCTTGTATTCGACACAAATTCATAGATACAGGCTAGATGGTAATATTGTAAATATAAAGATGGTAAAGTCAAGATAATACAATTGAAATGTGTGTGTGTGTGTCAGTTTGTGTGTGTGTGTGTGTGTGTGTGCATGTTAATGTGTGAAATATTCTGAGAACTGGCAATTTGATGGGTTGAAATGATTTGCATATATTCACGAGTGAAAATTATTGGCAGCTTGTTGGTTTCAGCTATATGGAATGCGTGGGATGGGAGGGTTCTGCAGTTAAAGGGCAGAGGTACAGCTGAGAGAGAGAAAGCAGTTTTAAGGGAGCGCCACGACGCTGGAGGCGTGGCATGCACAGTGAATTAAAAAAGCGTCGCATATGGAAGGTTGTGTGTGTTTAGGTGTGTGTGTGTGTGTGTGTGCAGAAGGTGTGTATGTGTGTGTTTTGTATGCAAAGTGAATTGAAAGCAAATGCCACTAACAGAAGCTAAAAAGTAAAAACACAATACATACACACACACACACACACACACACTCACAGGAAAAAACAGCTGAAGGCGAAAATGCAAAATTTGATTTTCTTTTTTTTTGCTGAGTTTGCCGCAACAGGAATTGAATTTTTCGAGATTTCTCAACGATTTTTCCCTTAACTCTTCCGCTGCTCCTTGGTTCTCGTAGCATAAATAGTTACAATGGCGCACTCACGACCGCCCCGCCCCCAAATCACTTGGAAAATCCAACTATAAAACGAAAAGAAACACGTAAAATTAACAGTTTTCTTATACTATACACACACACACACACACAAATTTGTTTCTTTCTTCATTTTAGTTCGCTGGCAAAGAGCTCAGTTTAAGTTTCAGTTGGGCCATAAAGCCAAATAGGCTGGCCTGCTATACACATGACAGGCGGTTCGGTGGGCGGATTGCGGGGCGTGGCAGAAATAGGGACAACACGTTTGGGAATCGTCGGCTGTGCAAACGTGCCAAAAGTTTATATTTTTAGAACGCTCGCTCAAAAGTGAAACTCATGATAAATTTTTATGATATTAAAATTATGAATATGAAATTCGTAAAGAGGATATCTAGCTAGAAGAAGCAGAAGCAGATGGAGGCCTCAGTAAAAGTTGTATTATACAGATGATACGTTATCTAATAACAAATTGAAAACAAGAGAACACTTTAAAGATCAGACTCTCACTTTAAAGTTTCTTCTATAATCAAACACTGAAGGACTTTTGCCTTTAGATATTTGAAATAAACATAAATCTTAAAATAAATCAATTGAAAGTCAACAGAGCCAAACCTTAAACCTAAAACGAATTGCTCTTGTGATTTAAGATTACATAGAGAAAACGAAGAAAATGGCTAGAAAAGAAAATAAGTAAAAGAATTTTCCTAAATTGCTGCAATTTTTTTTTTGTTAGTCATACTTTCAATGCAAAAGAACGGCTCAGAATACTTTCGCTCGAATCATAGGGGAAAAAATTGGCTTTAATTGAGAGACCATCGAATGAATTATGAGCAAATTGATTAATCGCAGAGCCGAAACCAAAACGTGTCGTTTCGCGCCGGTCAAAGTTTGAAGCGTTTTTTGTGGGTCGTTTAAGCCGAAACGCGCAGCTCTTGTATCCCATGAAAAAAACATTACGAAAATTGCGTGAGCCACACGAGAGGCACATAACGTAAATATGTAGGTGTGCAGGTGTGCGTGTGTATGTGTGTGTGTGTGTGTGTGTGTGTGTGTGTCTCATTCGCAATTAATGCAAATGGCGCAATCGGAGCGTCCAACGCGCGTTGGCGTCGATCTTGAAAGCAGCGTTTGGGGAATTGACTATTGAACTTTTTGCCTTGATAATTTTGCCGGTAAACATCCCGACGGCGCCCAGACAAGGACAGGCCAGAGCATCCCGTTTCCACAGCTGGCAGGTGGTGCGGATGCGGATGCGGGCGCGGGTGCGGACGCGGACACGGGCTCTGCCACAGCAATCCAATTTGCTTAGCAGCATCCACTTTGGGGCCGACGCTTTGGGTCCTGGACGCGACATCTGCGCGCATTTGGGACACCGCCACGGCGAGAACTCTGCCCGGCGTATTTACTGAGTGCTTTTAATTAATATACTCAAATGATTTCATTGGCAGGCCAGAAGAAAAAACAAAAAGCAAAAACAAAAAACAAGAGAGCGCGGCGGGAGAGCTGCCGCAAAAGGTGTCAACTTCCTTTTTGGGGCACGGGGCCGAAAAATTTGGAAATTTGAAAGCGACAGCCGCAACCGCACACCATTTTGTACCCTGGACCGAGAATAGCTTCAAAATGTCATGTCATGGGATCTCCACATAATACCCGAGAACCTACAGCAGCCGCCCCTTAGTCACCCTCTTTGCACAAGGCTGTGGGCGTGTCGCCCACTGCTCTGCATAGTCCCAGTTGGGAATGTCATATTTTTGTCCACTTTGTGCTTAGCTTTGTTCTCATTTGCTCTTTACAGATTCATAATCCTTTTTGCTGTCAAACTCACACACACACACACACACACAGCAGGTGGGCAGAGCACACACAGGCAAGAACACCAACAAGAACAACAAGAGCAGCGGCAACAGCATGAGTTTTTAATTATTTACGTTTTTGCTAGGCAACTGAAAAACCAGAAGCAAGTTTCGCCAATACTTCCGATACCCTGTACAAAACAAAGCTGTCCGCTATGGGGTATGATGCATGTTATGTGCTTAACAGTCGAAGGCAGGCTTATCTTGAAGTTTGGCAAACGTGCAGCTAAAGTGGCAGACATAGATGTCTTTGGCAAGGTTTTTATACAAATTGCGCTGGCTGACAGGCCTAAGAGATTGACTGCACGGGGTAAGTGTAGAGGAGGCTTGACACGTCGCCAAGCGCGTCATGAATGCCCAAAATGTCCATTCCATTCTGCGGATAAAACACAGAATTGCTTTTTTTTCCTATTGCATTCACCATTCAAGGTGTATCCCCCTAATGAGATCAAATTGACAGCTTTATAAACACAGTGGTAGCGGTTGGGAATATCTGTTTACAGGGTATGCGCCGGGCTGTCAAATACCGTCCAGCGCATTTCTATGGCTTTAATAATGCCCTTTGTGCCTTACTTTGATTTTTTGTTTCCTATTCAAATTTTCATACAAAATTTTGATTTTAATTTTCCTTTTCATTTTGCATTTTTACTTTCATTATTTGTTTGAAACTTGTTTCTGCTGTACAATTCCATTCGCAAAGGACAATTTTTGCATGGACATGAAGTCAGAGTTGACTTTCTCTGCGGCATGCGGTAGTTGGCACGTGGCGCATGTATGACTGACAGCTAAAAATACAGTTGATTGAGCGCATCTAATGAATAGCAACCGCCCATGCTCTATGCTTTAAGCTCAATGCTCCATGCCCCATGCTCCATGCCACACGCACCGTGCCCCATCGTTCATGGTCCATGGCCCACGCTTCATGCTCAATGCCAATGCCAAGGGCAACGGCAACGGCAACGGCAACGGCAACGACAATTCAGACTGTAAAATTGCTTTTAAAACTTTTATATCAAAGTGAAAATATAAAGGTCATAAAAAAAGGCGGTAAAATAAATTAAAATATGACGCAGTTGCCAGTTGTCAAACAGCAGGCAGCTTTTGTCTAGCAACAGTCATATAAGGACTTCCAGGAACCCCAACCTAGAGTCCATAGAATAAGTGCAGCTAGCTAATTAGCCGCAATGCAAGCCGACAAATGAAACGTAATCCATGCTGCTGTCAACGTTAACAGCCACATTTAAGGAGCTGTCTAATTAAATTCCCATTTCTCAGGTGTTTATTGGCTGTGTTGTCTTTAAGCAGGCCTTTTCAGCCACCTGTTGAATACTTTACAGACAGTGAGCTCGAGCAGAGTTGCCACCATAAATTGCAGCCAATCAATTTGTAATTGACAGCTTAATATTAATTTAACAGTTTCACAAGTCGAAGTTATTGACAAGGAGTTGCCTTAAATGCCAAAAGTTTGGCTCGACGTTGACAAAAGGTTAACAAAAGAAGCAAACAACGGTTTTTCAATTAACTGGATTCTTGTCAGCATCCAAAATTAATCCGAAAAATTGAAAAGTTTTTAAGTTTACTCCAGCTTTTATGCCCTGAACCCATTGGCAATGAGTAAAAATGGGTATATATTGATTAAATGCAACAGGCAAAAGGATTTACCTCTCCGACCATATAAAATATATCTTAATGTGGGGGTCCATCAACTGCCAAGACGATCCATGTTAATTTGCCTGTCTGTCTGTGTAAGAGCTAGGCTCTTTTATGGCATGCACTGATCATGTTTGCTTCAAATCATCGATAACTTGTGCTACATGAATTCGATAAATCGATAAATATCGATGCTTAGATAGATACACAAAAGTTTGTTTTATCCGGAATATTCTTCCCGTTTCTTAATTTTATTCTTAGGTTTAGCCTCGAGCTATTGGCCTTGGTATTTATAGCCATATTTATACTCATAAAATGCCAGTAAGATCGGACAATAAGCACCCAAGTTAATCAATAACTTATTTCCTGTATTGCTTACAGGGTATTTCTCAGTATTCCATTGCAATTAATTTCTTTTATTTGTTCTTTTGGTATTCGATTGTTGCTTTTCAGTCTCGAACTTATTCTGTTTCACTTCATTATGAATGTGAACGTGACAATATGTCAAATATTTCATGTCACCCACACACGCACACATGCACCTAAACACACACACACACACACACACACGCACATACCCGCACACGCATACAGGAGCAGAAATCGTTAGTCAAATCGCGGCTCGTTCGTTTTTTTTTTTGCTTGCGGCTATATATGTTAGCATGTGTGTGCGTATGTGTGTGTGTGTGTGGGTTTGGAAGTTGCATTAAATTGGCATAAAATAAACAACACGTATAAATTACAGCGACAACAACAATGAGTGAAACAAAATGCGGCACGAAGAAAACGAGGCGAGCGGCACGCGTCATGAGAAATGTGGCAGGTGGACAGGAGTTGTCGGCAATGGGCGTAGTGCTGTCGATTGTAGATTGTGGGCGTGGGCACGGATACGGACATGCTACCACCCATACACACACACACACACACACACACGCAGACACACACAGACACGCGTACAGAAATTCAAGGCGCACTGACAAATATTCAAAATAATATTCAATGAAGCCTGACTGTCACAGCACGTGCCAGCAAAAACAAACAAACAAAACAAAACAAAACATATCCTAACATAGATACTCAATTTAGATATTAAAAACAAAAATATATATTAAAGATGCACAAACAACAGGAAATGAGCTAAAATAAGTACAACCTCTGACATTACACATATTCGACGACTCCGAGCGAGGCAACAGAATTGTAATTACGTACGTTAATAAATTCTCAGTTTGATCAACGCAATAATAAGCGATTGCTGAGTGCATGCCCTGTAACTAAAATAGTTTTAAAAGGCTCAACAACAAAAATAAAGTAAATTAATAAATTTATATGCATTGACATTTTAGACTTTTATATAGATATTCTGTAAAATTGCTAATGGTGAAGTAAGTTTTACAACTTTTTTTCTGGATTGCGCTGTTCTCATAGCTTTGCTACAGGGTATCTCTTGGTTGAGCCTAGGCTAGCTTTTTTGATAGTGCGCTCCATTAAAATCGATGTTTATCAGTGTCCCAATACGCATAGCTGATAAGTGTGGTCATTTGTATAAGCGATGCAAAGCTATCGATAAAAGTATCGTTGAGTATCGATAGTCCTTATTGGAGCGAAGCTCATTGTCTTTGGCTCTAAATCAATCTGCCACCCATTTTCCACCTGTTCCAATTGCAAAACGCGCGGCAAAAAAATGTTTTTGCAGCCCTTGGCTAGTAACAACTATCGAATATATCGAAATATACAAACATATCGCCACACAGGGCATTTTTTAGTCCGTCAGCTGACTGAATGAAGGTGCGCACTTTGAGATTTGAAGCAAAATAATTAGAATTGAAAGAAAATGCCTTTTGAGGCTGAGTTGTACGTCTAATGACAAATAATTTACAATATGGCAAATGTAATTCAATATGTGTTCGCCATTTGATTTTTAGAAAGGTAAAAACTAATTGGAGCCGCTGTTTGAGAATTAATTTCGAAATTAAGTATACGCACCGTGGCGCGTCTCACATGACACAGCGCGACACACGCACACACATACAAACACACAGTGGCCGCGGGGGCGGGCCAGAGGCCTGTTTAAATGTTATAGAAATGGCAAGCATTTCATGTGCTCTCAACTGTCGCTCTGTCTCTGTCCTTGCCACACCCACCCAAAACTGTCGCTTTGTGCTTGGGTATCTATGCTTGCATAAAAAATGTGGCAGGTCACACGCGTCCTTCTGGAGCGAACAAAGGACTGAAGCGTGCTCCGTTTGCATGGCAGGTGTAGACTTTCACTTGCCACGGGACACCTTTTCACATAAAACACACACCCCACACACACACACACACACACACACACACACACACCGGCACAAAGACACACACACACAAATGCACAGAGAGCGCCTTAATTGAGTGAAATGCCTGCCTCGAAAATTATAATAATTATTTTGATGAACATTTGTTCGTCGTCTTCCACTGAAAATGCGAAACAAAATCAAAATCCATGCCCGTCGTTTTGCAGCTCAGTTGACCGTAGATTTAATGAAGCATCCGTTAAATTAATAAAAATTATATAAAGTTGAAAGTAATACGTTCGAAAGAAAAATTATATATGTTGTTATATAAAGCTGAAAGTAATACGTTCGAAAGAAAAATTATATATGTTGTTATATAAAGTTGAAAGTAATACGTTCAAAAGAAAAATTATATTTGCTGTTATATAAAGCTGCGAGTTATACGTTCGAAAGAAAACGATAGGGAGAGCAGCTAGAATGACATTGAACATAACAGGAAAATAAACAAGGTCGTGGGCTGCAGTTGCATCGACATTGGCATTGGCATTGACTTTGACACTGTGCGCAGTGATGATATAACATTGCATGTGCGCGTTTAATAAGCAGGGAAAGTCACATTGCACGTAACTGCGAATGTAACACAAGAAGCAACAGGGGCAGCACAAGCAAAGTTAACTCTAGATGCAGCAGGAGAATAACAAGAGTTACACAAGTCCTTAAAGTGAAGAGATAACATGGGCCATCTAGCTTAAAGAGATAGCTGTCCCTGTAGCAGTGACAGTAGCAATAAATATTGCAGTGGAAGTAGCGTTGAGAGTGGCTGTGGGCTAACAGAAGAAGTAACAGCACAAAGCTAACAGATTAAAGTACATGTAAAGATTAAACAGTAGAGAGATAACAGTGGTCGGTACAGAGATCGTAACATTTGCAGTGAACGCCAAACCGAAAGAAATACTAAAGAGTATAAAGTGGAGCTTACTGTAACTATAATAAGGAAATGTGTGTCGTATCGCTTCCACTGTTAAGTTTCATTAACAGTCCGATGTTAAAAGATAACAGTTGTAATAACAGTAAATACCCAACTGGAAAGCGGTGAAATACCTGTTGCACTGGCAGTGAAGCTATGAGTAAAGACATTCCAATATAAGTAGTAAAATGAACTGACAGCAGTAAAAAATAATCAAATACATATAGTCGTAAAAGAAGCAACGGCAGCAGTGAAAAATCGCAAAAAATAACATCAGGTCAAAGAGTAACAGAGCTCCAGTTACTGTAACAGATGCAGTAACAGTGGCAGTCCCAGCATCAAAAGCTGTTATAGAAGCACGAGCAGTTACAGTATTAATGATACTACTTTTATCTTAAGCATTTACATTAACAGAATGCTTGGCAGATGTCAAATGAAGGCAATTTGACTGTAACAGCAACAGTAGCACTTACTGTAATATTAATATTAGTGCTATCATTGAGTATGTTAAAATTTCCTTAAAATAACAGCAGCAGTAACTGTAACCAACATGACTTAACTTAATTTTACCTTAACAAGAGAAACAATAACATAAACGTCAAATTAACGATAAAATTAGGTTAGCATTAACAGTAACAGTAACAGCAGCAGTGAAAGCCACGCGAAAGTATGAATATAAAAAAGTTGTAAGCTCCAATAATGCAAAAATGAAATGGAAATGAAAACCAGCAAAAGTTGAACGCAAAATATAATAATAATAATAATAATGGCAATAATAGGAATAATGATAATAACATCAGCAGTATAATAAACATTTCCGCGCACAACTTTGACATACATATACATATATATACATATATATACATTTTTTTTTTTTAGGTAAAATCGAATAAAAAACTCTGCCTTGCCAAATCGACGTAGAAAAGTTTGCAAAATAATTTACGTTAAATGCCCGCTTTACAACAGTCAAACAATGAAATAGGCAGGGTATTTGTAGCACACACACACACGCACACATGAGCACACACACACACACACACACAGGCAGTGAAGGTGTTGCGGCAACTTTTGCGTTTTGTTGCATTTGTCAGAACTTTTTGAAAAGTGCGCTCAAAAGTCGTACGAAAAGGTGTCAAAAGCGGTTAGCGAGTGGTTGTGTGCTATATGTATATGAGCACACACACACACACACACACACACACACACACACACACACACACACCCGCAAGTACACCACACACTGAGAGAGCTAAGCTCATAATTTACAGGCGTTGCTGCGGCTTGCTGCGGCGCTCTTAAGTATGCAACACTTTATTGCTCATTAAAATTGTTGCAAACATAAATGTATTTACGAGTATTGGCCACAACCCCATAACCTCCTTGCAGCCACAGAGCAACAACAACAACAACAACAACAACAGCAACAACAGCAACAACAACATCAACATCCGCTTCTAATGCTGCAGCTCGCGATTTATGGCCCGAAACGCAAGTCAATAACAAATTTATTAGTAGCCCAAAATTCGATTTGGAATTTCGCATCGCAAAAACCAAAACAAATCCGTTTTTTGGCTGGCGCCCAATATTGCAACGAGCTGGCAACGCTGATTGAGCACAATGACATTGACAAAACGAGAGAAAGGCGGCGCAAGTGGGTTGTGCAGGGAGGGGTGGGAGAGGGGAGGGTTGTTCTTCCGAGGCGTCAGTTGAAAAACACTTTGATTATGCTTGGCGCAACATCATGAAATTAACATATACATAATATATACACTATGCGTGTGTTGTGTGTGTGTGTGCGTGTGTGTGTGCGCGTGTCTGTGTTTCTGTGCCTGTTAAAGCTTTTGTTGCTGCTGTTGTTTGCCGGCGCACAAATTCAACATTTTTTATTGATTGTTTAACTTTATTAGAGGTGTGTGCGTGTGTGCGTGTATGTGTGTGTCTATTTGTGACTGTTAGCGACACTACTGAGCGAAAGCCAGCCTGGTGGAGGGTGGATTTATGTTGCTGGTGGTGAAAGCAAAACAAAGATGGGCATAAAAAATCAGCCTAAAAAAACTATAGCATACTTAAGAGCGCGGCCAAGTGAAGTGCCAAAATTAACAGTAACTAGCAGCTTTTATCGTTTTAATGAAGAAGAGTGAGAGACGGGGGATATGAGAAGGAGATGGAAGTCACCTTAACCTGAGTCCATATGAGTTCAGATATTGTTGAATGTTCAAATAAGTTCCATAGTTTGTGCTCAGAATATATTCTTATTCAACACTCTCTTTTCTCTATCGCTCTCTTTCCCTCTCTCTATCTTCCTTTCTAGGGAAAAACAGCAGTGTTTGAAGAAAGTCTGAAAACGATTTCGATACGAGAAAGACTCGTTGGCAATTAAAGAATTAATTTGCTTTGCACAACAATCACAATTTCTCATAAAAAAGCCGCTTTGTCAAATTCATGTTAAACTTAACAGCAAACCCAAATATTTTAACAGAATTGCCTTAATAATGATCTTTAATATGATCATCTTTTAAACTCTTTTGATATAAGAGTAAATCAACCATCAAGAGTCAACAGCTGAATCAGAAAGCAGACTCCTTTGCTTTAGGCTGTGAGCACAGAGAGCATTGCGCAGTCGGCTTGAATTGATTGAAACTGTTTTCTTATCAAAAGTGTTTGAAATGTGCTACCCCAACTTGAGGCTCTCAAGCTCTTAACGAGTGTTTTCTATATTTTGCTTAGCTTTATCTGCAGCTGGTTTGGCAGCAGCTCCACATTGATGATGATGTTGATGTCGAACGCGCCAACAACAACATCTTTATCACGTTTCGCCTGTCAGTTAGACCGTAAACAATTTACCCGTTTTCCAGCTAATGCGTTCAATATGGGAGCTGGCAATCGGTGTGTCTGAAAAGTCAATGAATCGTGCAAGCTGTTGCAGCGCGACACAATGCCGGTCCCCGATCCCCGGTCCTCGGTTCCCGCTCCTCGGTCCTTGGCGGTTGGCAATGCAGCAAGAACGGCAAAAAACTGGCAAAACGAATCCCCACTCAAGTCACTGGCAGCAATGCAACAATCTTGCAGCTGTTGCCAAAAACAAACTTTGCTTTTTATTTGACTGGTCTGGTCGTAACTTTGCTGCGGCAGGCAACAAAACTGGGCGCAAACAGCTTCCCGCCTGCCAAAAAAAAAAATATAAACAGAATGTGGGAAATGTCCTATAAAACGTCGTCAGTTCATGACTATGTTCTCTTACAAATTCGGGGCGTGGCAGCACATATTCAAAATATGCAACAATTTATTATTGTGTTTATAGCTAGGGGTGTCCATATATCAAATTTTGTTTAGTTAGCTTTTGGCATCCCTGACTTATTTCGGCCCTGTGCGCAAAATTTAAAGTTCCAGTTTGGCTTCTTAAAAATCTTACTTAAAAATACTCGTGTAAGTCCCCACTTCGTCCCTCTCCCACCCATTCTCTTTCCTTCTCTCTCATTCGCTGCCTGCTGGAAACTTATGCTGCATGTTTCGGCTGCCTAACATGCGAGTGCAACAGGCAATTAGCTACCCCGCCGCTCGACCATCAAACCCCTTCCTATGCCTTGCAGGTCTCACATCTGACATGGCTCTGTTGAGGCAGCAGCTGGCTGGCTGGCTGGCTGGCTGCTTGGCCCAGGAATTTTGTTGGCATTTTATTTTTTGGCCATAAGCAGCAAACTGTTAAGATACGGCGGCAAGTAAACGGGGGTTGGGTCTGCATGGTTCGGAGTACCCTATAGCAAGGACTCTACCCAAAAAAACTTCTTCTTGGTAACCTGCTGTGCTCCCTGAAGATAAGTCTAAGGCAGAACTTAATAGGATAGGTCTATTAAGACACTGTGGCTGGGATCCCAGAATCCTATAACAACTGCTTGATTGGATCTCAGCATGGACACTCAGTAGCTATAGTCTCGGCTGACAGTCCTGTCGCGACATAGAATCTGTATAACTGTCGCGACATAGAATCTGTATAACAAATTTAGTATCTGAGATCTGTTAGGAGGTTTGAAGGAGTTGGATAGCTGTTAGGATCAAATACCTAACACGTTCTTTAATGGGCCACACATCACTCATTTTCTCAGCCACATACATATGACGAACTCTTTTATAAGCAAGCATCTGCATGTATTAGTAACAGTCTATGATAGGCAATGGGCCTATTGACAGAGGTTACCAATTCTATCCAATAAAAGGGATTCTCTTTGTAAGCGCATTCTGCGAAATTTTATTTCATATTAAATTCACACAATTATGTATACCTAAATTTCTCTCTATAAAACATTAAAACTTTAAAACTTTGCAGAGAAAGCCTCTGTTATGCTGTACATTTTTAAGCGGTTAGACCATTAAAAATAGGTTAATCTCGATCTAAATCGATTATATGTGCAGATGCAGGGCATCTTTTAGGCGAACACATTCTTAAAGAGGCTCCGCACTGCTTTATTTTCTTTTTTATATTTAATACTTATTTGATTGCAGTAAGCACTCAATAAGTTCATCGAAAATTTTGCCCTGGCAATGTGTATTCTGGAGAACTGCACAGTAAGCCTTGGTAAAAGAATGCAAAATAAACAGAAACAGGAAGTGTAGACAGTTAAAAGCGCAAAGCTGCAACTTCTCGAGAACTTATTTAAATCTGTTATAATTTTAAAGAATTGAATTTTCTTTTCTTTTCTTTGACTTTTTTTATGTTTCGCTGTTTATTGTTATGTTATGCTACGCTTAACAGAAAATAAATGACATATTCATGTTATATCAAGGAGCTGTAGGCAAAGCCGTTCAAACTGTTTTAGGCATGTCCGAAAATAGAGAGCTGTTACAGAAAATAGAGAACTTGCATGCTAAGTTGAAGTGCTGTGATTCAGTGAGAAGCTTTTTCTAACATTTGTATTTTAAGTGTTATGTAAATCAGCTGTAAGTGAGAAACTGCTAGTTAAATGCTGACGAAGTGTTAAGCCGCTGTCAGTTGTTCTGTTACTTTCAGTTGTATGTTAAGTTTAAGTATTTTTTGCAATTAATGAAATTGTTCTTTTAAGTAAAAAACGCTGTATGAGCGCACAGTTAACAGTGCGCCTATGCCATTAACAGTAGAGGCTAACATCGCGTATGTGTAATACAAAAGCTGTTTGCAAGTGAGCCCATAGCTGGAGTTGTTCGCATAAGGCAAATTAAGACAGACTTTTGTTGAGTTTTTTACTTCCTGGTTTTCACTTCACACAACTGAGACTCATTCACATGATTAATTTGTGGCTGTTGAATCAACACTCACTTGCAACACTATGGATACTCATTTCTAATGAAGTAAATGGACACTCTAGGATTTAGTCTAGCTAGCTCAAGCTCCTGTTCTCTGCTCTCCTGCTTTCTCTCTCTCTCTCTCTCTCTCTCTCTCTCTCTCTCTCTCTCTCTTCCTCGCACTCTTTCACCCCTTCTCATGGTGCCTTGTCAGTCATTCAAGTCATTCGTTTTGATTTGACAAACACTTTATCACTTAATGTTGTTTTGTGGCAATTTATTTTTTATTTCTCCATTTCATTTGCCCCGTCTCTATCTCTCTCTCTCGCTCTCCCGCTCTCTCGCTCTCTCTTCTGCTTGCTGGCTATGTCCGTCTCTGTCGCTGTTGAGTCGAGTCTTGTTAAGTGAAACAATTGAAATGTTAACCGAACAATAAAGTATTTTATTATTATTAGATTTTTGGTTGCCGTTCACCATTTGGCCATTGCCTTTGTCGCAGCCAACGAGAGCCTGACCCTAGCCCCAAACCCCTGGCCCCGCCTCTGCCCCAGCCACAGCTCGGCGTCTTAAGTGCCTTACTCTCTGCCACTCGTGCCCTCTCTTTCATTCTCGACTGGCATTTGGTTAGCGTTTGGCATTTGGCGGTTTGCGACGCTCTTGAGTAGATTTCCGACATATTTCTTGCCTCTTAGTATTTGTCATTCGTATTTTGTGACCTGTTCTTTTCATTTTTGTTCCTTGCTCCTCTCCTCTTTGCATCCAGCTTTGTTGCTCTTTCATTGTTGGATTCCATCTTTTTTTTCTTTTTTTTTTTTGTTGAAATTCTTGCGGCTGCCATGTTGTAAGTATTGCCAAGCCATTTAGGCTTTTTGAATTTATGACCATTTTGCGTTTTGTGACTACCCTACCCCCCACCAACCATCCTCCCAATAATGCCCCACTGCCGCGGGGCGATTTCGGTTTTGCGACCTTTGGCACATACTCCGCACAATGCGACAGACAGGCAGACAGACAGACAGGCGTGTAGGCAGTACGTGTGGCACTGTGTTTTGATTTACGACCCAACGCTGCATGGCCCACAGTGCGATGTGTTTGACCCACTTTAAGTGAACAGCCCCCAATTTCGTGCCCAGCCCACTGTGCAGCTTGACTTAGTCTTTGGCTTATATTAAATTCGACACTGAAATTAACTTGACAACAGGTGCTATCGTAGAGGCTTAGTCAAGATTGATAAAGAAGAGGAGTGCTTGATGCGTCAGGCTCCACAAGAGCTTAGGGCAGTCTAGGCGAAAACAATTCGAGTTCTAGAATCAACTTAAGAAAAAACTATCTTTTAAAATGTATATAAACAAGGGTTGCCACCTATGCTGTGTGTTACACTGAGTGTGACCAGCTGCGATTTGACATTTGCATTCGAGCATTTTGACATTTTCCAGCACTTCGATGCTTACCTTGATTCGATAAATGCATCATGGCTGCAAAACTGAAATTTATTTTCAAAACATTGTCAATTGTCGCTTTATTACGTTACGTGAAACAATCAACGTCTTTAAGCCATAAAATTGCGTAGTTTTTTAATTTGAACAAACGAATTGGCTTTGAATTTCTACTTCTTAATACATTTACCACACATAAAATTTAGATCCCAAACCGAACTAAGATTTATAATGTCTTTGCCTTAACATATGAGAGCCCACATACCTAAAATGTGCTTTACCTAGACATACAAATTTTTGAGGTTGAATATGTACAGCAAAGTTTGGAAACAGTTGTCACCTGTTTCCCCCTCTCTCTCTCTCTCTCTCTCTCTCTCTCTTACTCTCTCTCTCTCTCTTACTCTCTCTCTCTCTTCTCTCTCTCTCTCTCTCCCTCTCTCTCTCTCTCTCCCTCTCTCTTAAGTTGTGATAAAACAGTATACTTCTATCTGATTCCATTTTAATTGCATGCAGTGTTGCCAAGCAACACTGAGCAAAATCGGCCAGTGTTGCGAAAATACTTAGTATGCAGACAAAAGGCAGCTAAATTTATGACTCTACGTTCTTCAATTAACGAGAGACCGCAAACTTTTGCTGCTGTTAGCCGTATCCACGAATGCATGGCGGCTTATGTGGCCCTGGGCGTCTGGTGGCCTTAATTGTTAGTTGCAAAAGCTGCTTTTGGCCTGTAAATGCATGCCAAGACGGGATTGTGTGGGTGGAAAACAGTTAAAAGCCGAGCCATAAAATTATGCAAGGCCAATAGAAGGGACGGAGCGGCAGCAAGTAGAAAATGAAGTAACGGTCTCAATGATTGCTCCGACAGCTTATGCCACACAAACACACACTCACACGCACACACACATATGCATAAGGGGTGTGTGTGAGAGAGAGAAGAGAGAGCTATTCGCTTGAGCGCGTAATCAACTTAAGAGATTAAGAATTACAATAAAAATCAAAGCGGTCAAACGACTAAGTGAGATTCTGGCGAACGGGCTAAAGAGAAAAGGCAGAAAGGGTGAAAAAAAGGAGGAAGATAGAAAGAGATACAGCTATGGAGA
Organism: Drosophila montana; assembly: GCF_035044405.1. Taxonomy (NCBI): domain Eukaryota; kingdom Metazoa; phylum Arthropoda; class Insecta; order Diptera; family Drosophilidae; genus Drosophila; species Drosophila montana. The sequence goes on from NW_026999206.1 coordinate 806,730, forward strand.
TAGAGTGTGTAAATATTAGGTGTCACAAGCCACAGAAAATGGATGAAAAGGCAATCAACAGGCGCCAAAAAGCAGGCAACAAAATGCTCAGCTGCAAGGCAAATAAAAGGCGAATTAATTAAGGGTGAATTGAAGGCGCATTAAAGGCGAATTGAAAGACGAATTGAAGGCGAATCGAAGGCAAGCAACGGGGCAATTTAATTGAAATGTTTTAAATGCGACACAGTGGAAAAGTGACAGCACACATACACACACACACACACACACGCACATGTACACGTACACATGTGCCAGCGAAGTGCAAGGACAAAAATGGAAGCAAAATAAAAAAAAAGACCATGGCAAACGGCAAACGTCTCGCGTCGATACAAAGACAACTTTTAATGCCATTCAACAAAGTTGTTGTCGTCCTCTCCGTCCGTTGTCCTTCGACACACAGACACATGCACCCCGGACACATAAAAGGCGTAAAAAGGGCCAGCCACAAGAAGCAGAGCCAGACCAAAGTAGGCGAAGAGAGGGAGAGAGAGAGAGAGAAAGGGAGAGCGCATGAAATCAAGCGCCAGACACAGACACAGACCGTGTGCTGCATACAGTCAAGGCAAGAATATGGGGCACACTGTGCCTAGTCACAGCTAAAGATATGCAGACGCCAAATGTCGCGCAACTTTTTGATGAGCATCACAAGTTACATGCTCGGATTGCTGTCTCTGCTGCCTGTTGTTGTTGTTTTTGTTGATGTGTTATCCATAAGCCACTTCCTTGAGTCGAATCAAGATTTTAATTCGTTGTGTGATTTTGCCCAGCTTGTTGTATGTTAGACAGTAAGACAGACACGACATTTCCACAATAATCTACATATTCTAACAAGTCAGCTTTTTGCGGTTATCTCGAAGACAGAAGAGCTAGGAACGGTTTATCAAGAATATACCACTATATGTTAATTATAAACTTAAGAATATCATTAATATTGCAGTAACGCATTTTTGGAAAATTGCAGGGTATCTACTAGTCGCCCGCAAGCTGGAAAGCTTGTGATAATAGCCCTTCGTGTACAACCAAATATTGAACCGATTGTTGCTATAATATAGTAATTCGATCTACTTTGTATACTTGAATACGCCTTAGCTACGCTTTTGCTTGCAGAGGGCACTCGTAGGACTTCTGGGTAAACCAAAAGAATCAGATATAGCATTTCGCATTTGCATACACAGTGCAAGTTATGCATTCAGGGCTTAACATTTGATATTTGCCAAGAATGTTGTCAGCATTCAAAGCATGCCGCTAACAAATGACCGGTCAAGTTTGATGTGTAAATGCCTCAAATGAGCCGTAAGCGAAGGCAACAAGAGGCAAATGCGAATGCGAATGCGAATGCAAAAAAGTAAATGGAACTACAATGAAATGTAAAAATCATTTCAAATGGCGTTCACAATTGCTAAAGGGGTCGCCCATTCGCATTTGTTCGGTTCGCTGCATTCGCTGCCCTCGCCCATTCGAAACGATTTGCCTCAAGAGTTGAACTCCCATAAAAGTCCGTTTCCGAAATCGTAGCTGGAAACTAGAAGTTAGCGAGTTGAGTAGCAAACCTAATATGCCATATTTTCTCAACTTTGTACATCAAGATACGATTATATACTGTAACATTTTCGATCAAGCGATTTGTACATGCAGCACGATTAATTAACTGTAATTTATGATAGGCATTCAAAATGGTAATAAGCGTGTCGATATTGCTTTAAGTGTTCAATGTAACTTGCCAAAATTGATTAAATAATAAACGCTTGTAAAAGTTTGTTTGTGACCAAAAACTAGAGGGGAAAAATTATTGCATTTTTTACGGCGCCCGAGCAGGGACCCAAATTTATTCAACGAAACGATTTAAGTGCCAAATGAACGAAAAGTGTAATATGCATTTAAATGATTCCATTTACTTGACAAAGCCACCGAATAATGAGAGCGAGCAGGGACCGAGAACTGTACCGTGTATACTGTATACTGTATATGAGTGTACTCTATAATGTATGAATGTGCTTGGTGTGGACATGGAATAATCAGCGTTTGTAATCAAATCCGATTATGAGGGACTCGAAAACTATGATTTTACATTGGCGACCGAGCAGGGACTGAGAGTACAAACTGTCATTGTGAGTTGCATCGAATTTAGAGGGTGAAGGATTATCAAAGCAGCGAATTTACTGAATCAGCTTGGACCACTCACAAAAAAAAAATTATCGAGGACAACGCTAATTATTAGTTGGCGCCCGAGCAGGAACTGAGAGTACATGCTGTACTTTTAAGTTAAATTGAATTCGGGGGATTAAGGATTATCAAAGCAGCGAATTTACTGAATCAGCTTGGACGAAAGTACATTCTGTACTTAAAAGCAACATAATGGACGATTCGCATTTTAAATATAATTTAAGGGACCACGGATTATCGTAGCGGCAAAAAAAGTGAATCAGCTTGGATAAGTCATCAAAAGTTGAATAAATAAAAATATATCTGGGTACATCGCTCATTATTCACTGGCGCCCGAGCAGGGACCGAGAGTACATTGTGTACAAATTAACTATACAGTCAATGATTCGTGTTGGTATAATAAAATGTTAAGCTTATGAAAATAAAATTACTACTTACATAGCCAATTCATGCGCTCCGTGTACTCAACCTTGCGCTTGAGATCCTTGACAAGGGCGCGAAAATCATCATCATTGAAATGACACTGAATGATCGTATTGTTCAGCTGGAGAATGCTGTACTCATTGTTGCCATTGTTAGATGCCGCATCGGCAATGGCCTTCATAGCGTCAGTGCGGCCACCGTTAAGCGCATTCGAGTTGCTCTCAATGTCGGTGGCGCTGGCGCGCAGCTTGTTGCCGACGGTTGTCGTCAGGCTAACATCGCCGTCCACATTGCTGCAGGACTTGCTCAGAATGATGGTGGCGCGATTTGCAATCGAATTGGCGGCCAGCAGATGCTCGCCGGCGGCGCCGCAGCTTCCGCGATGAAAGGGCAGCTTGCCTCCTGTTGCCGCTGCCGCTGTGCAATTGTTGTTCTTCAGCGTGATGCGGTGCAGCTGATTGGAGAATGCGGCTGCGGCCTGCACCGCTGAGCAGTCGCTGGCGCGACGCCGACGCGGATTGTCGGCATCCCCCGAGGGCTGCAGATAGGCGCGTGCCTGGTGCTGACTAGGAACGCCGACGCCGACACCGACGCCGGTGCTGCTGCTACTGGTGGGCAGCACAACAGCAATATCGCCGGCAACAGTTGCTGCCGCGCTGGCAGCTGTTGTTGGTGCTGCATCGACCATGTTCGACATGGATGTGGACATGGTCAGGCTGTGGCCGTTGCTGAAGCTGCTGCTGCTGTTGCTGTTGCTGTTGTGGCCAATGCTGCTGCTGTTGTTGTTTTGGTTGTTGATGCTGTTACTGTTACTGTTACTGTTGTTGTTGTTGCTGCTGCTGCTGTTATTGTTGTTGTTGTTAAGGTTGTTTAGGTTGTCAGAGCAGGCGATTCGTCTGCGTATAACAGTTAGCTTGCTGCCACACTGATCCTGATCCTCGTACAACTGCACAAGCAGCTCCTCCAGCAGCGCTATGGGCGTGGCTGCCGTCAAGAGCGATGCAGATGTGCTGCTCGATCCGCTCGCGGATGCGCTTGCTGTTGCCGTTGCGGTAGCGGTTGCCGTTGCTGCACCACTAGCTGTGCTGCTTGCCGAGGACTTGCGTCGCACTGTTGCTGTTGCTGTTGTTGTTGTTGTGGTTGCTGTTGCTGTTGTTGTTGTTGTTGTTGTCGCGGTGGCAATGGCCAGCTCCTCGTCCTCCTCAGCAAAATCTGGTTCTAGCTCCGATTCGTATGCCTGCTGCAGCTGTAGCTGTAGCTGTAGCTGTAACTGCTCTGCCTCGTCCTGTTGCTCCGGCTCAAAGCAGCTGCTGCTGCAGCTCTGACTGCGACTCAAAATTGCCGCTGTTGCAGTTGCTGTTGCTGTTGCAGTTGCAGTTGCTGCTGTGGCTGCGCCAACGGCCGCCGTCGCCGCGGCCAGCACCAGCGCCCGTTCGCGCTCGCGTCCCGGATCGAATATCGAGTGCTTTAGCAATATCTCCTGCAGCTGGCGTCGCTGCCGCTGTGCACTGTATGGATTGACCAGGTGAAAGTCGCCGTAATACTTGGCCAGGCAGCGCACCCGGGATGCAATGTATCCAATTTGGCACAGCAGCCGCACATCGGCGTTTAGGGCAGCGGCGGCGCGTTGCGTTTGTTGCAGCTGCAACTGTTGCTGCCGTTGCTGTTGCTGCTGCTGTTGCTGCTGCTGCTGCTGTTGCTGTTGCTGCTTTTGTTGTCGTTGTGCGTCGCTGAACAGCGCGGCATGTCCGCAGCTGCTGCTGCTGCTGTTGCTTAGGTTCGAGGATGGCAGGCGGGAGCCGTGCGCGGTGGTACACTCAATATCTAAGTCGGCGTCGGTGTAGATGTCGTCGTCGTCGTCGTCGCTGTTGTTGCTGCTGGCTGCGCTCGTTGCTGTTGTTGCTGTTGCTGCTGTTGTTGCTGCTGTTATCAGTGTGGTGGTGGTTGTTGTTGTTGTTATTGCCTCGGCAGCGCCTACTTTGGCATCAGCTGTCGTTGTTATGGTTGTAGTTGTTATTATTGCCAGCGCCTCGAACGTGTCCTCGTCCCCAGTTGCTGCCGTCGCTGCTGCTGCTGCTGCTCCCGCTGCTGCTGTTGCTGTTGCTGCACTGCCACGTCGACTACTGCTGCTGCAGCTGCTGTCCTGGTACATTTATAGGCAAACTTTGCGGCCTTGTTGTTGTTGTTGTTGGTGTTGTACCGCTTGTTGTTTTTGGTTTTGTTTTGTAGCGTTTCACGCGCGTTACACTCGCGTTTTGCGCGCGTTTTCGTTGGCTGAGACGTATTATTTGCGTATTTATTTTTTTTTTTTTTAACTTTTGAATGAATTTTGAGTACCGTTGCTTACATTGTTTGTTTTATTTATTTTTTTCTTCTTTTGAATTTATTTATTTAGTTTTATTTTTATTGCTTTGGCGCCTTTTTATGCCCTTAGCTGCTGCTTGCTGCTTATGTTGCTGGCGTGTCCGCTGCTGAAAATTATGTAAATTGTTGCTGCTATCTACACCGAGTGTCCTGTGACTTCTGCTCGAATCAATTCAGTGGAAAAGTTGCCGCCACTTCGCGCGCTTCACATTTCCATTTGGCATGATTTCAACCACAGTATTCACACCCACACCCACGCACACTCGCTTTTCGCACCCTCCTCTCTCTCTCTCTCTCTCTCTCTCTCTCTCTGTCTCACTCTCTCTTACGCTCTTGCCCTCGCTCTTTCTCTTTTTAGCTAGATTTGTTTCCCAGCTGCTGCTGCCGTCGTCTGTGTTGTTGTTGCTGTTGCTGTCGCTGTTGTTGCTGTTGCTGTTGCTGCCGTGTTTTACATTTTATTGTATTTTAATTTGCATTGTTTTCAACTGCCGACTGACGACTATTTTTGTTTCTTCTCCCGGCTCCCGACTCTCGAGTCTCGACTCCCGCAGCTGCTGCAGATGACTGTTCTTCTCTTTGGCGTTAGCCAGCACTTGATTTCCGTTTCCGTTTTGAAATAATCACGAGCTCTTTGAGTTGCTACTGCTGCTAGTTGCTAGTTTTTTAGCTGCAATAAGAGCAAATGCATTCACAATGGATTAGAATAGTCTTAAATATTAATCAGCTACAGTTCTTTAATTCAATAATCATCCTTATAAATATGACCATAATTATTTTTAATTAACATGTGCATTGGATTGCATTAGTCTTTAGACAATTCCGAATAAACCACAAACTTCTTAGTTGGAATTCCCAGTCTCGGGAATTTTATGCAATTAAGTTTTCTTATGAAACTGAGACGTTCTTGGTGTTTCGACGAATTGACTTAAGATAAATGGTACTTTCAGAAATGGCATTTCACAGAAAATAAAATCTTGAGTGAGAAATATCCATTTTCTGGGAATTTTATTTGCATTTTATTTTGTCTTCAAGCATTTGAGTTACTCGTGTTTTCTATATTACATTCCCTATTTTCTATATACAATCACATTTTAACACCAATGGAAATAAAGGACTTACAGGAATTGCATTTTGCAAATTATATTAAACCGGGCTATGAACGACCTTTTAACTGAATATATCCTTCATATAATACTATTTTTATCATAATCAAATTGTAAGAGTTTCAGTTGTATTTTTACAGAATATTTTTACAAAATATGGAAAAAGTAGGAAAAACTAAAACTATATCGATGTCTCTTAAAGAATAAAAGGCTTGAAATCGATTTTGATTGACTTTTAGCACACGTCCAAATAGTCCACTTGCAAAAATGAAACATTTAATTTGCACAGTCCTCGTTTATTTGAAAAGACTTGGTCGTCATGGCTTGATCTCCAGATTAAGAGGATAAATACATGATCGCATTATCTTTTTATGCCTGTTACATATTGTTAAATGAAAACTTTGCAAGAATATCTGAAAGTATTGCAGGCAGCTTTTAACAATTGAAACCCTGCAGAAGTTATCCAGTAATGCAAAATGAATAAAACGGCAAAATGCAAATCGAGCTGTCAAGTCAATAAATTCGATGCTAGACAGTTATCACATTGATGGATTGACAGGCTGATCAAATTGCCTAATCCGTAAAATGAGCCAAGAAAATCAACGAATCAAACGAGGCAAATTCCGTTAGACAAAGCGAGTACATTATAAGAACGTATTTCACAACACTGTATTTCCTTTTCTTTTTGTTCTGTTCTGTTTTGTAGTAGTGCTGTACAACGTGTTATAGGTTGTGGTTGTGGTCTTCGCCAGAGCCTCAATTGAAACTTGAGCACACAAAGCGGCACACACAACTGCGCCGGGCAGCTACGTTTCCATATACGAGTATATTGGACTGGCTAGCGAAGACAAAGGCGCTGCTGGCCAAGGGCTCTGGACAAACAACGGCAATTGCACAAAGGCAACGCAGGCGGTGGCAACAACAGCAACAACAACAACAGCAACAACAATAAAAACAATAACAAGAACAACAACAACAATAAAAACAATAACAAGAACAACAACAACATCAAATGTCGAGGACATTCACAATGACAGCAAATGTCAAACAGTAACTTCCCCATGGCGCATGGATCCAGTCTGTTAAGTGCAACTTACAAGCACACATATACGCACACACACATGTGCATGGTCAGCAGGCAACTGCAGCATGGGTGAGGGGAGTGTTGGGTTCCAGCTGCTGTCCGTCGGACCGTCCACCCGACTGCCATCTTTGTTAGCAGCTCGTTTGTCGACAAGACAAAGCGATTTGGTGCAAGAATTTGCAGTTGGCACCAAAGCAAATACATGAGCGTTTAGTGTTGCATGCTAGGGTATGCACGACTGCCAGATGCCCTTTAGTTAGTAGGTGGGTCAAATTTTTATAAAATTTCTTTAAGAGGCATTGCCAGAGGCATTTAAGAAATATGCCTGACTCATAGATACCGCCTGTTATTGCAAGAGCTCAGAATGTGAAACATTTGAATATTTCTATTGCAGGCATTATATAATCATATTTAGCTAATGCTTTGGAGGCGTAAGCTCAACTGATAGATACCCTGTGGCTGGCATCAAAACAATCTAAAACCACATTTAAGGTTTTTGCTTTAAGCACTTCAAAGTCATTTTCTAGCTCAAACTAAATCCTATACATAAGCTCCTTCAACCGCTTGACTTCACTTAACCAATTGATTAAATAGAATGTGTTTTGAATGGAAAACCAGTTTATTGATTAAAGTTAATCTCCAATGCTTGCTTTGCCTTCAATATAACAGAATTCGAGCTATTTAATGAAGAAATGTGTCTGCTGGCATATTTAAGAGTCGACACCCTCGTTTGTGTGCTCTTGAATCAATTCATTTACTCATTCAATCAATCATTCATTAGAATCAGGCTCGTTATCACAATTCCTCAGGCACACTCAACTATCCGAGTGAAGAAATATTTGGATTGGCTTGAAATTCCGAACGCATTGCGAGCAGTCAACGTGGCATATTTTGCGGGAAACAGGGCTGATAAGTGGCAGAGGGGAGTGCCTGATTCCAATCCCTGTGCACATTGCGCTGACATCCCAACAATGTTGGGCACAACGCGCGGTAGGCGACTGGCCGAGAGCATAAAAAAAATGGGCCAATCAGCAGGTGAGTGGTGGGCTGTGTAGGGCAGGGCAGGGCAGCGGCAGGGCAGCGGTGGCCAGACAGATGAACAGACAGATAAATAGATAGATAGATGGATGGATGGCTCGATGGATGGATGAAAGGTTGGCAGGATACAAAGCAGGGAGCAGCCAGCAGGCAGCAGGGTGTCGCACATTTTGCCGTCATGTTTTCTTGTTGTTTATTTGCCGCTGGAAACTTGTTACATTTAATTATGGGCTATTTGTATAAAGCTCTTGAACAAATACGTTCCAAATAGCAACAGCACACACACACACAGACACAGAGAGAGACAAGCGACAAAAGTGTCAATATTGAGCCGCAGGTGGCGCTGCTGTGCTGCCCGCCGCTGTCATATGGCTGACAAAACGCAAATGCAAACAGAAACCGACGAGAACGCAAATGCGGCTTCGCATCCAAAAGCACGCTAGCAACGACGCCAGCCCAGTCCAGCCCCCTGCCAGCCAGCCACATGCCCCATGCCCCTGTCAAAAACCAACTTATGCCCAGCTCCAGCGACCCCTCCTGCCGGCCCCTCTGTCAGCCTCCCTTCACCTTGGCAGACCAGACAACCTCAACGAATGTGGCCAACTGTTGAATGGCAGCAATTTTGGGCGCTTGCCAAATTTTTGCTGCTGCTGTCTTTGTCGTACTTTGTATTTTATTTATTATGCCCTTGAATCCATTAAAAAACGGCATTATGGACTTGAGCAAACGTATGTAACAGGCAGGCAGAGCCATCTCCGACCCCACAAAGTAAAGTCGATTAAGTCGAATATTCCATGTCCGTTCGTCGACCTCAGACGCTCCTCGTGCTTTGCAGATCGAGTTTATATCCAAGGATCGTTTCCTTGCCCTCGATAAGAATCGATATCGAAATCCTCTCATCAAATTCAGCATGTGGCTGCTCGTACAGGCCTTGGAGAGAGAGTTAATGTGTTTTTGCAATTATTTTTTAATGATGCCGTTTATCCGTTTACTCAACAAATAAAGAAAAAAAATAAAGGAAAGGTATTTGCTTGGCTAAAGCCTGTAAATTTATGTACGCATCAATGTTTGTGTGCATGTATTATTGCCTCGGTTTGCATGCATTAATGAGCATAAAAGCACATATACATTTTCTAGTTAAATCAACTTAATGCGCATATCTGTGCAGCATCAGATGGCATAATTGATGGTTTTCTCGTCAAAACCATTGCAAACTCCATTAAAAATGGTTAGAAGGGGCTTCTGTAGGTTTCTTTGTCTTCGCTCCGGGTTGCTTGTGTTTTTGTTAGAAGAAGTTTCTAATGCAGCTCCTTGGGACCGACCGTTTAGACGATATCTAGTACCCAACGCCGAGCTGTCGTAATAAACATTTTAGCTTTCTTACACGCACACACGCAGCAGGCTGCGCAAGAGGCAGTGCTTCTTCCTCTTCTTCTTCTAGCTTTATAATATGGGAAATACGTTGCTCATTATCTTTGGGCTTGAAAATGGCGTTCAAATGTTGTGTAAGCCGAAAAGTTTTAGTCATTGCCACTAAAATTGAGTTTCTTGTAGTTTAAGGGGAAACGGGGAGAGGTATCCAAAACGTGCAATTTTGTAAATTTTGTACTACCAAAACTGATTATCTAGCTCTTATAATATTGAGAGTTTGTCATAAAAACCATGTCTCAAAATTGATATTTATCGATATTGAAATAAAACAGGGTATAAAAATGAATTTATATTTTACATTCCGATTTATAAGTCTTTTCCATTTGTAGTTTCCAAGGTCGCCGAGTTCATAAGGACAAACAGACAGTCAGACATGACAAGATAGACTCAGCTCGTCACCTGATATATGGGGCGAATATAGATATAAAATACTATGCCAAATACAGAAAGTGTATTATTTTCTTATTTTTTATTAAAATTATTATTATTTTTATTTTTGTAGTACATAGGTCAGCCTCATTTCATATTTTATACTTATTTCATACTCATTTCATACTTAAGTAATGCGTTCAAATTAACATAAGAAGTAAAAAAACGGAAGTCGCAGTTCCAATTAACAAATTTTGCCAGCTGCCTTTCAAGATAAGCCCAAAGCTTGTTCAAAATTAGCGATAATTTGTGACTGAGCAGCTCGAGGGCGTGGCGTTTAAAGTGACAGAATGCCGCACGCATTGATTGTTCAAAACTACACAGCATATGTTGAAAGCGTCAATTTCGCTTAAGGGTGACGGCTGGAGGGCGAGGGCGAGGGCGAGGGCGAGGGCGAGGGCGAGGGCGAGGGCGAGGGCGTGTCGGCCCTGGCAATGTGCAGGTGATTTAAATGCATCAATTGTGCAGCCTACTTTTAGGCAAAGCACCCGCATGAACTAAACGCCTATAAAAGCAACACTTTTGGCACTTTTAGACGAAAACGACTATGGTATACCCTTAACTAAATATTATCGAAGCGTTGATGTTGAGATCGAAAGCGCAGAGAAAATTTCGATGATGATATCCATTCAAGGAGAGGGAGAGAAAGGGAGAGAGAAACAGAGATAGAGAGAGAGAGAAAGAGAGAGAGAGAGAGAGAGAGAGAGAGAGAGAGAGAGAGTGAGGACAGAAGGTTGTGAGTAAGAAGGAAAAAAAGTCAGAGAAGAGATTGAGTAGGACGAAAGGAAAGAGAGAAAGTGAGATAATAAAAAGCCCAACAAATTGAATGTGGCTAAACGGTGTGAAAAGCGTTTAAAGCGTTACACAGTAAGCCATTTAATTAAATTGCCTGATTTAAGGGTATTCTTTTTTAAAAATTAGAACAGAAAAAAAACTTGAATTGCGGCTGCGGCAGCGACGTCGACACACATTTTGCGGTTGATATGAATATCGATTCGGCCCGTTTAACTGTGCCAGCCCATAGCTGAGAGTGTGTGTGTGTGTGTGTGTGTGTCTGTGTGTGTTTATGTGTTAGTATGTAAGCTAGAACTTTGTATAAATTTATGTGCACAACAATGTTTATGTTGTTGAATAAACGAGCAGTTTTGCATATGCGGCCAGAGAAACCGTGAAACCGGCTACTGTGCGAGTGTGTGTGTCTCTGTGTGTGAGTGCATGTGTGTGTGTGTGTGTGTGTGTGTGTGTGTGTGTGTGTGTGTGTGTGTGTGTGTGTGTGTGTGTGTGTAATGTGTGTAATGGCAGGATGCAACATGAAAATGGCGTGCGGTTGGCAACGTTTTATTTGCTAGCTGCGAATGTGTTTGTGTGTGCGTGTACGTGTGAGCTTGGGCTCTGACTGGCTACGCTAATACCCTACCAGGGCGACCTCATTAGACACATACATACATATATTTCGTTCTATCAGAGAGTACACATCTATATGCTAGTTGCCCGGACGTATAGAGCATATAGTAGTAGAAATTATTTATATTATCATTTTCGTAGCATCAGAATTATCTAATTCGTTTAGTATTCATACAATATAACTTATCATTAAATTTAAAATACGAAATAGCTTCATATGGTCAAGTATAACCTGTAAGGGTATTTAAGCCTCGGTAATTCGCACCTTGCCGTTACTTTCTAGTTTTCTTTTTCCATACTTTGCAGCTCGTGTGTGTCTGTGTGTGTCTGTGTGAGGGCTGCATTGTGCATTTGCTTAAAATAGAAATATGCCAGACACTCACGCAGAACACACCCTCACCCAAAGCCACACCCACACTCACAGAAACACACACACATGCACACTGCAAAAATATTGAATTCAAGAGCGGAAATCGCTTAAGCGCCACCCCGTCGCATCCTGGCCTCAGCTATTCTTAGTCCTGGCTAACCTGCAACTAATTAAATGCATTTTTCGGCACTTTTATGGCACTTGTTAACACACAGTGCTGTGCATATGTATGACAACAGTGCTTGAGCGTTGCAACAGAATGAAGAAAAACAACAACAACGACAACAACAACACATTTGGCTATTTCTATTCAAATGGTTGCAAAACGGTCCTGAATGGAATTTGAATGGCTCAAAGGAGAGAACTTTAATGCATGAGCTTTGCAATTGGCTCCCAAATTGGTTTTCATTTTGTCGAGGGCATCGTATATCTATAGGAATAAGTGTAATTCCTTTAAATAGCCTTGAAGTGCATACTCTACAATCCATTTGTGCTTCTGTCAGCCATGTGCACTCTCTCTACGTTATAACAATATAGTTCTGTTTTATCAGCTTTGTTCCAAGAAAACTAGTTGTTTCCATTCGAATAGTCCTTGATAATGAGCGAAATATGGGGCACAGTAAATTTCTTTCAAGTGTGCTGAGTTGCCATAGACATGTCCGTCTTTTAATCGGTCTACAGGAACAGGTCGAAGTCGGAAACTATAGATGCTAGAGACTTCAAGTCTGTATCAAATCATCGATAACTCGCCTTGATTGAATAGAAAAATATAAAACTTGTCAATTTCTCAAAATCGATTAATATCAAGATATAACCCAGTCATTTTTTTGATTGTGTGACACTCGGTGTATAAGTTCTCGTACAGTGTACAAATATATCGCAAACTCTCAGAAACTTCCGCACTCCACGGAGATTACACAATTTGTCTAAAAAGGTTGCCTTGATTTCTGACACGTACTTCACATCCTATTCGGTTCTTGTTACAGGATATCTTCCCATCGAGCACTTTTATGGATAATGGATAAATCCAATTGTTTTCTTTTACATGGAATAAATATACAAGTGTTGGAGAAGTGCCAAATCAAAACAACGTACATATTTCTTCATCTAGTGCTTTGTTGTGGCTGTACATAAATAATAGAATGTGAACAGTAACGTCAGGAGCTTTAAAACTAAAATCGAAAGCAAATAAAATTTAAGCTCGAACTTGTAAATTGCAACAACAAAATGGGTCGAAATTTACGCGCTTTTGGATGAGTGTTTGAAGTGTTTTTGATTTTTAACCATCTAAGCAACACTGAACACTAGTGTTGTCTGATGCTTTGACACTGCGCTAATGCGACATACGCACAATCACACACCCACATACACACACTCAATAGAGACATTGGCGTTCAATCAAACTAAACGCAAACAAGCCCAGAGACAGAGAAAAAAAAAAAAAAGACCGAGGAACAGAGAGGGAGTGAGGGCAAGACAGAGCGAGAAAAAGAGCGAAAGCGCGTGGTTAAAAGAAAAGCCAACGAGCCGTATAAAATAAACACAAACGAATGGACGAGGCAAGCAGGATGTGAGCGGGAAGTCGATTGGACGTAGGGGCAAGAGGCGCGGTACCGGATGCAGGACACGGAGATGTCAAACGGACGACGCCCGAGCGAAGTTACTTAAGCAACTGATTTTCAGATTTGCCAATCTGTGCGCGAGTGTGTGTGTGGGTTTTTAATTTCTATTTCATGTCCATAATGTGCTGCTGATGATGCTATTGCTGAAGTCAGTGTGTGTGTGTGTGTGTGTGTGTGGTGCGTGCGTGTGTGTGTCTTGGGGTATTCTTTGCCTTTTGCCTTTGTTTGCCAGTGTGTGTGGGTCACCTGTCTCAGCTGGCTGCAGATGTGGCAAGGGTGCGTAGCGGAGGGTGGCATCATTCATCATTCAAGCTAGTTGTAAGTAATGTTACCCACAGGATCCTTTGCCGTTTATTAAGGTGATAAATCAAAAGTCCTCGCTGGCACCTCCAAGCTCCTGCCATGCAGCTCTTAACCGCTTCTGCTTCTTCGCCAAGCAGCGACAGGAGCGACAGGAGCGACAGACAGCGAGCGCCAGTGTAAAGGAGCGAAAGAGCGTCGCCCCTTTTGCTTGCTTTGCATTTGTCAGACACACGTTTTCCATTTTCCATTTTCCATTTGCCATTTTCCATTTTCCACCTATGCAGCGCATTAGTTTTAGTTTCTAATGTGCCTGGCAAAGGGTATTCTAATTTTGCCCCCAAACTTGTAATGTACATAACATACATATATATTCACGAGCAGCAAGTGATTCAGAAATGTCCAACTGTCTTATTTCTGTTTTGAGTAAACTTGGCTGCAGCCAGTATAAATGTCGGATCGGAACGCTATGTCCTTAGAAAACTGTGCAAGTTTTTTGCATTATTTGAACGAGTTTTTATGCGTACACCGTTGTATGATCAAAAAATATATTGCAAGGGTATTTGATTTCCGGCAAGACGTACATAACTTCAGCTAGTGATATTTTTTCTCGCCTTTTTCACCACCTTTTTGTTTGTTTTGTTGCCCTCATGTGGCTTCAATATGGAAAATACAGCCAGGGAGGTGTGATTTGGGGCTCTCCACGCAATGTCAAGCTTGTGGCGCAATCCCTGACAATCTATAAATAAGTCGAGTAAACAAGCAACGCCTGTGGCTGCTCCACATGGATATTAAGCTTCGCCCACACACACACATACACACGTGTGTGTTTTCTATCCTGTTCCGATTCCCGGGTTACAATTCGCACTAAAGTCGTGAACATTGTTAATTAGCAACAGTGGTGGCTGCAGCCCAACACGCAATTAGCAGCAATAGTTCCGGCCTCTTCGGGCGTTATGATAACTGCTCGGTGTCCACTGTCCGCTAGATGGCGCTGTCTGTAAAATAGGTGCATGCAACTTTTTGCACTTCTTCCCCGTCTCTCACACTCTCTCACTTACTCCCTCTCTCTCTGTCCTTATCGTTTTCTCACCATCTCTTATCTCGCTTCTGTGCGTCAAGGGAAAGCGTGTAGAAACTTATGCAATTTTACGAACTATAAACTAGTGTTGGGAAATGTGTTTGATAATTGCGCTAAAGTTGCGGTAAACATTAATCAAGCTACAAACTTTATTTTTTTTCGCTGTAATGCGATCGAATTGGATAAGTTTCGAATGAAATATGTATTGCGCTCGGCAACATTTAATTGTATGCAGTTTTTTTACAGCAAACAAACATTGACATCTAATTGGACGCTTTTAAACACTGTTTTCGCCCATCTATGCGGTTCTCAAGTTTTGCTGTTAAGCTCTGGCCTCATTTTGGAGCATTTTCATTGTCGCTTTAACAAATGAAATGCATTTACAGTTAATCCAAGTAAATGGGCAACTAAACTTTCAATTAAATAAAACGAAAATTAATCAAAAAGACAAAGTGAGGGTCGTTGATGGATACAACGGTTACATAAGCTGAGCGAAAAGGTGGCTACGAAAGGGGCTGCACAAATAAACATAAGATACGAACACACACACACATACACAGAGAAATGGTATGTGGTCAACGTGTCAACGTGGCAAAACAAATGATGATAGCTGTGAGTCAAATGAAATGTCCGCAAGATAAACAACAGCAACAACAAAAATATAAAAAAAATATATATAGACAAGCGGCAAAAGAAAACGTATAAAAATAAAAATAACAGTTGACAATTTTGTTGTTTGTGTGCAAAGAAAAAATTGAGCTGCTGCCTGGAAATGAAGACAATATTTGCTAGCAGATAAGCACACACACGCACACACACACACACACATACACACCCACACGCATATGTATGCCAAGCACAAGTCTTGTCCCCATTCAAAAATAAGAAACTAACCTGAAGGTTAAACAACAAGGCACATATGTAATTCCAATATTTGTCTGCAGTAAGTCAAATATCTCAAATTTGATATGCTACTTAGTAAAATTAGCTCGCATATACTTTAACAAGTTTTTCAACACTTTTGTGTTATTAACTGGTAATTAATACACTTTTCTTGTCCCACTTCAATGAAAGTCAGAGAAGAAAAATTTGTAATTTTTTTTTGGCGCAAAGGAAAAAACTTTTTAGGTTGGACATTTACAGTACAGTGTTGCAAAACAACCAAAAGTTGCGTCAACAGCTCACTTCAATGGCCGGCAAATGGTCCTCCAGCAAGACTTTCAACTAAACAACCAGACAGAGCAGTCATATATTTAAATTTAAAAGCGAAAAGTATAATTATATTAAATACAGTTTAAGAGCAAGAGTAACTTAACATGAAATGGAGACTAGCTCCAAAGATTTGATTGATCAAAATAAATAAATAAATAAAAATGTAGGAAGGCTGCCTTTGAAGATAAATTTAGTGGATATATAGTTTGAAAGCTCTAATTGGACTATGATTGAGCATTACAATTGTTTAACTTGAGCAAGTTTAACAAGATGTAGATTTTGGGAACATAAAATATTAAGTATACGTAAGGTTAAATATGCTTTACTTTAATTCGCTTGTAACACTTTGTGCTCATTGAGTGGTAACTATAAAATTTGCACACAAACTAACGCAGTTAGAAGCTGCATATATTGCAATTTACTGGCCGTGTGCAGCCATGTCCGCTATTGGGCCACAGTGCCACCGCAGTGCGCTCCTGTAGACAGCAGCTGGCGTCCTGTCGCTCAGCTAGGTCAAAATGTATTTACCAAGGACGCAGGGTCGGACGTTGTGACCACCATGCAAACATTCGGCCTAATCAAAGTCACAAACAGTCACACGCACACACATACACACACGCATGCAAACACACACATACACAGACATACATACAGGAAGGCAAATGGGCAACTTCTTGGCCAAAAAGCAAGCCGAGTAAACAAAACGCAAACTATTTGTTTGACAGCCTCGCTTTGTGTATGTGAGTGTGTGTGTGTGTGTGTGTGTGTGTGTGTGGAGTCCAAGTGGAAGTGTGTGTTAGAATGTGTGTGCTTTCTGGCATTTCAGACCCATAATCAGCTTCCATTTGCAAGCCCATTCTCTGAGTGACTTTATGCCTGCTGCTCTGTCAGCCAATTTGACAGTTACCAGTTACAACATTGTTACAGTTGCACACGAAAATACACCCACACACATGCCCACGCACTCGCAAACGCACACGCACAGGCAGACAAACATGTAAATTTGCACAAATTGCGTATGTGGGAACGTACAACATGGATTATTGTTTGAATTCCTTTTAAATGCTGCCTGATTTCTTGTTGGCCCAATTGCAGCAACATACGGCAAAGTGTGTTGGGAAACATCATTTTTTGTGGTGTTTATGGCATTATACGCATAAATGCGTTGGCGTCGACGCCTTACAACACTTATTACAATGAATTAAGCGGAAGAAGATCTGGGACTGGGTTTTGTGAATACAACGTTGTGTCAAGACGCTTTACAACACTAAGGCAATTGAAATGTTGAAGACGCACATGTATTCAGCATGAATTTGAATCGAAACCCTTCTGTAAAGGCAACAAAAAGGCGAGTGTAACAGTACTGAACATCTGTTATTTGCTGCCGGTTTAAGAATTGGTAGAGTAGGATATGCAAATTTGAAACTATCTCCACATTCTAACATATGATAGTCATAACCATTAACAGCTTTTTTTTTGGTAATGAACTAAATGAGTTTTGTTACGTTGTCTAAATCTGAAAGTCTTGAAAACATAAGGAAACTGTGGGACTTGCAAGTAAACCATTTGGTTAAACATTGAAGTTAGTTTTGAGTAATATCGACACACTTTACAACACTTTTAGTGCTTGTAAATTGGCTGCATGCTTAAGAAGAAAGCTGATTCGACGACGTAACTGCACAGTTATATGTAGAGCAAGAGATCCATCAGAAACCTTTTAAGTAAAGATATGGCATGCATAAATAGCAGACACATGGATAATGCTTAAATCAAAACTTTGAGTTCAAGCATAAATCATGTTTTCTGGCCAATTTGTTCTGAGACAACACAGAATTCTGACCACACACAGAAACAGGACGGAAGTGCAAAAAACATTAAAAGGAAAACCAAACACATACACACACAGACGCAGACGCAGACACAGACAGTCCGTGCTGGGGCTGCTGTGTGAGACTGGGCGCTCAGGAGTGCGGATTTCATGTCCATGCAGTTGACAGTTAATGGTCTAATGAAATGTCGTTGAGTTATCGCAGCTGCTTACCTGCTTCATCCAAGTCACTCACAATGCCTCTCCGGGCCATACAATTAATGGCCGTACCAGAGAGTGTGTGTGTCTGTGTGTGTCTGTGTGTGTGTGTGTGTGTGTGTGTGTGTATGTGGCAGTTGCCGCACATGTCATGCATATTGCAGGAGCAGCGCCAGACGAACTGACAGCACCCAGTTGCAGTGCGAGCTAGCAGGGAGGCACAGACACAGATAGAGATACAAGACACAAATTTAGATACAAATACAGATACAGATACATATATATATATATCTATATATTTACATATATATATCCATTAGTGTGGCAGATAGTCATCCAATGTTGATATCACAATTGTGCGGGTCGCCAGTGTTAAAACAACTTTTGCTGGCGCGGAAATCACAGACAATCGACGACTGGCCCATCGGCTGGCGCAACACAGGAAGGGGTGGAATGAAGGAGAGAGGGGAGCGGGGAACGGACGGGGACCAGCAAGGTGGTTTAGAAAGCATTCAGTCAAGCGGAAACGCGTGGCGATTTAAATAACCTTTTTAGCTGCGTTGAGTGATGGATTATATTACAGGACTTAAGTTGAAAATTTACAAATCCAGCAGCAAAGTCAAAGCTTAAATCAAGTGCGAGTTAATGCGCTTTAAGTGGCGGACCAGCAATTAGTAGCACAGGATTACAGGCATAAATTTGATGAATAAAAATAAAACTCTTAACCGTTTTCCACAATTTCTGTTATAGTTACGCATACAAGGGCGTCAGAAGTGTGTTCTCAGAACACAACTCTTGAGTATGCGGCAAAGAGTTGGCTAATATCAAGTTGCAACTGAACGAAGCTTAGGATTTCAAGATTTTCGCAAATTAAGCTTGCATAATAGGATTAAATTAAATTGCTTAGATATTCAAATTGTGCACAAATTTTGTGTGTGCCCTGTTAAAAAGTCAACAATTACTAATAGCAGAGCTATAACATGATATGATAACTGAGTGCTAACTAAACAATTAACAGTCTAATAACTTAGTTAAATTGCTATGTGAAGCTTTTATAAGTGAAGTGCAATTCATAACATGTGTGTGCCATGTTAAGTAGAGCAACATTGATTAATAACAGATCGTAATCATAATGATAGCAGAGGTTAAATAAACAATTTACAGTCGAAAAGTTTTATCTCAAAGATAATGAGAAGCAATTGCTGCTCGATCGCAACTAAAAACATTTGCTACCATAAGCGAGATGATTTATAAAAATTCTAAGATAAATAAATTTATTTTATTTAATTTAATTACTTTCCAGTAACTTTTGTTGATTATCAAAAAGCTGTAAGCGATAAATGCTAAGAGCGGCAGACCAATATTTGTTCTGTTATTAACTGTCACTAAAATATTTATTTCATTTGCCATGTACACAGAGAGGCCCGCTAGGCTTGACATATTCAATTAAAAATTGCATTTCCTTGCCACATTTTAATGCAAATATTATATTCGTTATTTAGCAGGGCAAACAATAAATAAATGTATATAAAAAAATGTTTAAAAAATTGAAGAGGTGAAAAAACAAAAGGCAAAGGCAAAGGCAATGCAAATAAATCAGTTTGGCTGCCATTTGCAGACCGAAATATTTTAAATAAGAGAACGAAAATGGGAAACGCTTATCGTGTAAGACCCGTCAGATATATTTTCGATATATAAATACATAAAATAAAAGCCAATTAAATATTGCGCTGAGGCGACTTTGACAGCTCGACAAAGTTTGAGGCCAACAAATTTACATAACTGATTAAAAACTTTTGCTTTCATTGCCTCCATTTGCTATTTGAAGAGGACGAACCTGCCCAAATGCTAAGAACACCTACACAGCCGCACACACACCCACACACCCGTACATCCACCACACATACACGGAAGCCAAAGGTATAAAGAGAGAAAATGTCAATGTGGAAAGTGTGAAAACACAAATCTCAACTTTCAGTTTAACTAGTTTGGCCGGAATGGATTTTATTGGGGCTCAGAATTGAATTATTATTTTTAAATATTCGCATGGCATTTGTCTAGTATCGATTTCCAATCAGTGTCAACTAGTATATCCGTTAAAGTTTCTGACACTTGTGTGGGCAACAGTTCCTGGAATGGAATCAATAGAATTGAGTGCTGAAAAATGCCCTTGAACTTTGCATATCTATATAGGCATATCTATATAGACTAAGAAGACTGATTTACATGAGCAACAAAAACTATATCAATCCGTTTTGAGAGTAACCTTGCTACGTTTAAGTACGACGCACATAGAGGACCTAAAGAAAGAAGACAGATTACAGTTGCCGCGCAACGTTTAGGGACGGTGCACAAATAAGGAAGCTAGGCTGATTAACTTATATAATACCAACATTAACGGTTCGATTTGACAGCTACCGCGCAACGTTTAAGTACGACGCTCAAAAAAGAATCAAAGAAAGAAGCTAGATGAACGAGTCATAATAAACCGTTATTTTCTATTTTACATTTACCGAGATACGTTTAAGAACGGCGCACAAAGAAGAATTGAATTTGCCTATGCTAGATTTTTTCTAAACATCGCTAATACATCAGGCTAAAAATGTTTAAGAGTTACACCCCAAAGAGTACATTTTAAGCTAAAAAACATTATATATTAAAAAAATTTATTATTTATTTATTTTGGTTAAGTCAAGCTTAATTATTAATAAATTAAACTGACAGAAGTCCAGAGTTCAAGCGGAAGCAAGATGTCGACCGAGCGTGGCCGAGCATAGTTGACTAAACAGCGAGAAAATTCCATAATTACGAACATAAGAAGAATAAGCGAAATAATTTGCAGTAAATCAAGAAAAGAGCTTATTAAAAGTCAGCTATTCCAATTAAATTAAATAAAAGCGTTCATGAATCAATG
The DNA here is from genome assembly GCF_035044405.1 of Drosophila montana. Classification (NCBI taxonomy): domain Eukaryota; kingdom Metazoa; phylum Arthropoda; class Insecta; order Diptera; family Drosophilidae; genus Drosophila; species Drosophila montana. The sequence continues at coordinate 827,733 of NW_026999206.1, forward strand.
AACGAATAAATTAATGAATATTCCGTTCAGCTGCTGTTGATTGTGAGAGGACGAATTCCGTTCGCATAGCTGAAAATGGAATGTTGACTGATTTTTCAGCAGCTATTTTACAGCTTGACATTACACTTTATGCTCTAAGCACACACACACACACACACACACACAGAGACACACAGAAGGACATTAACTCTATAATCAGCCCGGAAAGCAATATCCGAATTTAAAGCTGAATTAGTTAAGGAACGATGTTGCTTTCCCCATTTTTGGCCTGAGACACTTTCCATTGGCCTCGTTGTCATGCTTTCAATTCAGTTCCGAGCACAAGAACCCGCTAAGAAGATATTGTTAATAATGCTAAGAGCACTGCTAGTCGAAATATGCGCAGCTGAAGGACAGGTTCGTATCGGTTTCCGCTTTTTGGGGCTATCAAATGGCATTGTAGAGGGGACTAAATGAGAGCACGGCATAAATCAATCGCTGGTTAACTAATTTTGGAATAGATTGAACTCCACCTGCGTCAATGGGGCAGTGTGCTCGAATAGCAGATACCGTAGACAGTAGCTTTCTCAACTTGAATAGGGTATATCAGCAGCTAGTCATGTTTCAAATCAATCCACATCAATCAAAACTGTTTTCTCAAGGGAGCAGAATTTAGTCACGGGGCATGCAACCAATATACCCAACAGCCAACAGCTGCCTCGTACTGCTCCCCACGAGTGGCATTCATTGGCAGCATATGCAAGAGTCTCAGTTGCCAAGTTGTCGCCTCGAGGAGATGCCGGAACGTGCTCCAAGAATGCAGCTTCGCTCAGCTGAATCAATGGCTCAATCCCGTTTAGCGGCTGCAGCCGTTATAAGCCCAGACGAGAGGGAAAAGAGAAAGTACAAAAAAAAAAACAAAATGGGATGCGAAGCGGAAATAAGAAGAGAAACTGCAGCCATAAAAAAAAGGCAGTTGTATTGGTGTTGGAACAGTTGTAAGCTGATGACAGCGACAAAGAGGAACGCGGCAGGCAGGCAGGCAGGGGGGGGGGGGGGGGTGGAAGTGGGGGCGGACTGGATGAAGCGTGTAGCAAGTAGTGTTGAGACGATGCTTGAGGCAGTCGGATTGAGGCTGGGGCTTGGTTCCCGCACCCTGGTCCTTGGGGCTGGGACTGGGGGCGGGGCTCCCTCACCCGACGAGTAACGCAAAATGTAATTGAATTTCTGTTGACAGATTTTAACGCACAATATCCTGCAGCGACATTGTCACTGCAAAAGGGCAGCAACGAGCCGAGGAACAGCAAATAGGAAGACAAAAGAAAACGTAGAATAAAAATTCTAAGGCAGATAATCAGCGATAACAAAAAAATAAAAATAAAATTGTACAAAAAATTAAAAACAAAACATAATGATAAGAATAAACGATTAGCTGAGGCACGCCGAAGATCAAATGCCCTTGACGACAGATGGCGGAAAAAGGCTGTTGAACGAAAGCTATATTTCCGTTCAATTGTTCCTATATAATGTTGTAGCCCGATTTGTCATGGTTTTGCAGATATGGGAATAGCAAAGTGAAGCTCGTAATAGCTTAATTCGATCAAGATATACGAAAAGGGGGGTTAACATTGTTCGATGGATAATAGTTCCAATAAAGCTATATGATTTAGTAGCCCGAATGGCAGAATGCGTATATGTATATATATATATATATATCTGAATATATATATATATCTGTATGAAGCCGGTAAATTGTCTTTCTATGCGTTACATATTTCACAACAAAATTTGTATACCCTCTAGAAGTATATTAAAAGGAAACAAAAACAAAACAGCTTAAGAGCAGGGCAAAAGCAGCGTCTGTAGCCGCAAAAAACAATTTAGCTCAAGACTGGGACATGTTGTAGGCGTGGCAGCAGCTAGTTTTGCAATTCAATTAAAGCCCAAACACGCACACGAACACACACATACACACGAAAAAACACGCGCACACACACACACGCACAGTGGGCGCTGTTACCTCAGCCTTGGGTCAAATAAAGCGATTTTTCTTGTAACCTCAAATGGGCTGCTCTCGACTGCTGCTCTTATGATGTGCGTACAGCTCTTTATGATGCAGCAATAACTGACTGATTGACTGACTGACTGCCTGACTGACTGACTGATTGACGGATGTACACCCAACACACTCACACACACACACACACATACGCCAATTGTGCTGTGCGTTTAACGCACTTACACGAAAAACCAATTCGCCCAGCAGCTGCAAAAATAAATACCCCAAGCGAGCGTGCTCAACTAAAAGATACCCTGTAATTAAAACTTAAGTACCTTCGCACACGCGCTTCCAGCTGAGAATTTTATTTTCTTCGCGCCTTAAGCAATCTACTTGCCAGTTAAATTGTCACTGCTTTGATTTATCAAGAATTTACACGTATAGCCTATTAAATGGCTAGAAAACATGTGGGGAAATCTTGTGTACCTCAACTGAAAAGCAAACCCATTTAAGCTATCTGCATACCCTGCAAAAACTAGCTGAAATATTCATTCAAAATCTACTGTAAATTATAAATAATAATACAAAAGCTATTGTTAAAATATTGCTGCGACAATTGGACAAGTGGAATTCACTCCAAACTAAACTAAACTAAGCTAAATAAAACCCTAAGTTCTAACTAAATATATATCATCTTCATGTATACCTATGCATGTATGGCTAAGTGGGCGGGGCAAAGCGACGCCCGATAAATACATCACTTTCACGGCTTCAAATCAGTCAACGGCTTCTCGTCGAATCTGTTATCCTGCAGCCCAAAGTCCACCAGCTTCTGCAGCCGCTCATCCTTCAGCGATGGCAGCTCATCCTTCAGCGCTTTGGCCGGTGGCGGATTGGTGGTCGGGGCGGAGCAGTAGGGACAACGATTGCGAGCGCCATTGAGCGCGACATTCGAACCAGTTGGCGTCAGAGGGGGCGTTGCAGCTGCATCTTCAATTGCTGCGGCATCGGCATCGGCTTTTAATTGGCATAGCCAACGATAGGTGGCATAGCTGAACAGCATGATGGCCAGGAGGAGGCGACCGTTGCCCGACCACCGGCATAGGGTGCAATCGAGCAGCCAAACAGAGTTGTCCCAGAGGCGCAATAGTGCCACATGTTGCAGCAGCATCAAGGCCAGGGTCATCTTCAATGAATTGGGCCAAATGGCATGCCAGAAACTTAACGATTTCCCCTCCAGCGTACGCTGGCGACTCGAGGGCCGCATCAACAGCAATAGCACTGCACAGATATACAAGCCCGAGCTCAGATCCGGCTGATGTGTGTTCAACGGATGCCATATAAAGCCACCAAAGTGCAGCACCATAGCCAGACTCAGTGTGGCCATAAAATCAACTGTATCCACACGCAACAGCTGTAGGATCAATTTGATCAGCTCCATTCTGACGCGGCTCAAATGCGTTTGGTGTAGCCCACGAAAGTTCAGTATGTTAAGAAATATGAGCTACTACCAAAAATGATTAAAACGAAACAAATTTAAGATAAGTCTAATTGTTTTGAACTGTAAACTGGGATTTCGAGTATTTTAATGCTCTAAAAGCAACCTGAGATGCCAAGCTGTGTATGCTGAGAGTTTTGAGAGCCTATTCTGATCGCCAAAGTGTGTGTGCGGGTGTGTGTGAAGAGTTGTCTTCTTTTTGACTAGAACAGATTTTAATTGTTCGAAGCTCATCATCGATAGCCTCACAAAATCGATAATAATCGTTATCGATATGCTGCTTTTTGACATCTCGGCGCTTCTGTGAGCTAGAGACACAAAATTTAGCTACGGACTCTAGTGTAGTATGCACAAATATAATTGTAAGGTACACATTTGTAAAGTTTTTGCCTTGGGCATTGGTCTTCGCACACCATATTTGCGCGCTGCAAATTTTATTGGCATCGGACTCGAAACAACATAGTTATTCAAGAACGAATTTCCCAAAGCGTGGGGCCAAGTATAAGCAGATCCCAATTCAGGTTAGGCTTCAACTTGTTGAAAAATCTTTTGTGATTTCAGAGCAGCTTCAATCTCTTTTGCAATCAATATTACAGTACAAGTTCAGGATACCCCATTTCTCTTATGCAGGGCATCAGCCTAGGGCTGTGATGCTCTGTTGCCGATGGTCTATTGAATCTGTGGCTCAAAGGCAAAGGTCATCGAGGCAAACAAAAGTTATAAAATCAAGCTGCATTTGGCATATGATGGGCGAACGCGTGTGTGTGTGTGTGTGTTTGTGTGTGTGAGTGTGGGTGCAGCAATTTCCCTTTTAAGAGATGCGGAAATGCGACGTTGAAATCTATGGGGAAAAGGCAGCTAGGAGCGAGGAGAATGGCTAAGATGAAGATAAAGCCAGCAATAAGCGAGGGGCGATTGAACGCAGCGGGTCAACTCGATTCGAAATCAGTCTCCCGCTGTGCAGCCAGGCTACAAAATGGCGAATTTACTGCAACCACAAAAGAGTGGGTGGCTGGCTGGTTGGGTGGGTGGTAGTTGTTGGCAGAGAGTTAAGAGGTTTGCGGTGCGACCGACATGGCCCTAAATGAACCACCAAATGATGTGCAGCAAGTCGGCAGCGGCTTTTACACCACTCCAGCTGTGCGCTGCCGCTCAACGAGAAAAACCACACCAGAGATACATGGAACAACAAACAAAAAAAACAAAAAGACAAATAAATAGTTTTAGTCGGAAGTGCTTGACTAGTTTATACTCTGCACTCAGAAACGAGCTGTCGTTAAGAACGTTTATACGAAAAGAGGGATTTTGGGTATACTTTGTCCAGTTTATCTAGCTTTTAAAAGCTCCGAGATGCAGAATTTCGATTTCAATATCGATTATTATCGATTGGCAAGTTATCGATGTTGTGGGAAAAAAACTTTAACTTGTTGTGCAAAAACTTCCGTTTCTAGCATACATATGCGCAGACAGCCGGACAGGCAGTCGAACATGGCCAGATTGCCTCGACTGTTGATGGTGATCAAGAATATATATATATATATATAAGGGGTCGGAGGTTTCTCTACCTCTGTCTGTTACACAGATTTTGCACAAAGCCCGCTCTAACCATTTTTGATGGACTTTATATTTCTAAAATATTCAATAATTTCGTCATGTTTATAGATATTAAGCTATAATAAGCTTTCTATGACAATCCTGTGCATTGATTCGCAATAAAATAATTGCTGTTGAATTTCAATTGTTCAGAATTGAAAGGACCACGTTGTGTGCCATACCTATACATAATTTATTTCAAGACCAAGAGAAAATGAACACAAAAATTGTGTAAAAAAGTTGTTCAGAGTTAATTGGGCGAAGCTAATGTTAAAATAACAACAGGCCAAGCTTTTTGAGAGGTTTTTTTCATTTTTGTTTGTTTTGTGAACAACTTTTTGTTCTACTAGAGGTTTTTTCTGCTTCTTTATTTAGGGCACTTTTCAGATTTTGTTTTTGTTTTTTTTTTTTGGAAAACTCTAGCATAATATCTGAGCGAAATAAAAAATGAAACAATATATAGAGAAAGGGGCTAAGGAAAAAGTTGAGTACGAATTGTTGAACTCTGAATACACTTTTTTAGTATATTCAAAGCTATTTAAAGACAGTTGCAGGTTAAAGTTTGAGCTGGCAAATATGTTAAGTATTAATCAAATTATTGAATTCAAATTTATTTTCTGTGCCAGCTAATGCCATGATAAATTGATTCGATTTATGCACCAAGATGAAAATCTATTAAATGAAAGCTTTTATCTATGTGAGATACAATTTTTCAGTTTAATATAAAACTGCTCTCTGTTAGGGTATTCAACTACAAAAGACACCTCCGAGTTGTGGTTTCATATGAGAACCTGTGTGGTGCTCCGCCTGCCGTGTGGTGCTCTTCGCTTTTGTAGCTGTGTGTGTCTCCATTTCTTCATGCCCCATAGCGATGTGTCCCGCGTGTGTGTGTGTGTGTGTGTGTGTGAGGCACTTGAGAAAGGTCAGTTTTAGTGCCATGGGAAATTGTTATCCTTATTACACACTTAAGCGCTTTACTGTGTGGTTGTGTGTGTGTGTGTGTGTGTGTGTGTGTGTGTGTGTGTGTGTGTGTGTGTGTGTGTGTGTGTGTGTGTGTGTGTGTGTGTGTGTGTGTGTGTGTGTGTGTATGCGCGTATTTGCGTGTGTGAGGGTTGCGGTCAAAGAGTTCAAGAAACAAGGCAAATTATACAGCAGAGCATTTCATTTCATTTCATTTCAGCAGAAATTATCATTTTCACATACTCAAGCAAGAAGAAGAAGAAGAACTACACCAACAACAGCAACAATGCCCACTAGTGGGTCCTTAGTATTTAAGAGCAACTCTTATAAACGATTTGAATAAATGAAATCTCTAAAGCAATCTTACATAAACTTTGTTAGCTGAAGGCCAAAGCAAAGCTTTAAATGTTATTTGATTGCCCTGTTACACTTAAAGCGACAGACAAATATTATAAATAAGTTTGGCAAAGTTTACCACGGATTACAATTATTGGGTAATTATAGGACTACTATTTAAGAGTGGGAAATTATAAAGATATTATCGGACTACTTTTTAAAGGAGGGCAATCATTGAGTAATTATCAGAAACTATCAGACTACTATTTAATATCAGAGTTATGGGTTTATTATATATCTATATATCTGAGAGCTATTCAAAAGTAGGAAAATATTAAGTAATTATTGGTAACTATCGGATTGACATTTAATATTGGGAAATAATGGAGTAACTATCGAACAACTATTTGATAATGGAATAGACTACTTCTTACTAGTGGGAAATTATTGAGTAATCATCGGGAACTATGGAACTTCTATTTAATAGTGGAAAATTATTGAGCGATAATCGGGAACTATCGAACTACTATTTAATAATGGGGAATTATGAAGTTATTATCGGGAGAAATGGAAATATTTTTTAATAGTGGGAAACTATTGAGTAATTATCGGAAATCATCGGACTACTTTTTAATATCGGGATATTATTGAGTTACTATCGGACTACTATTAAATATTGTTAAATTATAGAGTACTTACCAAGAACTTTTATTTAATAGTGGAAAATTATTTAGTAATTATTGGGAATCATCGCACTACGGGAACTATCAAACAGTTATTCAATGGTGGGAAATTATTGAGAAATTATCGAGATAATAACAGACTTATTATTATTATTAATATTATGATCATGAATGTAACATTTATTATTATTAAGATCATTTAGTGTTCTTTTATGCGGTAATACGGCTAGTTTTAAATGTTGCCCACCTCTTATGGATACTTTAAACTCTCGACAGATGGGCTTTAAGTAAAATCCATATGGCATATGCAAATACAGTGCCATAATTGGCTGCTTTTTGTCGTTTCTTTGTGCGGTGCAGTCTTTAGTTTTTCACTTCTTTTCCCAACCTAAGCCATTATAAATATTTTTATTATTTATATTATTTTGCAGAAAACTCAAATGAGAGCTGCGCAAATTGCTTTTTGCCAAACGAACTGATGGAATAAAAAACTGCACTCAGATGCACACACACACAACACACACACTGGCAAAATTGGTATTAAAATATTGAATAAAAAAATGGCAACCGCAGTTTTATAAAATAAATGCGAGTTGCAATCGCAAATGCCATTTTTTGTACCATAATAATAATAGCTTTCTGTGCCTTTTTGTTCGCAGCCAGATTCATTTTCTCCACGTAATTGCCATTTAAATTCAAGGTAAGGGTGCTGTAGAGAAGAATGCTAGACTAGCAGCTACCCTATATGTGTGTGACAACTACCCAAAGTCAAATGTGGCTCACACCTTGTACTTAAATCTTTGTGGAACTTGCATTGGTATATGCATCTTATATATTTATTCGATTGATAACGCATCCATATACTATAAACATACAAATATATATATCTTTACTTCCACATATACTTAAGCATAAGCTTTGAAGTAAGCTCTAGACGGCACTGGATGGAAATCTCAGCTATTTAAATTTGGCGAATTATTAATATCTATTTACATCAGCTTAAGAGAAAGCATAACCATTTGCCATATAAAGCATAAAAAGACAAAAATACTTGAATAAAGAAAAGCGTTTTGCCTGCAAAACAAGAAAGTTACACTTTGAAGATAAATTTCCTGTAGCTATTCAGCATTATGTGGGAAAAACTGATAATCAGATGCTTTCCTTTCTAAATGGCTTTGCATTGGGAGCTCAAAAGGCGATGCGAAAGCAGCTTGTTTTTGTCTCTCTATGCTGGACTATCGCCAAATCATCTACCTAGCGATATGCACTCACAATGTTCACAGGGCATTCATAAATGGTGTGTCAACTGTGTGCAAAGTTCTTTCGTTGTGGAACTGCAAAACCAATTCGAAATAATATTTTGTGAATTTTATAATATCAAATATCATATAGCGAAATGTGCGAATGTTTTTTTGTTTATATCCTAGATAAACTGGGCCACTAGATAGCTCTTGGATATATATATATATATGTATATATGTATATATATAGAGGGTTATATATATCTGGCCGCAATCAAGAGCAGGCAGCGGCTTTCAAAAGCCACAAGACACTGAAAGAGGGCAAGCTAAAAAAAAGGGAAATAAAAATCCCTGAGAACGCTTCAACTTGGCCAAAAGACATACGAAAGAGTGTGTGTGTGTGTGTGTGTGTGTGTAGGTGTGTGTGTGTCTTGTACATATGTATTAAGGCTTTTGTATATGTCCGTTTGAATTAATATTACAATGTCCTTAAGGTTTATTTGGCTTGATATTCCTTTTTATCTTTATATGTATTTATATAAAATATATATAAATATATATATATATATATTTTGTTGGTCTGTCATTTCTTTGTTGCCCCCGCCGGCGCCGTGCCCTGCACCTATAAACGCCCTTGCTTTGCCCGTTGCTGTTGCTGATTTTGATTTTGATTCCGATTCGGGGTTTCGCTTTTGGCTGTTTGCTATTTATGCTGTACGCATTGTTGCTGTTTTTATTTTTTGCCATATTAAAAATTCATATAAAATGTAAAACGAAAATCCTCAAGACAATCATAAAAACTCACGCACACCAGTCAAAAAAAAAAAAAATAAAAGAAAAAAAGGATTTTTCTTTCCCCCTTGTATACACATGCATGTACGTGTATGTATCTATACATATATATATGTATATATATAAATATTTATACCCTGAACTTACAGAATATGGGTGAAAAGGGTATACTGGACTTGTGCTAATGCAGGTAACATCGCAGATGAAGGCATCTTCGATTATATATATAATGCTTCAACTGTTGATCAACATCAACAGACTAGGCTAATTATAAGATCTATAAACTTTTTATTTTGATCGCAGCTCGAGCTTGTTGTAAATCTTCGCTAACTTGTGCAGTTTTCTCGGCATCGATAAGATTAGATATCGAAATCCTCTGGATGGAACACCAAATTTGCTAAATAGACTCTAGTATAAATTCCAAATGAGGATGCCCTGTCATATTCATGCCCTCAAAACTTTCATACAGATCGGACAATAAACACCGACGTTAATCAAGAATGCATATCCCATGCATAGTGAAGAATCACAGACACGCACGCCCGACTAGTAAAAGTGAACTTGTTTTATATTTTATTTCTTTGCTTTTGCATACAGCTTTGCCATAATAGAGTTGAGGCGTAAAACGTTTGCAAATAAATATCAAATATGAATTTAGCTTGAAATCCACTCACAACTTTTGGTTCCTGGCTCTTGTTTCACTTGAATTCGATTTAAATTTTGTGCTACGCATTCATTTATTTATTTATTTATTCATTTATTTATACGACTTGTGCACAAATCAAAGCTCGTTACAAATGCTTGACTGCCTCCGATGCTCAAACATGTCAAAAACACATTACGCATTTCACGTATTTGTACTTCTTTAAAGTCTTCAATCTTGAAATTACCAAATGCCCCAGCAAAGAGTCAAACATTTTTTATTTGATTTCCACGCAAGTCTTATCACAGACAATAAAAATGCAAATAAATAGAGGCGAGATTATAAAAAAATATTTAAAAATTAGGATTATACTTATTTAATAAAGCTGCATATCTGAGAAATAAAAAGACATACATATATAGAGATAACTATATAAGTAAATATTAATGATATTTCATTTTTTCCTGGAACTTCTTTAAATATTTTGTATTGTAATTACAATTTTGAACACAAATTCATTTTTTAATTGCGCAAATAGAATTAAATGCAATATCGCCTTAATCTTGACCCACATACCAAATATCATTCGTATATATTGCATAGTCTTCCATTTCAAGCGAAATCTAGCTCCAATAAAAAAGATCTATATATTGTAAAATGCTGTATCATCTCTTGATTCTGACTTTATTCGAGCTGTTTTGATTCACTTTCAACTGTCTTTTCTCCGCTTGCTTTAGTTTGACTTGATTTAAGTGCTGGCCCAGTTAAGTAGGCTACGAATTTGAATGCGCGAGGTTGGTGAGAAGGGGGCAGTTGATTTCGAGGGTGGCGATGCTTAAAACAAGTGAAATCAATTAGCACCTGTGTGTTTTTGGCCAAAGCAGACTTCTGGCGTTTGCCTTGCTGTATTGTCAACGGCCACTCGAGCTCATAAAAATTCTAAAAACAATAAATGTCAATTTTGCAGCGCAACTAATTCGCCAAAATTGCCTGCTGTCGCCTGTTGTCGTCGTTGCTGTTGTTGCTGTTGTTGTTGTCGCTGCCTGTGGCAAGCATGAAACAACGCCGCAGGCGACAACAGCCACACACACACACACACACACACAGCCACACACACACACACACACACAGACAGGGCAAGTGAGACAGCAGGAATTAGAGAAAGGCAAGCGAAAAAGTAAAAACAAGTAAAAGAAAATGTAGCTACGAAATGCCGAAGACTAAATACCCTTGCAGACATATGGCTATATCTTGAAAGAGACACTTTCGACTGATCCTTCCAATAGAGCTATATGATTGTATATAGTAGTAGGGTGTGGATACGCGTTTGCCTATGTGTGTTAGGTTCAGATAAGCTACCTTCAAACAAGAAACGAACTCTTGGCTGATCGTTCCTATGGCAGCTATATACGTATAGCAGTCCGATCCGACATATATACTCTCGGCAATAGCAAGACGAAACTATGCAAAGTTTCTTCGGGATTTCTTCAAAACCTAGAGACTAGCTTACACAGACACAGACAGGCGCACAGATGAACTTGGCTACATCGACTCGACTGTCGATACTGATCCGGAATATATGTATAAACTTTATGTGCTCCTGTGCCGTAGCACATTTGATGACCAAATGAAAGGGCCCTCTGCTTGGGCATAACCATAAACAAGTAGCTGACAGTGCGACGACAACAATGATCCAACCTGGCAACCCTGCTTCTCCTTGGGCTGTTCTGCTGGCCAGCGGCAAGGACATGACTTAACGATATTTAATGTCAATTTGTAGGCGAACGATTTTAATTTGTAGCCCCCTAAAACTTGTTTATAAGATTTACATACCATTAATCCATAAAATTGTTTCCGTTCTACGCAACGTAACGCAACGAAACGAAACGTTTCGCAACCCTGTCCGCTTGAAGCAAACCGTTATTTGCATAACTGTACTGACACTTTGGTTCAAGTTCAAGTGTTGGACAGCTCCCGTTCCCATTGAGTAACCGAGTCGCAAATTACATTTGCACTTCTGGTGTGGGAAATGGCATTAGAATGTAATTTTCTAGCACCGAAAATCGAGTTTCAGTTTTGGGCTCTGGCATCGGCTCACCACACATGTTTGCCAGGTCCGGCTTTTGGGCCTCGTCAATTCAATTTGGCATTTCATCTGCACTGCTGCATGTGAAGCTTAGCCCAGTGCATTTCTAAATGACCCAACAATGAGTGGCAAGCTCTAGAGACCTTTGCAGCTTGCCAAGCTGTACGCATCCTCCATGTTCAGTTTATTTACAATTGGGTGCTCTGTTTGTTGTTGAAGCGCAACTCCATGGTTACTTTTTACTTAGCACACATTTTGTTGGTTAAAACAAGGTATTTTCTGTTCTCCTTGTTTACATCAAGATCCTTCCACACTTTCAATCCGTTTTCAAATTAGCTGAAATAATTATTTTTTGACGATTTTAGTTACTTGGGGAGAAAAACTTTCCAGTTTGAGGTGAACTTTATCAAGAAAGGCATGCTGCCCAACTCCAGGTCATCTCCATGGTAGCTCCATGTTCACTTTAAGTTATACCAACTTCTACCTACCGAACCACCTCCATGGTCACTTTTTGACAAGGTTACACATGTACTTTGTGGGTTACCTCCATTGTTACTTAGTTTCACATAGGCACATAGCGAAACATTTCCTCACTAAGTTTTCTTGTTCTTTAACTTTATGGACTCAGAAATTATTTGCGATATTTGTATAAGAGGTCTAATACATCTTCATGGTAACTTTATTGCTTAGTTTTTTTATATTTTATTATCGCTTGCATTTATTTCCATGTTCACTTTAGTTAAAACGATATGCTGACTCACCAAATATTCCTCCGCTTTGTAGAGCACCTCCATTGCCACTTGTTTACACATTGTAACATCGCCTCACTAGTTTTTTGTGTTTGTTCTTCAACTCTGAAGCTTTTCGAAGCTTTCTTGCTTTGTTTTAGTTTTCGAGCGCTTTCATAAGTTTTTCTCTTCACTTTCACATCTCCAGGGTCACTTTTTGACATGGTTCAACATGTTTGTTGGCTCGCAAAACATTCCTTTGCTTTGTAGAGCACCAAAGTGAAACATTTCTTCAATTATTATTCGTGCTTTCTTGTGCTTCAACTTCATGGACTCAGAAGCTATTCGAGATATTGGGATAACATCCATGTTTTGTAAATATTGTCATTAAAATATTCACATTTTGCTTTCTTTCCGCTTGGTCTACAGTGGCAAGAGCTCCATGATCACTTTATAAGCGCAGTCAACCGTGCATTCATTCTTATTTACCCCACAATTTCTGTGCAAGTGCCTTCTGCTTGGAGCTGCGACAAGACTTTTGCGGCATGTGGCACACATGTCCTTCATGAAATTTCCAGTTGGATATTTCACAGTTGGTTGAAACGCTTGTTAACTGTGCTTCTGCTCTTGCTTCGTTCTTGTGGTTTTTGTGTGTAATTAATTACGTTTGAAGCACAATTTGCAGTAAACGAGACCCGGCCTTGCTCGGTTAATGCATGCAGTTTATGCCGCTTCCAAATTGACGGTTAGATAATGGGCAACGGCCACGCAATCATGATCATAATAAAATTGGATGCACAAATTCCGACAATGGGTGGAAAATATGAAACGGCAGCAATAACGAAGAGTGCTCTGGTAGGGAGTGCCCGACTCAGAGATGCCCTTATTCTTTCTTTGCCCCAAACTATCCATGGGAATTGTGTTCTTTATTAACTACGGTGCTTATAGTTCGATCTTTGTGAAAGTTTAAGGGGGGGGGGGAGGTATTCAAAAAATGATAGGTTTCCTATCTGCTAGTGTAGACGGAAGCCTACATAACAAGTTTGGAGAATTAAGCTCTGATAATTTTCTAGTTCAGCTTAAGACAAATTTGTCTCAAAATCGATTTCTATCAATAAACGTAAGAAGAAGATAAGAAACAAGAGCTGATTAAATAAGTAAATAAATATTTCACATTTCAAATGCCAATCTTTTGGCACAATGACGGACATTTATTAATTTAGTTATAAGTTCTCGGCGAGGCTCCTGTTTGCCAGTTGTAGACAGTCTGGACATTTTACGCATTCCCAAAGGGTTCAGGGTATACAAAAAACAAACACACATACCATATAAGCACACACTTACAACAAGTGCAACAACAACAAGAACAAATTGCGAGAACAAGCTGTGACATAAATTAATTTATGTGCGGCAATTACAGCAATTATCAGAGCCAAGCAGAGACAGATGCACGGGCCAAAGGCATTTTATTTACTTGCCACAGAGAAACACACACACGCACACCCACACACACTAATCGATGAATTAAGCATAAATAAATCAATTAAAATAAAAAAAGAAATAAAATAAAAATTAATAAAATACATGTTTAAGGTAAGCAGTCGTAAGTGCGCGACCAGCAGATACCCTGTACAGAAATCAACATGTTGCTCTTCCCAGCACTGCGCGCTTTCGATTTCTGCCTTTTTCCCAGCTTCTGTCTTTATTTTGATACACTTTTGAGATCTTAACGATGGGTTATCTTCAAATATACACGATCGCCGATGGGAAAGGCAAAAAGTGTTGACTCTAGACTTTATACTCTAGACTTTATACGCTATGCTAAAAGAAACACGAATTGGCCATCGATATTTATCGATTTATGAGGAAATCTAAACAAAGAAATCATAGTCTAAACATGAAATAATGAAAACTAACAGTATTTATACAGACAGACGTGAGTACACAAGCATACTGTATACAATTAAATCAATTTATTTATTTATTTGGAATGCAATTGCGGCTCTTGCGCATGGACTTCCAGCATTAATAATTAAGCAACCGAGGAATTTTGGAATTTGTTGCATACATTTCGGTGATGCGGGGCGTTGGGGCAAGTTCGGCAATATTAAGTATACGCCACAGCCTGAGCAGCTGAAGCAACAATTGTAGCTCATGAATAAACCAAGGACAGTTAACAGAGAGAGAGGGAGAGAGAAAGAGAGAGAGAGAGACAAGTATCTGCTGCCGCCACATGAGGTTGCCACAACAATGAGAATGACAACAACAACAATCCCGCTCGGCCCCTCGCCAGGCCAATCAGACAGTCAGCGGTTGTCAATTAAACTTAATTATGTTGTCCAGCCAGAGAGGTTGCAAGATGCTGCTGCCCAGGCACAACACAGCACGATAGCAGCAACAACCATAACAACAACAACAACAACCACAACAACAGCATCGCATTAAAAATCATGCTCATGTGTGTGCTTGTGTGTGAGTGTGTGTGTGTGTCATAAATTGAAAGCTTGAACAAAAGTAATTGAGCATAAAAGCTGTAAAGCGAATTGTGAATACGACTTGCCTCTCACAAGGATAGACAATGAACTGTGTGTTAGACGACAGCGGGGATTGTGCAAAAAAAAGGGGGCGCAGGGGGAGGCGATGTGAAGGGCGAATAGGTCGTTGAGTAAGTAACTTAATTACATCACATGTGCCACAGGCCTGACTTTAAGGCCCATCAACATGCCTTTGACTCCATTGTCTCAATTTATAGATACGAACCATGACCTCGATAGTCTGATCTATTATTATCTATTATCAATCACATTTCCTTGGCCCTCTCTTGTATTTCCGTGCCTAGCTATGTTTTATTCAAAACGTTTGCCTTTTGCAACATTTAAGAAATTTTACTCAAGCTGTAACTCGCTTGCTCGCCGTATTTCTCTACATATTCGCTAAATTTCACTTAATCACAGAAGAAGCTCTTTTCGATATCAAATCCTTGCTCAGTATCTACAGCCAAATTGATCTAGCCATATCCCTCAGTCCGTCTATCCGTGTGTACGAACACGTCGATCTCAGATATTTTAAGAGCTAGAGACCTGAAAAGTAGGTCGTCCTATTATCCGAGCAGAACAAGTTTCTTTCAAATAATCGATAGGATGCCCATTCAACATGAAATCGATGCTAATCGATATCGAAATCCTGTTTTTTAAAGCATATCTCAGAGCAGTGAGGAGCTAGAGACAGCTAGACTCTCCTTTACTACGCATATCCAGAAATTTTCACTTTTTGGTTAGCTTCGCCCGTGCCTATAGTCATGGTAAAATCGATAAAAATCGATATCAAGATCCCATTTTTTGAGCAAATCTTAGGGCAGGGTATGGAATCTAGGGAAGAAACAAAGCCAGGCGTAATCCTTCAGTGCAGAAGGAAGTTATAAGTTTGTAACGGCAGCTAGGCGCTAAACTCAGGTTATCTCCTAGTCGGGCACTCCTGACCTGAGCATCTTTCATCTTTTCTTATCTAGAGAGCAATGTGAATGAATCTTATTTGGCGATATCGATCTTTAAATATATCGGAAACGATCAACTTATGAAAGCGAATTCCACTTTGTGTCAACTAGAAAGCGATTAAAAAACTGTTACGTTTCAGTTTCATATTATTCAGCCTCTATCTTTCTTTCCAAGGCGCGTCTATAAGTCTCTCCGTCTCTCGGCATATGTGTCGTGAAATGGATATGACAAATTGACTTTCCCCTCACCAAATGGGACACACATGAGGGCATTGGAATAAAATCAAGGGAATAGCACTCAAAAATGTTGAATGAAATTTATCAAATGACGGAAACCGAAAGGAATATAACATAACAATGAAGATGAGAAAGGAGAAGTGAATATATAGGGATATGCAAGAGAGTTGGGCAGTTGAGAGGGGTCACTGGCACCAGAGCACAGTTCAATGGACGCAGAATTTTTCTTTCATTTTACCTAGCTTTTCGTCTTATTTGGTTTTTCTTTTATGGGAGAAAGTATGAAATGACAGGGGAGGAGAGGGATTGACTCGTGCTTTATTGTGCGGAGCCCCACCGAAAAGCGTAAACTCTTGGGGTCCATAAGTTTTGGGACTGGAACTATTGCAGCCCTGTGGCCAGTGTTGTGCAAGCTGCTATATATTACCGTTAACGACATATACCAACTGCTAAATTGCAGTAAATGACTGAAAATGACGGCCGAAAACGAAAAGGAAAACGAAAAGAAGCAAAATAAAAGACGAAAAAAAGAAGAGAGAAAGAAAACGGCAACAAAAATTGTTGTCTACAAGTTTCGTGTAGATTTTCATTAGCAATGGCAACGGCCAGCAATGAAATGAAATCAAATAAGTGAAACGCTTCGCACAAACGTACCAGACCATGTAGCTGAGCGAGCTGGGTTGTGGTGAAGAGGGTGCAGCTTTTACCTGTTGCGAGGGACACAGCCAAAAAGCAATCGAAGTCGATTTGGCGCCGTGCTCAGCGGGCCAAATAAATTTATAACATTTAAGGCGCTCACGCGACGCTACGCGACGCGACGCGACTGTCAAGAAACTTGGCGGGCCTCACAGCCCCTACCTCAAAAAGGCCATCTAGAAACGGAGCCAAAGCAACCCCCTTGAAAGCCACAATACTAATCCTCACCTCAGTGCACCCCTCTAGCTGGCAATGGTTTGTGCGCGTTGCGGTGTGCGTGTTACAAAAATAAAAATGGTTACACACACACATACACACACACACACATACATACACGCACACCCCTATACAACTCTTTCTGAAACTGGGTGTGTATGTGCCATAGCTACTCATTATGACTACGTCGTTACGTACATTATTTTTCGTATTTTTAGTTACGACCAACTCGACCAGGTCCTTGAACTTCACACCGGTGCGACAAAGATGGCACTACCGAGCGGGAAGCGGAAAGGGAGAATCGGAGGGCGCGACTGTGACTGTTACTTTAACTGTGACTGTGACGTTGCGCCGCGTTTAGATGTTGTGCGTGTGTGAGTGTAAATGCCAAAAAAAAAAGTACAATTTTACCCTAGAGACGCTGAAAACTGACTTAACTCAATTTCAAGCAAACAATAAGTAATTGCTACAAAAAGTCGTAAAACCGGCTTCATCTCAAATTTAAATCGCCAAAGGAATATTAAGAATAGTATTTATTTATGTACTATACAATAAATGAGAAGACGTTTAAATGCAGCTGAAATGCGGCTCATATTCAGTGGGTTCTCACAGAAGAAGATGGCGCCCAACGTGGGCCAGTCCCAAAAAACAATTGCTACAAAAAGTCAGAAAACCGGCTTAATTGTAAATTTAAATCGCCAGAGGAATATATTGTAGGTATTTATTTACAAACAATAAAATATGCATATGTAGGAGGCATTCAAATTCAGTTCACATGAAGCTCATATGCTTTGACAACTGCATCTAAGCGCTCACACATGAAAATGGCGCCCAACGTGTGTCACCAACTTAATCCTGTCCTCATAGCTATAACATTGCTCAAAATATTATAAGCTTGTTTGCATTTAAATAGTTACAAATAAATACATTTCTATTGCAATTTAGTTGTCGACAAAACGTTGTCAACTCTGTTGGAACAAAAATTTTGTTGACCTAACATTAAGGCCACAATACGTACAATACGCTTAGCCAGAGGTGAGCAGAGGGTTGTGTATTCGCAGCCATTTAGCTCACCAAACTAACGAAGCCAACTTTGTTATTGTACATACACACACACACAATGTTGGACAATTAAGCGATAAAATATGCAACAAGCCAATTATGCGCACATTAAGTACTTCGTCTTGTGACTAGCAAGCAATACCGGCAAAAAAAAATAAAATACAGAAAAGGAGAAAACATCCGAAAAAATATCATTTACGTGAAGCTCGGCGCACAGGTAACCACGCCTACTATTTGCAAGTTGTCCGTACCACACGGAGGAGGAATGAAGGGGGGCACAGTTTGATTTCTTAAACAAAGTTTCCGACAAGCTATTTGGCTAGCGCAAAGGTCATGGCGCATACATTGTTGATGCCATTGCCGCGAATTTCAAGTTTTTGAGTGACTTTGCGAGGGCTTCGGTCAATAGGTCTTCAACTTGTGTCTCGTGTGGGGCAATGGACCATGGCGAGTCGTGACTTCAAGCGATCAAGCTGTCTGGGCTATTCCATGCACAGAGAAACTTGGAAAACCGGCTCATCCTGTTGCCGTAATCCTTATTTTCTATCAAACAAAAGTTAGGACTTTCCACTTTTGTATCTGACATTATGCTTAAGGTTGACCATACAACCGTGCCCCCATCCATATTACACTTTTGCGACAGGAATGTTTCAATGCACAAAAGTTGGGAATTGAGGTAAATTAAGCTAGCCAGTCAGTCAGTCAGTCAGTCAATCATATGGTTTTACTGTGGGCCACGGAGATTCATCGTTTCATCCACATAAAAATGGGGCGCCAAAATGGAGCTTAACACTCAGCAAAAAGCAAATATAATAAGCGAGAGCTAAAAAAAAATTATTATTATTATTATGATTATTATTGATAGCTTCGCTTTAGCTCTTGTACACGACGCTGCCAAGCACTAGGGTGTGTCTAGTCTGAAATCTTTGTCTAGAGGTTGGGGGAAAAGTGATACCCATTATTTGATGCCCAAGTTTGGAATGACCCTTAATTGATAGTGTTCAAGGTGTGTGCGACAGCTATACAAAAATATACACATACACGTGCACACACACACACGCAAGCACAAACACAAGCACATATAAATATAAATATATGTATGTATACATAGACATGCACATACATTCATATAGAAATATATATATATTGAAATATTTGTTGAGAGTGCGACAAGGGGAAATACAACGTTTCGGCTATTTCAATTCATTGGGCAATCACTCTCGACAGTTGTTGCAAGAAAATGTGGCAGCACATTGTTGCCATTCGTTGTTGTTGTTGTTGTTGTTGTTGGTTGCTGCGTGCCAGCAGCAGCTGGGGGCATGTTCAACGGAACGTGCGTCTGGGTCTCCAGACCCTGCAGTTCGCTGAGCGTCCGAGAGATGTGCTGCATGCAGATGCGCTCCGCATTGTTGCGCTGCTCGATTAGCTCAATGAAATAGAGCATGGCATGCTCCACCAGCGGATAGATGCCCAAACAGTTGGCCGCCAGAAGCAGTTGCAGCACCGAGTCCAGATCGGAGCCGAGGAAACGTTCATCCCATGTGCAATTATCGCTGCTGGCATTGGCCAGCGATGGCAGCGACTTTTGCAGCTGTTTGATATTATCGTGACGATGCTGTTGCATCCACAAAATCAAACGCAGCAGCGTCACCGAGCTAATCGTGTCCAGCTGTATCGGCTGACTGAAGCAAAACTCTGGCTCCTTTTGGCGCTCGCACATGAGCGGCGAGAAGCGATTGATCAGCTGGCTGGGCACATGGATCTGATTGCGATCGTCGCAGCACTGGAAGCGAAGCAGCTGTCCGCCACCGGCCAAATACTTGAGTGGATCACCCAGTTTGGACAACGAACGCGGCAGCCGCATCAGCGGCTCTGTTAGGCATTTGCGCTTGGAGGCATTGAAGCGTGGCCGCTCTTGGTCCACTGTCTCCTCACGCTTGCGCCGCACCGGACTGCGACTGGGACTGGGGCTGGGCGTTGGTGTGGCATCCGTGGATAGCCAATCCGGGTGGGCCAACTGAATGCGGCAACGTGAGGTTCTGGTGCTGCGCACCACAGGCGCAGCTGTGCCGGCGTTCACTTCTCCGGCTGCAGCTGCTGCGCCTGCACCAGCTGGCCCAACGAGCGTTCCCGTTCCTAGAGCTCCTGTTCCGAATCCCGCTGCTCCAGTTCCAATTGCTCCAGTTCGGATCGCTCCAAACGAAACTCCTTTAGTTACAAATCTTCCGACTGCTTTGGCTCCGATTCCAGCTGTACCCATTTCTGCAGATGAAAATCCTCCAACTTCCAATCCTGCTGATCTAACTCGTTCCACTCCTGCTCCTAGTCCGGCGCCTGCTAAACCAATTTTTTTTGTTCCGTTTCCACCGGCTCCCGCTGTTGATGCCGCTCCACCTGCTGCTTTTATTTCGGCTGACCCTACTTTCCCGACACCCAATCCCATGGCCCAAGCAGTAGTTCCGTCCTTTTGTGTTTTTGCTTCTGCATCCTTTTTCTTTCGTCCGTCCGCTGTGTGATGCTCAAACTCGACTTGTGTCCTTATCATTCTGGGTATCCTGGAGCCCATGCGCTTGACGCTATCGCTGGCCAGCTTGGGTTCCCGTGGCGGCGCCTCGGCCACACTCTCCTCATATCCCTTGAGCGGTATATGAATGGACGCGGCGGTAGCGGTGCCTGTACCCAACTGCATCCACGGACGCGGCAACTTCGACTGGGTGATTAAAGCTAACATTGTTGTCAAAACTCAAGAATTGTGTATGCAAATCGCCACTCGAAGCTTGCAATGTGTATTATTTTTGGTTGGTTTGTTTGTTTGTTTGTTTTGTTGTTTTTGTGCTTCTGTTTACAGCTTGAGAATATTTTTGTGTCTTTCTCTCAATCGCCCCTTCGGTGACACGCATACTCTCCAAATAAAGTCTAAGGCAGAGTCTACTACCATATTTTAAGTGAAACAGCAAAACGATCGATCTTAAAGACAAAAGCAAAAATAGAGAGAAGACATGCTCAACTGTACACTTGAAAAGTGAAAATATGAAAATATATCTGACAGCCGTATAAAAAACCATACGCTGCAAATTTTCTTTATTTCTCTCAACCCTTAAATCAAATTGATAGATCAATAGTCACCTTTCCATCCTTTCATAATTCCCTTCACTGCCGGGCAATAAGAACTGCAGAGCTGTGAGTTCCACACTGAGTAAGACACAGGAATAAGCTGAGGATAAAATTTGCAAGCGGCTTTAATAGTTTCAGAATGCGTTTGACTGCGGTTTAACCCCGCTTCCATTTGCTCAGTGATATTTGACTGGGTTTATTAAAGATTTTGCGGGGTGAAAAGGTCTTCGGCCTCAATGTAATGCAATTTCAAGGAATTAATCGAGTCAGCAGCAACAGGAGAAGCAGCGCAGGAGGCAAATTAAAAAGCAATTTAAATTCAATTTCTGAGTGCGCTTCATAGCGATTGCAGTCGGCGAATGGCAAATGGCAAACTGCTATATTGTAATTAGAGTGAAACTATAATAAATCTTTATAAGAGACAAGGACGATGCTGAGACTGTAACTGTAACTGTAACTGTAACTGTAAATGGGACTGGGACTGAGACTGAGACAGAGATTGTGGTCTGAGAGCTGAGAGCGCTGCCAGGACAACGCATAAATCTCAAAATCGAGCAATTTTTAAGGACAGCTGCGGATCCAACGACTGCCGCGACGGTGGTCGGGCCAGATAAACAAACCAAGAGGGTGACGAAGCAGCAGCCGGAGCAGCGTGAGGCAGCACACACAAAAGGCGCAGGAATTAGCTTAAAATTGCAAACTTAAACCAAATGGCAAAAGTGGAACGCAAAAAAAAAAAAAGCAGAATAGAACGTAAGCACATGCCGCTTTGTCAATACTCTACTGTAAGTGCTGGCATTAGGGGTTATCGTTTTAAACTTAGCTCTACCAAAATGATATGCTTCCTAATGTTAAACTTTTTTTTATGATTAAGTTTAATCTGTACGTTAAAATTCACATAAGCTTATGGCAAAGATTTGAACTTTACTTTAAGTAACAGTAATATAAGCCTACAATTTACAAGTAACTTTACAAGTAGCTTTACAATTTACGTTTTCACTTTAGGTGACCGTAACCTTAGCCTACAATATACAAATTACTTAACAAGTAGCTTTCCTATTGACCTTGTAAGTTACTTTACAAGGAACTTTATAATATATCAATTATTTAATTTTAAAATGTAACTTGGTTTTAACCGTATTAATTTACAAGTTACTTTACAAGTGGCTTTTCAAGCAACTTCACAATGCGCTGTGTAATTAACAAGGAGCTTTGCAGGTAACAGTTTCGTAACAGTTTTAAGAGACTCGCCGTGAAGTAGAGAACAAAGTGGCAAGCAAAACGCGCAGGGGCAATGAAGAAAATCGAAACAATTTCAAGAAGGACACTATGGAGGACGTTAGAAAGTAGCGAGCGGTGAAAGTGATTCGTATTTTATGCGATGTACATAAAAAAATGGAGAGAGCACAGGTAGTAGAAGAAGAAAACGCAAAAAAACGGAAACAAGTCAATTTGCATTGCGGCTTAAACGAGTGCAGAACGCAAAAGCAGAGCCAGGAACAGGAACAGAAACGGGCCAAAGGATACATGACAAGCTCTGCGTGTTGTATGTGTGTGCGAGAGTGTGTGTCTGCGCCTGAGTGTGCAGTGTGTGTTAGTGTCTGTGTGTGTGTGTATGTGTGTATTTGTAGGTATCTGAGTATGTGTGAGTGTCTGTGTATGTGTGTGGAAACTAAAGCCATCTAACAAAAGGGCAACAGCTAAAAAACAAACCGAAAATGCAAAAAGGAAAAAAAAGCTCTACAATACCTTCCTGTGTGTAAATGTGTATATGTGTATGCCAATAAGTGTGTGTGAATGCGCAGTAAAAAATAGCTGGAAAGGCCAGAAGCTAATCATAAATGATGCATTTGGTCCCTCAGCGCCCGTTCGCCGCTATAAAATCCATTTTATCAAGCTTAGCCCAACTAATCAATCAACTTAGACTGCAAGTTATCAGCTTATAACTAGCCCCAAATCAAAGAAGCTAAAATAAAAGAACAAAGCTTCACGAAACAGTGAAAACTAATTTTGTTCCTTCGTTTCAGGTTTAATGCATTGTTCAAACTTTTTCCTTTTGTTGTTGCCCAGCGTCTGATTTCAGTGTTGGTAAACGAACTTTCTCCCAGTTATATTGGTGTTTGATCTAAGGATCAGTGAAGTTAATTGCGTGCCTTCTCTTTGATTTAGTTTTTAATTATGTATAACAAAATAAAAAATTATCACAATAAAAACCTACTTTTCAACTAATCGTTCCAATGGCACCTATATAATATAGTGGTCCGATCCGTTCTAGTTTCGACATATGTACTGTCTGCAACAGAAATACGGACCTATGCAAAGTTTCAAGAGGATAGCTTTAAAACTGAGAAACTAGTTGGCATAGATACAGGCAGGCGGACAGATAAACAGACGGAAGGCCAGACGGACAATGCTATGTCAACTCGGCTGTTGATGGTGACCTGGAATTATGGGCTCACATTTCGTGATAAAATTTTAATACCCTCTACAGGGCTATA
The DNA here is from genome assembly GCF_035044405.1 of Drosophila montana. Classification (NCBI taxonomy): domain Eukaryota; kingdom Metazoa; phylum Arthropoda; class Insecta; order Diptera; family Drosophilidae; genus Drosophila; species Drosophila montana. The sequence goes on from NW_026999206.1 coordinate 851,587, forward strand.
ATAATGAGTCTTTGGTTTTTAGGATAATACATCAAATATGCGAGTCGTGTGCCCACGACTTGGTAGCCTGTTAACTTATTATATAGTTCAGTTCCGTTTTCAGTTGGGTTTATTGTGGGGCAACTGGTTTGGTTTGGATTCGAAATGGTTTACACCAAAAACATTTCTTTTACCTTCATTCAAAGTGTATTTCAATAGCCGAATTTTTGTATGGGCATTTTGCAGCACTGCAAATACAGAACACAGCAGTGGCTAAGGCTAAGCTAAAGGATACGTTCAAGTCGAGCACAGTGGACTTCGCAACGCATTGACACAGCTAGGTTGAGAAATTATAATAATTCCATCTCTGGTTGGCAAACAAGAGCTTTCTCCTTGGGGCTATGATTTGGTAATTAACAATCTAATCGAGTTCATGAAATATTTTGCGCATTATTTTGTTTATATTACGCAAATCGCAAACACAATAAGGACAATAAACAGAATGTTGGCTCATAAATAAGCAAATGTTTTGCGTTCATGCATTGTGCATCGCATTTTTGGCGACGCTGGCTATTAAAAAAGCATTAATTGAATCGTAATACACACACAAGCACACACGAGCACGCGCATCACCAACACACACACACGTACATGGTTCGCAAATGCAATTATAGACCGTCATTTGCATATATGGTATATAGCGCACGCACATGTATGTACCATAAATATGGCAAGGCAAAGTGCGTTTTAAATAGCTTTACCAAATGCTCTAGATATACACTCCTTCACGCAGATCATGTGAGCTGTGTGCAAGCTTTTGTAACATGCAACGAAAGGGATATGTCAAAATCAAAAACGGTTGCAATTCGCAAGTAGTTTAAGCAGAGTTCCCGCTCACATTTCTATTTAAAAGAATTGTCTTTTATTTCAATTATCCTTGTTTACATTTGTATGTTACTACATGTTATTCCTGTTAACCAATTAGAGCAGAGTTTGTACTTTTTAAGCAATTTCTAAGCATGACCATACTTTCCGCTTATAATTCGCATAAGGTTTACGCATTGATCACAACAGATAGTTGGACAAAGTTAGCAGTTAGCTATGATATATTTTGTTGCCTGCTAAACCTGCTAAAAAATAAGGGAATCTGAACGCCGTTCATTGGCATTGAGTGCATGTTTTTTGTGTGTATATTCGTATTGTATTGTCCATGTCAGCGCTAATTGAGCGATGACATGCATAGAATGCAGCTCTATGGAATATAAATCAAATCATCGGCTTCAAACGAAAATGCGAATTTGCAATTTGTACAACGCGCACAATTCAACCATATAAACAGATTGTACGCTTTAACTGTATTATTATATTATATACATATATATTTATTATTATTATAAAATCATCAGAACAAACTATAGTATACTAGCGCGGGTTCCAATAATAATGCGTGCCGTAATCCAATTGAAATTTTATAGCTGAAAGCTGCGAGCCGTGCGAAAATGCAGATTCGATTAGATTTGCAATTGGCTTCCGATTAAGTGCGCCAGCATTAAGTGAAATGGAATTCCATTTCGCATATAAAAATGAATACAAATGACAAGGCATTGTTTATATTCAAATTAGTTCCAGCTAATTTTCTGTCATTTCTGTTTGTCGAGATATAACTAATTTAAATTATGTATTAATAACTGTTTATCCTGTCGAACTTATTGGTTGAACACGGCATCTTTTTAGATGTAGATGGTCGTAAAGAGAAGGTTTTCAAGGGTTTCACCCGCAAATGTCAAAAATAGGTGAAATTCAATTTGTTTAATCTGTTCTCTACCAAGCGAAAGACTATGAAAAAAGAGTATATGTAGAATGTTTTGTAGCTTATATGAAACGTTTTTTGTTAATTATACGAAAGGACTGAAACTCATGTTCATTTGTTTCACACTGAATGAAAATTGAGACCGTATGTTTAAATTTCGTCTCGATTTCGTTTTAAAGTAGAAATATTTTATATAATTAGAGACGTGGAGCTCAAAGTAGTAGAGGAAATTTGAATTTCGAGAAATAGGCAGAAAAGTGATGTCTACTATTTAATGCACAAAACTTCGCCAAAGCTGGGTAATATTCGCTAGTAGCAAATTTTTGCTGAAAAAGTTCACAAATATTGCGCTGTTTTTTCACCTATTAGGTTTAGCTTAGCTTATTTCCTATATAAGCTCAGCCATTTAATAAAAGCCAAAGTGAATCAATCTCGTGCTTTTTGCTGACTATCTGACTACATAAGAGGTCGAGTTAGAAATTGTATGTGTAGGTAATCGAAGTGAATTTTGTTATACAATAACATATGTACAATATGTATATTAGGCGTTAATCTTCAAGTCCCATAAGATTCAAGCGATTGGCAAATAAACTAAACATTCTATCCTTATGCGCTTACCGAATAGTTTTATTTTAGTATTTGTGCTAAGATTTAAATGAAGTTTCTATTATTAACTATATACATCTCTTCATATGCCAAATTCCCTAAATTAAGCTGCAATAGATCCCGAATTAAACGCATTCACAGCACCAACTATTTATGTACGTATGTGGGCGCAATTGCTTTTTTAATTTTGGCCACAAATACTTAATGAATTTAGTTAATCAATTGGATTTGTGTATGCTGTTTTCATTAACTTGCAAGCTTAACCCACTTGGCAGGCCGACGACACACACCAACAAGCACACACACACACACAGGCACATTAAGCTCTCGTCGAAGGAAGCTACAATCCTTAATGGTAACCAATCCGTAGAGGAAATTTCATTAGCCCGAAGGCAAATGGCCGTGCGTAATAGCGTGAAAAGAAAAGAAAAAAACAAGAAAAAAACAAGAAAAAACAAAAAAAAAAAACGTAAAATGCTAACGTAAACAGACGTAAATAAATAATGAACATTGATTGTTTATTTGCACAAGATGAAGGACGGACACCGACTCACAATAAGGGACACAGACGGGAATAGGGACAGCAACAAGAATAGGAACAGGAACAGAAACAAGCTTACGATTCCGATGCGTGCACATAATAATCAACGAACACACACACACACACACACACACACACACAGAAGGTGCATATGTGCGCACAGAGAAAAAAATATTTGCTTATTATCCCATAAAATAAAAACATAAAGTTGGATTTATCAAAAAAACGTATTAAAAAGCAACTAAATTTTTATGACAACAGAAGTTTTACAGAAATGTATTAAACATATGTTATGCTGTACATCAACTGTAACTATGCTGAAAATGTTAAATCATGCTGTACAGCAAATGTTTCAACGATGCTGGAAATGTTAAATATTTTCACAAATGAAACGTGAAACGTCCACCCCATGCAGCAAATGTGTCAGCAAAACAAAAATTCACAAAAAGTGCACGAGTTTGCATAAGCAACAGCTCTTTTTAACAGCTGTTAGCTTAACAGCTCTCTAATATACTATCATTATTAAAGCACAGCAGTTGTATGCTTTGCGAATAAAGTGCGTCTTAATGCTTTTCATTAACTTCTTTTGTCTTTCTGCAACAAATTCTATGATTTTGTTCCACAGTAGAGGAAGAAAAAGGCGAGCGCCGTGTAGAAATGCCTTGACGAGGTTAATTGATGTTGTTGGTTGAGCCGCCGTTTCACTTGGCCAAAGTGCTTGGGCTGGCCAAGACAAACACGCACACACACACGTATGTATTCGTGTATTTTTATTTGTGGTTGTGTTTGTGTGTATATTTGGTCATGGACGATAATGTTTCAGTGTTAATTGGCGGGTCAGCGATGGTGCACGTCGCATAAACGAGCGAGTGAGCAGGCGGCATCTGTGCCAGTCGCGAGACAATATGTAGATTAAAGGCCAGACCAGACAAAGGGCTTGGGGCACAGCTGGTTGCCATAAGGAGGGCACGAATAATTCGTATATTGCAATTGAGTTGACGCTTCGTGCGAAGTAATACGATACACTTACTTAAAGCCATCAAGTGCTCAATTGAAACGTTTTGCTGCAATTGCTTTCATTTTATTCGGAGAGCACCAGACAAAATCTGGGCTTAAGAGTCGCAAATAAAAAAAAAACCTCTTGAGATGCTAAACTTAAAGCAGAGTTCACGTAGTAGTTTAATAGATAAATAGATCTATAAAACTGCTGGGAAAAATTGCGATTAAGTCAGCGCTTTTTGAGGCTCGAAAACATTTTGAATTGGAATAAGAACTTTCAAGTTCTATTCAAGCAATTATGATTTCGCAGTAGAAAAATAAAACTTGAACCCAAAGCACATTTAAAGCAGTTTCTGACGAGCCTCTGAAAATCCATTCTAAATTCATTATTTTAATTATTCGACAGTTTTTATTTCTTTTAGCGACTGTCTAAGATTTAATTATTGTCTTTCTTGCAAAATTTCTTGCAGTTTTTTTTTTAATTTTTTTTCTTTTGCTTCCTTCAATTACGCAATTTGCGTTCTCAGCACTTACCGTGGGCACTTAAATGTGGAATTTAGTTATTTATGGTTTAGTAATGTCATTTACCTGTAAATATAAGACGAGAGTTTCAGGTTAAATATAAGTAAAATGCATACAATGTAACTAAGATAGAGTAATGGAAATTTAAAACTTGTACAGATAAACTCTATAGAATATGCATTAATTATTTTGAAATCATCGAATTAATTATTTTGAACTTAAGCTACAGCAGCTTAAGCTTATTGTGTAGATTTTAGTGAAATTTAACTAAATTGTTATATATTTATGCATATTATTGTCCACTTGTCTATCTATTTGCAGGCGTATATCCTTATATGTAGAACTTCCGTGTGTACTTCCATATATATTTATATGTATACATATATTTTGAGAGCACCCGAGTGAGACTTCACATATACAAGGTATTCACATTAACATAAATGTGGAAAATAACAGTTAAGCAGTTAAGCGTCTCTCTGTGATTCTCAAATTAAACAATTGACAAAATAGGATTGGGCTGTTTCTTTGTCAACGCTAAAATTAGGTCATTATGCCCAAATCATATTTGTTCTATGAATCCAGTTTACTCACTGTCTTTCTCTCTCTCTCTCTCCCTCTCTTTCCCTGTCTGTATTTCTTTCTTTCTCGCTTTCTCTCTGTGCATTTGGCTTATGTGTTTCAATTTGACAACTACTTGAGGATTGCCATTGCCATGCGGCCAATGTGTTTAAATAATTGAGGCAGCTGCGTCCTTGCCAAAGGCTCTCAACTATGTGTGTGTGTGTGTGTGTGTGTGTAAACAGGTGTTTGAGTTTGTGTATTGCGTGTGCAGTTGGGCCTTCATTGAATGCGATTTTAATGCTCTCCTTGTGCAGCTGTGCATAAGAAATCATCCAAGAAAAATCCGCACTTACATTTTCATAGATTTTTCATACCCGCATTATAACATATGCCACGCGAGGCTGGCCGCTTGAGGGGTGTATAGGGATTGAGCTCATCATGTCTGTGCATCTGTTTATGCCTCTTATAAGTCGCCGTGTCTTGTCAGGCTTATAATACGCACATAATGGCGAGCCCTTCTTCTTTTTTATATAGGATTTACAGCAGCCACTGTGAAGACATCTTTTTCTCTCGTTCTTTTTCTCTGCCTTGAAATAGGCAATGGCACACAGCTAACGCTCATCTTTTACTCCCGATGTGCATTTGCACGGCTGTGTTTGGGTTTGGGTGTGTGTGTGTGTGTGTGTGTGTGGGTGGGTGTGTATGCCACGCCCATAGAGATCCCATTACGTGCGCTGCGAACGTTGACAGCTGGCAAATGAAAATGCGGTTTTAACATTTGCATTTGACGCGTTTTGCTGCGCTTATTTAGAAAATGGCGAAAAATGCAACATGGCTGCCATTCACAGCTGATGACGCCCACACACACACATACACAACCGCGTACTAGCACACACAGCTACACACATAGCATGTTGCTCATTTTGTGTGTAATTCAGCATTTGCTTTCCCAGCACTGTCTTTAGTTTTTATTTTCTTTATTTATTAACATACCCTCCACTATATTTTTGTATACCCTTACTTAAAGATATATACATTTGGTCACGAAATGTGTTACACTTTGTGGACGACAGCCAAAGTTTTGAGACGAGCGAACGCAATAATAAGAGAATTGAGAATCGAGTACTTGATTAAAATAGGAAATATATATATCAAGCATTGCATTTGCCTAAACTCAAATCACATTTTTGCGGTTTCTTTTAAAGCCTTAAGATCACAGTTTTTTCTTAAAATTTCTGCATTGTAGTGTTGCAACAACAACTATAATGCATGCATATAACACAACTATATGCTCTCATAACGACTTTGGACGTCTCACACTCCACACACAATGGAGGACGCCCACAGCATAAAATAAAATCAAATAAAATCAAAATAAATAACAAGTGCCACTGCAAATGAAAAATACCTTCACATTATTTTAAAGGAGTTAAACATAATAAAAATGAAATAAAAGCAAATAAATCACAAGAATATATCTATATCTGAATGAGAATAGAATATGAAAAATATAACCTAAGATAATTAAATTGCATTTATTTGAATGGTATTAAAAATAAATTGAATTTATTTGAATGTTATTCAATTTTTTAAATGTCACGTTGATCAGATTGCTGCAGAGAACATAGAAATACGGATCTAAATACACGATATATTTTGCGTGTTAGGAAATTAAATTAATTTGATATAATTAAAAAATATATGAAAAAATTTCTAAGCGATTTTAAGAAAAGAAAAGATAAAGTTCCATTGACATATAAAGCCCAAAGAGAAGCCGTTCACATAGAAATGGGGATAATATTTAAGAGTGAGAATATTTAAAATATATATGGTATACTTGAATATAAATATATCTCTAGATGTATTTAATAGCCAGAGAAAAACATTGCTGACCTAATAACACATATATATTCTTGATCAGGACACCGAACCGACTCAACTATCCATGCCAGTCGGTTTGCCTGCCTACCCATCTGCCAGAGTCTGTCGATCTCGGTCTGTCAGACTTTAAAAACATATTCTCGTTTACCATACGCAAAATGAGTTTCTCCTTATTTTTCAGTATTTGTTTCTATTTGAAGTCTTGGTCTTGGTCGAATATTATAGCCGCTGCATACACAAAGCTTGGTATGTAGGTTCTCGTTTAGCATAGACCGATTGTGAATATATTATTCTTAAGCTAGAACCCTGCGATTTGGTATATGCAGACTCTTGTATGGCATATCAAAGTTTCATAAACATCGGCTTATTTTTCCCTTAGCATAAGCCTAGCTCGGCGCTGAGTTCAGGATATCTCCCGGTCGGGCATACCCAACTAGAGCACTCTTTTATTTTTTCTTATGCCGCCTAATGCTAAAATGTTATTAGCATTAAGAGCACATTCTTGTACAGGCACACACACGCACCTATACATCTCTATGTATTTATATGTATATATTTATCAAGAATATAAGTGTATATACATATATTTATATATTCAATATTTAGTGGCCACTTAGCAAACGCCGCTAAGTACACAACGCCATTTGCCGCTGCGCTGCTGCGGCAATCTTCATTTTTAAAATAAAATATTAAAGAAAATACTATATATAGAAATCGTAAAATGCTATGCAGCTAGGGAAATGCGAGAGTAAGTGTCCCATTGGCGACTCTGCGTTTGGCTAATTATGTTTCTGGTTACCAGCATCGAGTGCCAACAGCAGCTCAAGCGGCAGAGAGAGAATAGCCATAAGAGCAGCTGGGAAGCCCATAAAAATAGAGCTCGCAAGAAAAAAAAGGAAATCGCAAAAAATTTAATATAATACTCTCGGGGTGCCAGAGGTAAGCTAGTCCACGCAGACACTCCGATATTTAACCTTATGCAAACAAATTTATTTTTCTTATGATTAAATCTTTGGCTGATTGTTATTATTGTAGCCATTATTTAAAGTGGTCGGATATAAGTTCCCAAGCTATTAGAAGCACAATTAAGTCCGTTGCTTTTAAGTATTATAATAGCTTTTACAAAGCTGCGCTGATCAGATTGCCGAAAGGAAGCCTTCCACATAGAAATATCGATACTAATAATTTCTAGACGAAAGGAACGGAAGTTATATTGAGAAATGAAGGCTAAAGAGAAGTCGTCCACATATAAATATTGATAATATTTTAAAAGTTGGATATTAAAATTTAAAAAATATATAAATATTAAAAAACAAGTATATTTTAAGACCTTGCAAAGGACGAAGTTCCATTGAGATTTAAATTAAATATATATATACATCTTAGGATGGCAAGTATAAAAAGAAATAAGTATAAGCCATCGCCGAGAAGCAATTTGAGCAAAAGATACGCTGATTAAAGTTGCTAGGCAAGAGTAACAGAAGATTAGCTGTAAATAAAAGAATTTAACACAAAAAAAACAAAAAAAAAGGGCAATAGCTAATGATTTTGTTCATGCTTCTTTGGGAATATTCAGTAAATAATGCAACACCAGACTAAATCGAGTGATTTTCTGATACAACCAAAAAAATATTGATGATAAGGAAAGAAAGCCTCAAAAAATCAGGAAATAAAGGAACAAAAATTGAGTTAAAAGAAAGAAGAGCACGTAACTCGATGAGCTCAAAGAGGAAACTGAACCAACGACTGCCTAAAGGCTTGCACTTTAGATTCTGCTTACAGCTATCTGTTAGCATAGCAGAGTTGCAATTACAGCGATAGGAACTAGAGTTGGTTAGCCAAAAAGTGTTAGTAAACGATAGTTTTTAAGTTATCGCTTGATAAAAGATTATATTATTATGCACGAAGTGATATGATAGTGAGATATATTTAAGAAATTCTTGGTATATAGCATGCCTTTAAGATACAAATCCCATCAAGAAATAATCCATATTGAAAAACGAATACTAGACCTACTTGCAATTAATTAAACACAGTTTGCTCCATTGATTATTAAGTGAAAAGAGTTTAGTTAAGTTGTGCTTAAAGTAACAGTTGACGTAAAACAGGGTCAACAAGGTTCTTACTACAGTACGACCTCGCTCAAAGCAACCTATTAAAATTTGGCCAATTGCGAAAACTGAGGTGTTTGCAAAAACCGAAGGAAAATTTCCCGTTGGCCACGAGACCTATTTCTAAAAAGAGACGCCTTTGCTAACCATTAAAATTAAAGTAAATCGAATAGTTTTGTGTTCAAAGCAAGGATTTCATTTTACTTTATTTATATTTTGAAAAATTGAGAAATTGTGGTCTGTACTTTTTTACAATTTATACTTTTCTGAACAGCTGTTTCTACAATGTTAAGAAATCGGGTGTTGCAATTATCGAGGAGTTGCGTGTAACGAGGGTTGCGTTGAGCGAGGTTGTACTGTATATTGCAATATGACAGTAGTCCGACATGGACCCACATATACCCACATGTTGATTAAAATGGTTTCTTTTTATTTCTTTATCTAGATATCTTTACCCAAAACCCTAATTACTAAGTCTAGAAGGTCTAGAAGGGTAGAAGGGTATTCAATCTTCGGCTCACCGAACATAGCCATTCTCTCCCGTTTTAAATTCAAATTAAGAAACACTCGTGTCTTTAAATAAATAAAAATTAAGGCTTAATTTAGGGGCGAATGCACAGACGCGTGCATGGAAATTCTTTTGGCCCCAGCATATGCCTGAAGTAGGCGCGAATTACACATAAAGTGTGATCCGGACAATGTCGGGTAACATTTAGTCATTTATATAAATGCATATGATTTATGTGTAGCATGTTTTAATGTTGCAAAGTGCCAGATTTTGGGCTCGATGCGGAACTCTTCGTTTTTGAGTACAGCAATGCAAAGAGAATTCGCGCAGCTTTGTTGTGCGGCCAAATTGTTGTTTTTTTTCTTCCTACAAACAATGGCGGCAGTTAATTGGCGCATAACTTGGCCCCACACACACACACACACACACTCACTCACACACACAAAAGGAAAACAAACTGAACGCCTAATCTACAATTGACACACATATGCGCAAACAATGAGGGAAACTCTTTGCACAGCCTTAGCCCCAAACACTGTCGACAAACCCCTCTGCCGCCATTGCAGCTCCGCCCGACCGAAGAGCCACCACCCCCCTCCTCGTGCCTTTCCTGTACATCTCGGCTCACAGAGGTGCACAAACAGTGCTCCAATCGACCCACCAAAGCGAACAGCTCGCGCTCTTTTCTCATTATTTATGTGCGACCTTGTTTTGCGCCATTTTTATTATTTTGCTAATTTCGAGCGCATTAAAAAAAAAAACAAAAAAACAACATCAACAATAAGACACACACATGCATAAATTTCCAGCACACACACACGCACATAACCTCAAATATAGCGGTAGTAAAAATAATTTCCACGCAGTTTCACAATGAATTTACGCTTAGCAAAATCGTGCTTATAATATTATCTCCAAAATTTGCAATAATCAATTTATCCTTCTTATTTTTTATTGAAATTTTAAGCCCTTCCTCTTTAACAACATTCATTTAAATTCATGCAAGAGAGCGAGATTGAGTTAAAGATTGAAGCCATCCCAAGCTGAAGTAATTAACAATCTAGAACTGTTTATTTTAATTGGAAGGAAACGTTAACACGTTTTTACAGGGTATATGAAAGTTAAGCAGTCTCAAGTGAACTTTAACACTGCAAATGTTAGCAGGTTTTCTTTTTTCATCTGATCTAAATTGTACGATGCATTTTCGCAAGCTACAAAAACATTCACAAGCAATTTACTGGGTAACACGCGGTCGAGCAGACTTCGTAAAAAAGTTTCTTAGCTCGTATTTATTTCTTGCGCTCTCTATAATAGTTGCTGTTACCAACTGAGGATGGATTTGTTGGTAATCTTTTTTTACAGGGTATGTGCAAGTCGAGCAGTGTCTAGTAACTTCTTAGTTCTTCTTCCTTATTTTCTTCTTATTATTATTTGTTGTATACGTCTAATCAATTGACATTGTATTTATATATGATGTTTTTGCATAGGGTATGTGGTAGTCGAGCAGCGTCTACCTCTGATTTTCTTAGCTCTTCTTTAGTCTCTTTTATTATTTTAGCTAAACGTCTTACCAATTGTGGTTCCATTTAATAGTAATCTTATTTTTGATAGGGTATGTATGTAGCCGAGCAGCATCTAGTAATGAGTTTCTTAGCTCTTCATCATTCTTTATAATTTTTTTCGTCTCACAGCTGTTAAGTGCTTTTAACCTATTTTCCTATTTTTGCGCAATTTATCAACAAATTAATGTAAGCACGGCTTACAATTTTTTTGCCTCCACTTGACATACACACACACACACACACACTCACTCACTCACTCACACACATACACACACACACACTCGTACACATGCGGTTTCTGATGAAATTTGCATGTTACTTGGAACCCTCTTTACAGTTCTTGTGTTTCATTTTCATGCTGTTGTTTTTTTTTTCTCTCGCTTTTTTTCCGTATTCGGTGCATATAATTAACTTGAAGCGGGTCTCTGTCTCCATGTGAAAGTCGGAAAATGCATGCAATTATGTCACAGCCTGTCACATACATGCGCGCACACACACACAAACAACCACTTACACACACATACATATATATAAATACAAATATATAAATATATAAATATATATATGTATATATGTATATACATTTATGGAAAAAGTTTTGGCCAAGTTTCTGATATCTAAAAGCTTTTCAAGCACAACCTTTCAATTTCACTGGCATGCATATAAATGCTGGCATTCAATTGTGCTTAAGAAAACATTAATATTAAGTGACACTGGAGGACAGGCAGCTGTTAGCATAGATTACGCATGAACAATACCAAGGAAAAATAATGCAATTAGCTTTCTAGAGAGCCTGGAGACGGGCTATTCGACATTGAGCCCGAATGGGAGAACGATTTTAATGCAAATAAAGTGAGCATGGAGGTTATCAAACAACGCACATCCATTGCAGGTAGTTGTGGATCATGCTAGCCAAGTCTCTTGCTTGGGCTTGAAAGTGAATATGGAGAAGAAGTCGCTGTTATCACCAAATAAAGTGAACATGGAGGTGCCAACTTGTTAGACATTGAATAATACCCCTGTCCGGGCTGCAAAAATATGTTCTAAATTGAACAGGAAGGTTTCTTTTAATAATAAACTAAACTGTTAATAAACTAAATGTTAAAATATAAATTGGGCAACTTTCCAGCACTGTCTCTTCCTCTCACTCTCCCTGTCTGCCTCTCTGTGTCTCATCACAGGTCTTTGTCTCTGCTTTATTTGTCTGTCATCATCTTTGCCGATTGCTTTGTCGTTATTATCAATGACATATAAATATTCACGCTTGACGGGCGATGTCTGACGACAGCGGCGCTTTGTTGCTTGCATTGAAACGATGAAAGTTGACGACAATGCTAGCGAACGCCCACAAATGAACAACGCCCCTTGTCGACTCGGTTCCGCGTCTGTGTTGGACAACTGTCAGCGACTGTTAACTGTTTTTCCCCCATATCTGCACACATATACTATATACAAATAGTAGACTCTGACTAACTGTGGCTGTTATTAAGCCTGCAGTTACATATTGTCCTAGATGTGGGCGGTACGATATGCTCAAGTATTGTAGACCGAAAGACGTAACGAAAACCGACACAAACTTTTGATTGGCAGCTGCCTTTGTTTCCACGCAGGTGAAGGGGAAATGCTTCGCAAAACTTTGGCAAGCCGCAACATAGACAGGTGCAAAAAGGCCACCCAAATGGCAACTACATGCCATACACACACACCCACACACACACACACACACCCACCCACACATCTTGAAGATTCCAAAATCGCCATCTCGCTTATCTACTGTGTGGTATTTGCCGACCGGGTGATAAAAGAGCGATATATGGCGATACACATAATGACCCGGGGCGGAGACGGTGGGGCTTGGCCAAGAATAAAAAGGGCGAAGGGAAAATTTCCATAATTTTACGACTGCTTGACAGGCGACACAGACAGCCGCACGGTCAGTAGTAAAGTGGAATTTTCAAGCATACTTGAAACCGCATCCCAACACCACAATATACCCAATCGCCCCCCAAAAAGAACCTGAACCCGAACCCGAACCCGAACCCGATGCCACTTCATGTGCCAGTTGACAGGCATTTGTATCCAGCACCATTTTAATATGTATGCATAAAAATTTATAGGTGCTAAAGTACGACATGCGGACATGTATATGCATATACTTACTTAAGATGCACAGCTCAGCCAGATGAACATCCCAGCCTGAACCCCAATCTAACACTCGATATGTATGTGTTTGTGTATGCTTTGCCATTTGCAGACATCTTCAGCCAGGGAATACACCTGTTCGCAGGGAAGAGAATGGGGCAAAAAAAAGAAGAAACTATCTGAGTAGTTGGAGTGCCTTAAAAATTTACGAGTCGAGTTAATGAGGGAGCAACGACACTTAGCTGATCCAAATTGTTGATTGAATCATAAACTTGTCTGTTTTCACCAAGTTCCCAACATCCATAATGTCACCGAATTTCATCAATAAGTGAAACTTGAACTATAAATTTCTTTGTATGTATACATATCAAGGGATACAATTCAAAACGTTTATCAAGATCTAGAAATGGACTTCGTATTTAAAGTATCGAAGGTATTGAAGTATATGCAAACTATAATTTTGCTTTTGCGTAACTGGTTTTCTATATCGATAACATCTCAAATATCGATAATGACACATCACTATATTTAGTTTCTATCGATGTAGCTGCAAGCGTGCTTTGCTCAGAGAAATGTTCCAGTAAAATTCAAGTCCCAAACCTAAAGGTAGTCGGCTCCTCAGTTTCCCCTGGGATCTCATCAAGTTAAGAACTCGTTTCTCCTAATTCAATGTTTGGATATTCCTAATTTTTTAAAACAAATAATTGCGATTTTTTTTCTGAGTTACAATCAGACCTGACTTTTTTTCTTTATAATAATAACTGGCCTACTGTTATTAAAAGGCAACAGTAGGTCTTTTTTATTACAAGGAAACGAGATGCAGATTCTTTGTTTTAAACTTGGTGAATAACAAAAATCTTTAGTTTCGAAATTACGACTTGAATATCCTATCAATCTGCGTTTCCATGCAAATAATCAAATACAACCAGTCGGCCGGATTGGACTGCGATATCAATTAGACCTTTTGGTCGAAAAACGAATATGACAAACTTGTTCTGTTATCATATTAACCTTATTTGGCACTACTTCACTATTTTTCTAACATATCTGCAAAATTATATCAAGTAATACTATTTTATATGCCTTTTCTGGATAATCGGTCGAAAATAAATTATGCTTTTCATGTTTGCAAGAATATTTAATCTCCAGACAGCCACTTCTTCTTGAGACTGGAAATGTTAAACGCAAGTCCTTCTAGTTCACCAGGAGATAGTTTTTGGGGGATAATTCACACTGTTTTCACGAAATCGATAAAGATCGATATCGACATTCTGTTTAATTTTGATATCACAGAGCTTCTAAGAGCTAGAGACGCCAAATTTGGGATCTATATGCATGGAGTATATCAAGTGTCAAGAATAATTCACTTCTCAGATACATGTGTCCGTCCCCAAAATTGGGGGAAAAAACCGTATTTTTAGATTATTTCAAACAACAGGCAGCCAAGATCATTACGAAAGCGTTTACCATAGTATGGGGCTAATGATAGAAAAAGAACAATCGTTAAATGTACAGATAGGCTCTTGTTAGTTTGTGTGCCTGTGTATATTTGTGTATTTATGTAACGAAGGAAGTTCGAATATTTGTAACTCTGAATAAAGGGTATCTTCTAGTCGCGCACCCACGACTAGAGTCCTCCTCTTTGTGTAATAAAAGCAACTTGTGCATTATGACTCGACGGGCCCTCAAATTGTTGTGATTCATTTGTGAAGCACAGTCGAGTGTGTGTCTGTGTGTGTGTGTGTGCTCTCAAGAAAAAAAAAGGAAAAATAAAGCATACTTCTAGGCTAGCCCATGGCTTTAAAAGCAACGTAAATATGCATTTTCAAACAAATGAAATTTTTATGCACGACTGTGTGTGTATTCGCAGGTGTAATTGTGTGCTGTCAATGTGTGTGCACAGAAAATCATAACTTGAAATGCGTTAAAATGCATATAAAAAATTTATAGCCTACACTTAGGCGCACATTAAATGACATGCCAGTCAAAGGCTTGCTCGAAGGAGTGCAGAATTGGCCGAGCCGTCGAGTCCCTTGCCCGTTGGTAGCTTATCGTGCTGGCTCGTCATCCTTTTGCGTCCTGCCTGATTGCTGTTGACAATGACGCGCGCGCGCTGTGTGACCCGTCGCGTTGACCCCAAAACGTATAATGATGAATTGTGTTTCTGTGCGCGCACATACGCACACACACACACACACACACGCAAGCAGAAAAACACAAACATAGCTCCCATATGATAAACAATTTTTGTGCTGCCTACTTTAAGGCGCAGCGCAATCAGAGAAACTCATATGCGTGAAATTGTTTCGAAGAACTTGATGCCAGCATCCCGCACTGCGCACACTTCGGTTGCCCTTTGTCCCGATATCAGTTGAAACATAATTATAGCATGCTCTGCTTAATTGTCGCATGCGAGCGCAAAGTTTTATTAAAGGGCTGATGCAAGTTGAATACCATCAATTATGTAAGTTTTTATTTACAAGGAAATTAAGCCAAAAAAGCGAATTACAAGCTGGTCTTAATATATATGTAGGTTTTTGCATAGATTATGTTTAAGGACGTGTACATTAAATAGGTTCGAGCACTTTGTGACGTTGCGTCCCACGTTGGGCGCCACAAAACCACATTAGCACGTACGGCTGCTTTCTGACGTCAAAACTTTGACCCGGTAGCAGTTAAAAATATTTACAACATGCGCTACTTATTTGTCGCCCAATGCCAGCAACGACTTGTATAATATGTACATTAAGAAAAAATCCCAACAAATCTTTGGCAAAAGAGACATGCAAAAAAGTGTAGAACTTTTTTTCATAATTAAAATGTCATTTTTTGTGCCAGCTGCCTTAAACCGTTTAAGTACTTTGCCCGAATTGGGATGAAAACAAAACTGTGGGCGCCTAATATGCTTTGAGGAAATTTCCATACACGTTCAAAGTGGGAATAGGGTATATTGGCTTTGCGCAATTATGTTAGCTGTGCGTCTGATGTATCAAATATATATTTCATAAATGCTCGTCACAATAATGTACACTACTAAAGGGATGCTCAAAGATCAATGCAAAATATAAATATATACATATATATGTATATATCATATATTAGCCAATAAATTTGCCTGATTAAAGCCTGATTTAAGCCGTTTTTATCGTTTAAACGACCTTAACGCAGTTGGTTGCAAACGACGGCAACATTTTCTAAGCGCAAGCTTAGAGAGCTTTTTAAATAATGCAACGTTTTTTATTGATAATAATAAGATTTACTATTAAATATATTATACTATATATATTTTTAAAGCTTGCGATAGAAGTGCTTGGATTTCGTAAAAATTATTTTGAATAGCGCACAGTTTTTCAACATCTGTGTGTCTAAAGCGTTTAGCTCCGACAATGGGGAATCCTTTGTGTTCATTTATCTGGCTTCATTATGCAACAAATTGAGACATTTTTTTTTGGGCTAAGCAAGCTGAATTTTTTTTCGATCAATTTATTGGAAGCGCAGGCAGCTGACATTAGGTAACTATAGAAACAATCGGCTTGTCTCTTATATGTAGAATGTATGCATGTATGTGTATGTGAACATATAAATATATCTCAAATATATGCACATGTTAGGGCAATTCGGCTAAGCACTTACATAGCCTCAGTGCCTAAGAGAAAGATAGGAACTTGAGCATTTGCCGCAACACTTGACTTGAATTTCTCGTGCTGTGTGTGTGTGTGCGTGTGTGTATGTGTGTGTTTTGCTTTTGTTAATTTCTGTTGTTTGCGCTAACCCCAACAATGGCAAAACAGGCACACACACACACACACAGAGCACTTGTGCCAGACAGACAAATGAACACAGTTTGAATGGAAGGATAAGATGGCTGAGATGTGCAGAAGACATTGCGACACACACACACTCACGCCAGCCACATAAAAAGCAAAAGGCAACACGAATAAAATTGATGTGTGTGAAAGCTGTGTGTGTGTGCGTGTGTGCGTGTTTGCGTGTGCGTGTGTGTGTGTAGATTACTCATACGCAGCTTAGCCGCCGCTCAGTTAGGCTTTTACTTAGACTTGCCTGAGTTACTGCTGATGCAGTTGTTGTTGCCGCCAGATGTTGTTGTTGTTGTAGCTGCTGTCTTTCGGCAGCTTTCTATTGTATTTTATCATAAATAATTAACATTTTGTTGCATTTGTTGTTGTAATCATCATAAGCATGCATCAATTGGCACTGCTCTTCCAAATATTACACATACGCACTGGACACCAAAAAACAATTTACAAAAAAAATTACTTATTATTAGATTTATTAAAACAGAAAGGTAAATGAACATATAAAACTGTAAACAAAACTTGGAAATGAACGCGAGAAGCGCTCATCGCATTCGATATGTTCTTTTTTTGTTTTTCTTTTTTTAATATATTTTAAATTTATTAATAATTTTTTTAAATATAAATTTTTGTTTTTTTTTTTTTAACACGCTGTGTTTTGTTTGCTTTACGCGACTCGCTAGTGTGTGTGTGTGTGTGTGTGTGTGTGTCTAAATGCTGTGGCACTTTGGTGCGTGTTTCGGTTACCGTGTTTGTGTGGAGTGTGTGTGTGGCTATTTTGTAATCCGCACAAATCCGCTGGTAAATTTGAACTGAATGAGTTCAAAAGCTAAAATGAGTTTGCATACCCAAACGCTTCAGTTCATTGGCGACGCGCTCGCAACTTGCGTTTGCCGAGCGACAAACGAAGGCAGCCGAACGCCAGAGCCGAACAATGCCGCCACATAAGACGAGGCAAGTTCAGACAGCGCAAGAGCGCAAGAGACCGCGAGAGAGGGACAGAGCGAGAGCGAGAGCGAGAGAGAGAGAGAGAAAAAGCTTTCGCTTTAGCCACAGTTGTCAAAAAGTTGCCCAATTACAAGGAATACCCGTTATCAAAAAATTAGCTGCATTCTATGATATATGGTGCACACAGCTGATCTACAGCGCGTATAACAGTTGCAACTGTGCGAAAGATCATCGGCTGCGAAAATTTGAAAACTTACACTAACATCTTAATTTTGCTAACACGATCTCTTCTGATATTTTTTTAATTTTTCTTTAATATAAACAAATGTTCTATTCAAATTCAAAAAAATTTCAAAATTTGCTTTCAATTTTTATACCAAATATTTCAGTTTGTATAACACTTTCTAACTTTTTTTGAGTTTATCAACAATATTTTCCAGACACAAATTCAAGTTCATAAATTGATTAGAAATGGCATGCAAGTATTTGTCTGCGTTTGCTCAATGCATTTTTTTTTTTTTGACATATCGAATACATATTTTTCTGACCTCGAATCATATTCAAATATTTGTAGACTAGAGTTTTTTAAGTATAGTTTTATTACTGCTCTAATATAATTGAAATTTATCTTTCTTTGACTTCAATACAAATTTAAAAACTTTAAGAAATTGCATTTGAATTTTGTTTTCTTATTTCTGTCTGATTTTAACACATGGAAATACTTGTCTAATATAACAAACACTTTTAAGTTCTGCTTAGTTCTGTTCTTAATTTAATATTTTTGAATTCTTATAGTTTAAAACTTGAACTTCCAAAAACTGAAAGTTATTTCTCAATTTTTAAGCATCGTTTAAATAGTTAAGAATTTTTTTAAATATTTTAATATACATACACAGACACCAATAAACACACACACACGGCCAGTCAATGGAATATGAAAATAAAACAAAATATATTTCACTTTTTAAAAAATACTTTTTTTCAGACTCTAAAGCACAGCTCAGCTACTGGAGTGAACTGTACGGAACTGAAGTGAAGCAACAACTGACTGCTCGAATGCTATGCAAAGCCGACAAATGCAGTTGAATGAAGCAGAGGAAAGAGCGCGAGCTTTTCGAGCTTTCAAGGCTAGAAAATGGGGGGGGGGGGGGGGAGAGAGAGAGGTAGAGGAGAAGAGGGAGAGCAAAAGCACATAATTCAACAAATGTTGAAGGCAAACTAAACGTTGGTAGCGTTATCCTGGCGCAGCTTTAACGCTCACAGCGGCTGCGCTGCGCAGCCAGAAAGAGAGACAATGTTAATCAGAAAGAGAAAGATAGAGTGTGAGCGGGAGGGCGAGAGCGAGAGGGAGCGAGCGGAAGCGAGAGATTCGAACGCAGGACGAGGTTGCTTATATTTCGCACGTCCTTTTGTTGTTGCTGCTGGCGCACACCTGTGATTTAGCGAGGACGTGCGACGAGGACGAGGACGAGGACGAGGCCGAGCCCGAGTCCACGTTGTCCTCGTGCCTGCCTGCCAGCTGATATTTACCTTATTCCCCACAGCCAGCTAAAGCGGACAAGAAAAAAATATTTTAAAAAAAGCGAACCCAAAACCAACAACAACAACAACAGCAACAACAAGAACAGCGAAAAAAGCAGGCGAAACACTAGACACAACAACAATAACCTGGGGGGAAAGGCGCTTTATTCACAAACGCACTTAGGAATGATAGCCCTGGTTTATGCTAATGTTTGCCATTGTCTAAAGTAGTCCGTCAGCCAGTCAGCCAGTCAGTCAGTCAGTCAGTCACTGACTGACTAGTGAGTTTGTCAATCAGCCAGTCAGTCTGTGTGTCAGGCAGTCGCTCTTTCTTTTTTTTGTTTGAGCCCAGTTGCTCGAAAGAAGTTATTTTTATTTCAAATAGCTCGTGAGTCCAATTTGAGGCTGTCATCGATACGTCTCGTAATTATTTGGAAATTTATAAGGTTAACTTAATTACCTAAAATTAGCTGTGCCTTTTTCATAAATCACAGAATTCAAACAATTGTCTTAATTCATTATAAGTTCCCTTAAAAACAAACAAAATGAACTTTAAAATGGAAAAAGTAAAAATTTTATAAAAAAATAAGTAAGGATATCTACGGAATGCCGAAAATTGAATACCCTTGTAGACATTTGCCTTACGATTTGGCAGATATGTGCGAATGGTTAAGCTCGTGAATGTTGAGTTAGACGCGACAAGAACCTACATTTCCACCGATCGTCACTTTGTCAGCTATATGATATAGCAAACCGATGTTGATAAGATATATGATATAGTGGTCCGATCCGGTCTGGATCCGACATATGTCGGTCTGCAACAGAAAGACGAACCAATGCAAAGTTTTAAGAGGATAGCTTTAAAACTGAGAAACTAGATGGCATAAAAAACAGGCAGACGGACATGGCTATATCAACTCGACTATTGATGCAGATATAGAATATATATACTTTATGGAATAGAATATAGATACTCATGAAATAATTATAATTAGAGTGAATTTTTTGTTGCCAATATTGGCTTGCTGTATTTTGCTCAGTAAATGCAGTTAAATTTTTAATTTATTCATTCTTTTTAAGCTGTCATATTTGACAGGCTTGCTCAGGCCATGTTTTTAGTTTCTTCAAATTTAAGACATGACTTTTTCACCCATTTCAGGCAGTTGGAAAATTAAATGTTCTCGTGCTACTTTAAGCCACACGACTTTGGTGACAATTTACAAACATTTGTATTGTGAAAATGAGTTTTAAGTCGTTCGTATGAAAAACAAAAATTTGTGGCTGCAATTTTCTAAATTGCGGACATACAATTTAGTTGAGCTTTAAGAATAAGCCGAAAGTCAATAGCTCTTGAACTTTAGCCCATTCACCGTTTGTTTTCCCGACTTTCCAGCTTAGAGCGGTGGATTTTACGAGTATTTTTCCAATATATTTCGGCTTAGACTCGACAACCGTCTTCAGGGCACAAAAACAAAAAACAATTAATATTAAAAAAAATCGAATTAAACAAAATTAAGCAATCAACGCTGTTTGACTGTTTGGTTAGAAAAAATCCTGATATTCAACAAGCGGATGCCAAATTAGCCGACTCTCATATCCAGCTAATATACCCTTTCCCGGCTTAAGCAATAGAGTTTAT
The DNA here is from genome assembly GCF_035044405.1 of Drosophila montana. NCBI lineage: Eukaryota > Metazoa > Arthropoda > Insecta > Diptera > Drosophilidae > Drosophila > Drosophila montana. The sequence goes on from NW_026999206.1 coordinate 872,732, forward strand.
CATATTTTCAGCACGTCAAAAGCTGAGGGCTTGTTAATTGCAACAGAGTCAACCATGTGGAAAGATGCAATAGCAAGCCGGAGTAACCAGGGTAGAACGTTTAACGACAAATCAATGCGAACTGGGACAACATGCAAATCGAATTATTTGTGCGGCACATCAAATACTTGCGAGAAGATTATGTGTAGTACCTCCTCCTCCATTGATTAGGACGGGTCGAAATCGGTCTTGAGGCGCCGTCAGTGGCGGCATTTTTGCTTTGGTTCTTTGCATTTGACTTTAATAATCTTTGATGGTATCAGTTTCGGTCAGCCAACTTATTTATGGCCAGATAACAATCGGCAGCCAATCGACCAGCCATCGGACTGGACAGCTGACAACCGGACAACCGACAACTGACCGACAACTGACCGACAACTGACGGTTGACGGTTGACAGTTGACAGTTGATACTTAGCCCAGAGCAGTTTTTTTGGTATTTGCGGAAAAGCCCTTCAGGCTATATGCATGCTACTCATACTCTTTTAGAAGGTATTATAACTTCGTTACGAAACCAAAAAACTTTATAAGCAATCGACAACCGATTCGATATGCATGTCAGAGTTTCAGCTTTAAAGCTAACTCTGCTTAGGCTCGGAGCAAGATGGGGTCACTATATCATATAGTCGATTGTAGGTTTAATTCCTACATGAAGAACTTTGATGATTTACTAAATACATTGCCCCAATGCAACCTTGACGAGGTTCGCAGCTCCTATGTATGTGCTCCTAACGTATATGCAAACCGGAACAATCGTTTGGAATTTAGCTTACGTATAAAAGCAGTTTTTCGCCATATGTCTGCAAGGGTATTTAATTTTCAACCTGCCGAAAGTAGTTTTTAATTTCATTTTATACCTCTGTAGAGGGTATTTAAAGTTTGTCGTGCAATGTGCAACGCATAGAAGAAGACATCTTCGACCCCATAAAGTATATATATTATAAATCAGCATCGACAGCCGAGTTAATATGGCCATGTCCATGTCCGTCTGTCCATCCGTCCGTCTGTGTTCGCATAGAAAGAGCTAGTATCTCATTTTTAAAGCTTTCGTCTTCAAATTTTGCATAGTTCCGTTATACATACAGTACATATGTCGTATCCAGACCGGATCGGACAACTATATAGAAACGATCAATTGAAACGATCAGTTGAAAATTAGGTTCTTGAATGGTAAACTTTTTTGCTTATCAAGATATCTTGTGCTTCTCATGGATATACGAAATCTTATCAACATCGGACTACTATATCATATAGCTGAAAAAGTAACGATCGGTGGAAATGTAGGTTCTTGTATGGCGAACATTCTGTTATCCAAGATATTTTCATCAAACTCAGCATTTACGAGCTTCTCCATGCTCACATATCTGCAAAATCGTAAGGCAAATGTCTATAAGGGTATTCAATTTTCGGCATGCCGAAGAACCTTTTCGTTTTTTACAAATTTATAGATAGAGTTTATTTTTTAGATTGTGACTGAAAGCCAGCATTGGGAAAAGTAAGAACTGGGGCTAATTAATAGCCCTTCAGTTAACAATCGAAATTTAGATATTGCCAAAGAAATAATAATGTCAATCAGAATTCAATAATAATGCTTGGCTCAAAGATACCCCATAAAGTAAGGGTAGCAGAAAACAGCAAGTACTCTAGAAATAATTTAATTCGCGACATTTGATTTCAGTTGTGTATCGCTCTTCTATCGGCTTTGTATCTTCCACAGGTAAGTAATGAACAAAAATGCTTGACTAAGAGCTACCCGGTCAAATAAGTACTATACAATGCAATAAATACTCTACAAATAATTTGATTCGCAGCACTTGTTTGCTGCTGCGTATCGTTTTTCTATCGTCATTTTATCTTCTGGGGTATACGAAAACGTATCGCCGAGGGGATACAAAAGCGTTTCGCCTGGAAGACACATTTACGATAGTGCAGCTATGGGACTTTACTATATTAAGCCATTTGAATTTTCCTCCTGACTGCTTTATTTTTCTTGTTGTTGAAGAAATATTGTGTTATCGCCAAATATTCGCTTTGGAGGTTATAAGGCGATACTGATTGTGAAACGTACACACCATTAGCCAGAGTTAAAGTGTTTGAAGAGGAATTGAGCTGCATTAAACGTATTTATCTCGAGCTGTAAATATAATTTTATTATTTAATTTACTCCAAATATATTAAGGCTCGACTATAATTTAGACTTCTGCGACTGGCAATGTAGATAAAAGCACTTCAAAATGTTTGCTGAGCATAACAAATACAAATACATTTACAGTCTGTAATTTCAGGCCTTTGTGCTTGCTAAAAAATACTTGAAGAGTATTTAAAGTACACTTGATTTAATGTTTGTGCAAATTATTAAGGCTTTTCGAATTAACGAGAAGACAAGGATAAAATTGAATCGAGTGCGACAAAAGATATGAAATGCTTATGTGAAGTCCTTGACATGATGTCCTTTCACAGTTCTCAACTAATTTCGATATCTATTGTAAAGCCGTAAAGCAATTTAACGACGACCAAACGATTGCATTTGTTGTTGCTGCTGCTGTTGCTGCTGATGCTGCTGTGGATTTGCATGTGTCCATTGAAATTGTAGTTAAAAGTCTATTAAATTTTACGGCTTCGCAACGCTTGGGCCAATAATGAAGGCTCTCTGGGTCCTATTTCCTGGCCAGCGTCCTGTCGGTCCAGGCATTTCATTTGCAGACGCAACACAAAATAAACCTAATTACACTTTACTTTCACTTTCACTTTGCAAGCGCGACGAGCGGGCTGGGGCTTGAAGGCGGTTTGCGGTATGCCTGAAAAACTTCAAAAGCATCGGCCGAAGCAAACTTTTTTGTTCGAGATTCTGGCTGGTCGCAATATAATTTTACTTTATGTACAATATATATTTTGTGTACTGTTCTGTTCGGCCTGTTGCCAATTTGAGAGCCAATAAAAGCGTTTAAAGACCCGTTTCAAAGATGCCCCCAAATACGGTTCAGTTCGGTTCGGCTTTGGCTCGCCTCGGCTCATCAAGTCAAATGCGTGACAGATTTTAGTGGACAACTTTTGAAAGCACACCAGAAAAACAAAAAAAAAACGAACAACAAATTTATCAAATAAAAGTCACACACTAAGCAATACCCTGTTGCCAGTGCCAGGGCATGAAATACTCTGTTTTTTACATGAAAATTGTAATTGTTTCTTTTTTTGTAATTTTTAATTAAGTAACAAGAATATCCAAGCTAGAGCATATATTTGAACTGTGCTCTATTTATTATTGTACCAAATTTTCTAAATGTCCAAAGATAGAAATACAAAGAAACACAAATAATTATATTAGCTGAACTGTCTTTTTTTCTGTCGAAACATAAAAAACAAAAAGAAACCATATCCTGCGGAATAGTATTAATAAAAAAGCTAGCTTACTTATTTTAAGTTTTAAGAAATGTTTCCAACATTCTGAAACAGTTTTTTTGACTGCCATGTATTTTTCATGCTTCTTCCATTAATCACAGGGTATACGAAATGTTAGTCAGCCGAACAAACCGTTACAAAATGTTTACTCAAATGATTTAAAGACTTTGATTACGATTTCCTTTGCTCTGTTGCAAATAAGAAACGTTAAGCAATATTCGTTAAGTAAATACAGGGTATAAAAGTGCCCAAAATGCCGCATGTTTATCTTCCTGTCAGTACTAGAGCTCATCAGTGCTGTAAAAAGGTTTTCGCTATACACTCGCGCAACTCAATTATAGGGTATGAAAAAGTCGGAAATAAAACTCCATTTTGCAGCTGTAACAGCGTACTTAGGGACTTGAAATGCAAGTTACCTTGGCTGTGCCATAGCAAATAGTTATGTGAAAAGTCACTTCACACATTTCCAAAGCTTACAGGGTATATAAATGCCAGTGAGCAGCAAATTTTTCGGTTGCTTACAACATAATGAACACTTTTTATATGCAAATAATCATAATAAGTGCCTGTGTGTGTGCGCCAGTGTGTGCGCTCTGCGCGTCTCTGCGCGTCTCTGTGTGTGTGTGTGTGTGTGTGTGTGTGTTGTTAAAGTGTTGTAAAACGCTTTTGAAGCGCTTATTTGTATGTGATTATTTAAATAATAAATGGGCGCGGGGCCTGGGTCGACTCGATCATCAACGGCGCTCATAAGTAGGCAATAACTTTTGCTTTGTTGTGGCTTGCGAGATGCCATAGTGCCCCCCCCCCCCCCCCCTCCACACTCTCTCCGGTGGAAAGTCTCAGCAAGTAGCCCGTAATGAGCATGTCATTTAACGTAATTTCAGTTGATTGTTATGGCATTACAGCCAGCAAACAATATGTAGAATGTGGGCGTAAGGGCGTGGTGTCGAGGAAAAGCGGCAAGAGCCTGGACAATGCAATATACTTTCCAGCAAGGACGAGGCCTCAGTTGGAGTTTATCTTATCAAGAGCCAAGCAGAGCAGCTGCCAAAAAGCCAAATAGAGAAACTAACCTATCTGCCAGTGTGTGTGCGTGTGCATAAATAAGAGCTAGCTGCTGTTTTGTGGCTTTTGTTGATTTTTGTTGCTTTTGAATGGTTTACTTACTGTTAACACAGTTCCAGGGCCAGGGTTAACTAGACGCTCGCAAATAGCTCGAATTATGGTCAATGGCTTACCTGTAAAGACACGTGTTTGTTCGATTAGAAGTGAGGCATCAAATCAAAGCGATGAAAGTGCACAAAATGGGTAAATGCTGAGTACTTGCCATTGTTATTGCCCCAGACAAAAAACCCATCTCATTTATGACTCTTCAACTCGCTTATGTGTATTCATGCAGCGTACTTAGTCAATACCTACGTTTTATGCATATTTATTGGTGAGCTAAATTCATCTTTATTTGATTAATATGTGATTATCGCCAAACTATCTCCCAACTGTCCTCAGCCCGTCTTCCTACCTGTCTTCCTGCCTGACTTCCTGACTATCTGCCTGCCTGTCTTTTGCCATACTATAAACAGAAACATACAAATCGAAACAGACTGGCAGGATTTATATAACTGAAGATGCAAAATATTTCTTTTATAAATTTGATTAATTTTTTATTTTATTTATTTTTATTTATTTGAGCTGTGTATTAAATTATTGCCGCCAAATATGCGAACTATATTTTTTCCTATATTTGTTATCATTTTGAGTTTTATCGTTCTTAAAGGCACTCAAATTAAACTTATATGAAAAAATACAAATAGAACTTATTCTACAGTTAAGTCTCACATGATAAAATTATCAAAAAGGTTGGTTATACTTATAAGCCGATCTGAGAGATCGATCGGATAAGACCTACGCAATCTCCTCCGCAAGCGGACTCGTCTATATCTACGTCTGCCTAGAAGACTTAGCCAGTCGATTGTAAAGATTTTCAACAAGACCAAGTCTAGGAATATTTTGCAATTCAGAAGTACCTAAGACTAGGTCAAAGTATGTTGATTTAAACAAAACAAATCTATTTCGAAATTTGAAAATACCTAAGACCGAGCACAGTATAATGAACTCGGGGAAAACAAATCTAGGAATATTTTGAAATCTCTTTAAAGTAACCAAGCAAAAGTTGGAGAAACATATTAAAATTGATTATCAAATGCACTTCTAAAATGGAGTAAAGCAAAATAAGTAAGTAAATTAATGAATGTTGCCATTGTTTTTAGCTCGCAGCACTGACCCCATTTATATTTATTATTTAGTTATTTAAACCTAACTGCACCGTGTGCCACAGCCAAGTGAAATGAATTTTCAACAACACTTCGAAGAGCTCGTTGTAATTAATTTAATTTGAATGCGCTTGCCAGTACTTGCAGTTAATAATTAAATTCATTTAAATTACATGTTAAGCGCACTCACAAAAAGCAAATGATATAAAATTTCAAATGCTATTCGAACTGCGACAAGTCATAAACGACTCGGGGAATACTGCGTGAAATGTAATTAGAATGAAATCGAATGCTGCAGCAACCCTTAGCACTTGGAGTAGTGAATGCTTCTTTAAGGGAATCAATCGAAACATATTATTTAACACACTTGCAGCTACGTGTGACCAAACAAGATACTCTAAGTTGACTAATTGCAAGATGCTCAGACAGTCTTTATACATGGCCAAATAATCCAAAAAGTCAGACAGCATCTATATAGAAATTAGAGCACACACAGAGAGAGTGAGGGCGAGACAGAGAGAGAGAGAGAGAGAGAGAGAAGCAGGGACCATCCAGGGGGGATGACGGGCGGGCGAGCGCCCAAAAGTGAAGCCTGGCCAGGCTCGTATTAGGCCATCAATGGATACAAGCAATTTCGTTTAATTAAAACATGCCAATACATTTTGGCTAGCAGCAGCAACAATAACAACAACCATCAACTTCAGCAGGCCGAACACTGAATACCCTTGCAGGCATACTAGACGCAAGTCTGACTAACTTTCGCTCCTGTGCAGAAAGCAGAAGTGGAGCTTGTAAAAGCTGAGCTTAGACGTATATATTTCCTTATAATATTTATATTATATTTTAGAATATTTTCAAATTCATTCAAATAGCTGTTCATATAGAACTATATAGTAGAGGAGTTCCAATTAAGGAAGATGTTGTTTCTAAATAAGAAACATTGTTGATTATATTCTGAAAAGCAAGGAATCATATGTTGTTTACATAGAAACTAAGTTTCTGGACTATCCTTGATATAAAGTGGGACTTAGCCTAAAAGCAGTTGTTCTTATAGAAAAAAATATATATGTATATTCCTTTTCAGACAATCGTTTTTATGAAGCTATATTAAAGAGTGGGACGAAGTTCACAAGCTTTTCTTCTTATAAAAGAAAAAAACGAATTCTCTGGACAATCATTTAACCATAGCTATATTAAAGAGTGGGCCAAAGTTCACAAGCTTCTCTTCCTATAAAAATAAACTCATTTTTTGGACTATCGTTCATATGCAGCTATAACATAGAGTTGACAGATGCTCACGAGCTTCTGCTCCTATTAAAAACTAATTTTTTGGATGATCTTTTATCTCTATCTTGATTAAAAAGAGGGCCGATGTCAAAGAGCTTTAGTTCCTATCAAAATGGAAAACTAATTTTTTGGAAGATCGTTCATATATAGCTATTTTATAAAGTGAACCGATGCTCTCAAGCTTTTGTTCAAGGAGCAAAGTAAAACAAAAAAATGCAATTTCGCTTAAGAACATAACTTTACTTACAAGAACTTAAGCACCGATCTTTCCTATGGCAGCTATACCATATAGTATACCGATCTGTCCAAGTTCGACATATGTACAGGCCGCAATAGCTTTTGAGCTGAGACTTTAGTTTTATGCTTGTAACTGAGCAGGCATATATATCTATAGCTGCTGCGGTTGTCGGGCTCACCTTTCATGTGTTACACCTTTCGTGAGAAAGAGGATAATGCCAGCTGACCGAGACAATGAATGCTACAAGAACAACAGGAACAACAACGGCAACAAAGATCAAACACATTCGAAATGCTGGCCAAAAGGCGAGCGACAAAATGCACACTTAAATTTTATGGACGAGTTGCAGCAAATGGAGCATTGTGCCGCATGCCAAAAGCCGTTACCCAAATCGCTCCCAATGCCAAAGCGGCCCTGACGTTGGGGCTAAAGAACACGATGATGATGATGATGATACTGATGCTGATGCTGATGATGATGATAATGATAATGATGTTGATGTGGGCGCCCGTCAAGTGGGACAACCCGTCGTCCTGCCCACTTGATGCTCATTACAGTCAATTGAAGTTAATGCAGCTGCCAGCTGTTTTGGCCCGTTTGCCTTCGGCTGCCTTCTGCCTTCTGCCTTCTGTTTATCTATCTGGCCGTTTATTCGGCTCTGCGCTTTCCACTTTGTTTGCAGCGTGCCAAAAAGGTAAAAAACAAAGGAAAGCAACACAAAAATAAAAAACCAAAATGGAATGAACATTTTCGCGCAGCCTGTCATTATGGCAATTTAATCGAGCGGAAATAAAGTGCTTAAACATCATAAACAAGATTTAATGTGACAAAAAAGCAAATCACAGCGAGACAAACAGCAGGGGGGCGCTCTCTGGCTGCAGCGGGGGGGTGTCCGGGTGTCCGGGTGTGTGGTGGCGCTTTGACGGGACCAACATAAATGTCAAATGGCATTTGGCTAAAGATGACAGGCAAATCCTTTTTGTCTTTTACACTCAGCGCCCCCCAAAATGAAAATGAAAACAAAAAAAAAAAACAATAATCTGACAACTACGCATGTATGCGTGCTGCCCGAAGGGGGGGAAAAGCAGGGTAACTGCTTCGTACTGTCCAGTGGGCGTGGGCGTGGGCGTCAGAATGGTTATGGGCGTGTCATAATATATCGCGCTCTAAACACATCTTCAAGCGCTCCATTTGGATTATAAAACCGTTTACATGACAGCAGCAGTTGCAACAGGACCCAGCCTAATTTTGAGAGCGGCAATGTGTGTGTGTGTGTGTTTGTGTGTGTATGTATAGGATATGCTCTAGGATACGCCATCTACCGACCTAAGTGTTGTTCTTGTTGCTTTATACCCTGTAATCGAAATGGGCTAAAAGGGTATATCGAAGTGATGTAAATGTATGGAACGGTAAGAAAGGGTATATATGCATATATATTTGTTATATATAACGACCGAGCCGATATAACCATATTTGCCTATCTAACCATGTCGCCATCTCTCCGTCTGTCCATCCGGCATGTTTGCATATCATGCATAGAACGAATCTTTCTCGTCACAAATATCGATAAATATCGGTTCTTAAACCAAAGTCACAGCTGTTTAAAACACCATAGAAGAAGTTCGGTATATTTATTGAGCAAAAAATATCACATTTTGGTTACTTCCCCCAGCCTTAGATGCCATAAAATGTCCCTCATTTATCAAGCAATTAACACAGAAGTTATTCAAAGACAAATGTTTTCAGCGTGTGGGGTCAAGGAGAGAAATATCACAGCCGCTGTCCAAAGTGTGGAGCGCAGATTCCGACAACTCAGAAGTGTGGTTACAGGGCATCTCCCAGTCGGGATACTAGTCCCTCCGACTAGCCCACTCTTAGTTATTGTTTCCTTTTTATTTTTTTGCGAACGACACCTTTCGGCTTATCTAAATATTTGAGCTGGTGCTTCCAATGTCAATAAAACGAAACGAAACTGTAAGCCGAAAGAGAGGGCAGGAGCAGAAAGGGGAGGGGTGGACAGGGACAAAGGTATGAGTATGATACAAAAAGGGTGCTCAAAAATACAGCACTCTACGGCATAAAAGTGGGCAGAGTAACAAGTTCGAGTTAAATTCTTATTTATGCACAATTTTTTTTTTAATACGATAAGGGTCAAGTTGTATATGACCTAACCACTTGACTTAGATTTATGTTAAAATAAAAAAGAAATAAACAAAAAAAATGGATATAATCGAAAACTGTGCATATTGTGGAAGAATACTATGAATTAAATTTAATTTAATAATTAAATATTCGAAATTGATCCGAATAAATCGCTTTAATGAGCGGGTATTTGATTATTGAGTAAATAACTCTAAGACTGCACAGTGACTCTCAAACCATGACTGAAGCAGAAATTAATTTGTATGATTTGTGGGGGAGTGTCGAGGAATAAAAAGGCTTCAAGTGAAATAAAACCATATTTTAATCCATCAAAATGAAACAAATCAAGTAATTGATTTGACCCGGTTAAGATTTCTTTTCGGTTTATTTAACGACAATCCAAACGTGCATATTTCGCAATCAATCATTCAATCAATCAGGCAAACGACGGTCACTTGACGCGCTTCACACATCGATCATCGAGAAATTCCAAATATGTTGCGTTTATCACTGGAGGTGATAGCATATAATTTGGGGCAACAACAACAAATCAAGCACTTGAATAGCTATCAAGGTAATGCCCCATCAATAAGTGTCTTTGTCTGGCACCAGACACTTAATCAGAGTCCTTATCAAAAAACTAAAAACATATAATAACAAAAAAAAAAAGAAGCAAAGAATATAACTAACTTGACCAGAAACAAAGAAGCTCGACTAATTTTCAAGTTTATTATTGAAGAAACGCGCTTTTTGACTATTCACGACAAGTAGATGCTCTTTACCCATATCTCAAGTGTACACCAAATACATATGGACATATTTATTGCAAATTCAATTGTTACATTTTATTCAAAAACATCAGAGAGTGTTGCCACTTCGTCGAGTTGGCAACGCTGTCAAATGTGAAGAGTGTTGGTAAATAAAGTTGACAAGGAACGAGATTATAAAAACTTGGGACTGTTACAATAATTAGGAAATACATATAATATATATAATACATGCATGTATACCTGCATTTATTTCACAGATACAGCACACAGACACACACACAGATACTCCTTAATATTCCCTTAATATTCCTTCCTATTCTTCCCAACCAACAACGGATACAACACCAGCCAGCAAAAATATGTAAAAAAAAAAACTAACTTAACTAAAATCATTCAGTTGCCCACTAAACCTATCGATACGCCTTTTACCTCAGTTCAATTTGCTTACAGGGCAGCCAAATCGAGCAAATAAATACGCGAATAAATATAAATAAAATTGAGTCTGCGGTTCGCAGTGTCAAGCGTTTCAGTTGTCAAGCGATGACAGTCACATTAACAGCAGAAGCAACGCTGAGAAAGAGCTTATCAAAAATGCAATCAAATCGAAACTAAGGCACACTCGACTAACAACAGTAAAAAAGTGTGTGTTATCTTTGAGGGGAATTCGTTGAATCAATCAAATCAAAACAAATCAAATCGAACCGTAACGAAATAATAACATATTTAATCAAAATATATCAAGCAATTTGTAAACAATAATTAAAGTTGAGTTAGGCAACGAAAACGTATATCAATCAGGCAACCTTAAAATAAGAAGTAGCCAGTGTTGGTAAATGCAAATCGTAGACAAAAGTGCTGTGTAGTTGCTTTTATGTTTAACGACTGCCTTGCATTTATCCAAATTAATTTTGTGTTATAGCAGTGCTGTTAAGTGAACATTGCAGTCAACAGTGTTGTCAGTGGCTCAAACTTCGGTGGCAGTGTTGGAAAATGTTTTCATCAAGCGTAAATTACTTAGATTTTATATTTTTACACTTCCCGCTAATCAGCAATTGGTATTTGACTGGCATGTTTTTGAGCATAGTATTGGTAAACGCCAAGCGCTGCCAGTATTGTCAGAATTGTCAAGAGGCTCAAACTCCGATGCCAATGTTAGAAAATGTTTTCGTCAAGCTTAAATGACTTCGGTTTTATATTTTTTTACACTTTTCGCTAATCAACAATTGGGATTTGTCTGGCGTGTTTCTTAGCACAGTGTTGATAAACGTCAAATGCTGACAGTTGGTCATTCAAATGTGAACACTCTCTGCCAGCGTACTCTCAAGAAGCTTATCTATAAAACTTTAATTATTATTCTAGCTAATACGCAAGTATCAATAAAATTCAAATGATGGCAAGCAAAACAATATAAGCTAATAAATCAAATTGCATTCAAAGCAAATCAGTTTCAGATGCGACGTAATCGCATATAGCTCAATTAGTTGGCCAATTGCCTCCACGTTGATTTAACATAAATCGCTCTCTCAATATGCAAAAACGAATATGCAGTCACTCACCCAACCCCAAGCCATCCCCATCCCCATCCCCAACCCCATACTCATCCCTAACCCCAACACCAGCCCCAGCCTCGACCGCAACCGCCTTCAAACTCCAGCAGCTATAAGCTGTCCATTCTCAGCTATTTACAGTTGATTGATATCAGCAATGGTGGCAACATGGCGCAGAGAAGGGGGGGGGGGGGTGTGTGGATGCCATATGGGTTTTCAACTGCCGCAGACTAAAGCTGGCATTAGATGCCAATGTAAAGCACGAGGCAAAGTAGAATACGGAATACAGACATCTACATGACAACCATGTTGTCAGACACACGCACACAAGCAAGCAGTCACACACACACACACACACACACACACACACACACACACACACACACACACACACACACACACACCCACACCCACACCCACACACAGCCTAGACAATCTTTCAAGCATATGAAGTGGCTCGGTGTATGTGTTTTGATATTTGCATTTGCGCTGCTGACAGCGCCTAAGCGGCCATTTTATCATGTCTACTTAACAGCAAACACACGCACACACACGCACACACACACACCACCGCCTACACTCTGGTATGTATGATATGACAAATGATATGACACAACAAACAAAATATGAAAGCAACTCACCTAAGCAAACAATATCATACGCAGTTTCAGATTTATCGATAGAATGGGATTTGAAGGGATGCTCTTAATTACAATAATACATACTTGGAAACACCTTAAACGTACACTGTTATACACACACAGATCTAAGAGCTATTATTATGTAGTTAATATTATCATGTTTCTATTAGGGCCTTCGGCTAAGATAATGCGACAGGGGTACGGCAGTCTGGAGTTTGAGTCAGCATCATGGTACCAACTGGTCGAACAACTGTGTGTGGACAACTCATTTAGCGAGCGCTGCATTTAACTGTATATAACTGTTAGTCTTAATAAACTGACTGACTGATTGACTGATTGATGACCAATCCACAGCACAAACCGTAAGAGAAAGGAACTGCAAATCATACTGCAAATACTTTATTAGTGCATGTATATTGAGACACATATTCAATTTTAATTTTTTTCTTTAATAAATAATCCGCGTATAATCTCAAACTCTCTAACATTATGTAAAAAAGATATAATGTACTTGATTTGCGAAGAGGCATGCACAAAAACAGAATGTTGATATCGATATTTATCGATTAAATGGAAAAGGAACAATGTGTCGAAATATCTTTGCACACTCCAAATGAATATTGACAAAGATCTTTGTTAAGAAGATGATTTGATGAAAAAACACATAAATAACTTTGTCTCTTCAGAAAGCCGAAGAGTTAAAACCCTTGATATCGATATTTATCGATTAGGTGGAAAAGGAGGCATTCTTTAATTCATTAAAATACCTTAATAAATATTAAAAGAAAAGAGATATTTAATAAGTAGAAACACATACATAATAATTTGCCTTTTCAGAAAACCGAAGAGCTAACCCTTGAAGGTACATTGTTGAAAAACGATTGTTTTCGCCGTTTCGGAGGGTTGTTCCTGTTGATTTTTGGAGCATAGCAAGAAGCGTAGACATTGAGCTGGTTAAATATATATTTCGTAATCACATCATAATAGCCTTTGCGTGGTTACGAGTTAAATTAAGATCAGCCCTGCTTTTGATTACTCGTGAAGCAGGCCTGGCAAAATGCTTTTAGCAATGAGTTGTACAAATATTTTAGTTTGTGCGAGACTTCAAATTAAAGTAAAAATATAAAAATTTGAAAAAAATTGTAAAAAAAACCTACAAATAGTTCGGTTCAAGCTGTTTGCCGCCTTCCGCTAAAACCAACTCCTAACAAAGAAAATAACAAGAAAAGGAAAAAAGAAAAACGACCACCACATTCCATATGAAATAAGAAAAAGCATATAGGCAAAACCGGAAAAAAAAACAACACACAATTTTTGGATATAACCCTCTTCCCAAAGAAAAGAAACAAATTGCAAAAGAGCCAAATGTAAGCCAAAATAAGTTACTCAAGGGACATAGCTAGAACAGAGAGCGTGAGAGAGTGAAAGAGAGAGAGTGAGAGAGAAAAATAGTGAGCGAAAGACAAAAAGAGAGCGAGCAAGAGAGCGTGAAGATAATAAAGCATGGCATCCAAATATATATTGCCCTGTTTCCGTCTGAAGAACAATCGCACGAAAAAGGAAAAGGATAACGAATGCCTGGCCTATCGGAATGAACTGGTCGAGGCGCTCGATCGTACCAAAGGTAAGCTTGAGGCCAGCTGGAAGGCATTGGACAATATCGTCTCCAAGCCGGACTATCAACGTTTGAGCGGACAACTCTACGATGTGCTGTATACGGGCGGCCTGCTAACCAGCGATGGCAAACTGCCCACGCGCGGCGATCTGAAGCTCCGGACCAGCTACTGTGTGTTCAAGACACACGATGAGCTCAATGCGCTGCGTGTTTACGAGCAGCTTGTGAAGCGTTTGCGGCGTCGCCACAAGCATCTGGATGTGGCTTTCGAGTCGCATGCCCAGCGTCTGTTAACGCTGCTCGGCGGCTTTGAGATGGGCGCACGCCGGCGTCTGGCTCTCCTGATGGCATTGTATCTAATCGATGGGCAAATCAATCCGAGAACGCTGCTCGCATTGGGCCAGCAACAGGCGAGCATTGATGAGGGTCTGGCCCTGGAATTTATGCTGGTGGTGTGCAGCACATTGAAGCGCGAACGTGGCGCCAATTACATGCTGCAAATGCTCAAGAAATCTGGTCTCGATGGCAAAATTATAAGCTTCATGCCGCCAATGCTACGCAGCGATCTATATTTTCAGCAGGTCTATCAGGAGAGCGATTTGAATGAGGTAATAAAGCTGCACGAGACACGGGCCGGACAGGAATTGCGCACACGTTTGCAACAGCGGCTGCTCGACGATTTTCACGAAAAGCTGCCCCATGTGGAGGTGGTGCGAAATGTGCGTCAATTCCAGCGTGAGCATCACATGTCCGATTCGGAGGTGATCGGCATTGTCTGGCAGACGGTCAATAGTAATGCCAGTTGCGGCAGCTCGGCCAATTCCAGTCCGGAGCAGACCATACGCAAGCTGCAAATTTATGCACCGCTGTTGAATGCACTTTGCAGCACGGATAGCGCACAGATTGCTTTGCTGATGCGGCTCCAGGAATGGTGTTATGAGCACCATGCGCTCTTCAAATCCTTTGAACGTTTTGCGGTACATCTGTATCGGGCGGGCGTTATCAATGAGGATGCCATCGTACGCTGGTATGAGGTGGATCACATTGATAAGGGCAAGGTTGCATTTCTGGATCAGATGCGTCGCTTTGTCCACTGGCTGCACAGCGATAGCGATGCCAATGCCCGTGTCGATTATAATACCTATTTGACAAATCGCCGACAGACACAGCAGCGCAGCCAGACCATATATAGCGATGTCATCGGGCCGAGCCTAAATGCCAATATTAACTTTGCCAAATACTCATAGATTCACATTCAACACATATCTAACATATACTAACACATGCATATTCGCACTATTAGCCATTGGCCTTCACATTTTCAAATTTTTCGCCCATTCAATCGCACTTTTAGCCGCAATGTACTAGCGTATGGTTGCATCCAGAGATCCAATTGTAACACTAGCAACATCAATAAACAATAGAATCGACAACAACACCAATTGTTTTTTAATTATTTATGGTTGATAATCAGAAATTTACAAAATGGCACCACAAGGCACAGTCAAGTTCGATATCAGGTGGAAGCAGGCATCTCCCAAGCCATTAAATACATTTATGTATATGTATATATATATATTTGTATATTAGAAGCCGTGCCGCTCTAGCCATGTCCCTCCATCTTAGAGAACGTGCATCCTTCTAGTGCACAAAAAAACTGAGTTATCGATCATCGATAGCTCGTCCAGCTTCCAGAAAATCAATACCAATCGATATCGGAATTCTGTTCCTCAAGAGTTGCCAGATATCTTGGTGCATATCTCACATTTCCAGAATATTTAATTTCTTTGTACCTTCCTGCGTTTTCCTCTGTAATACACACATTTCAAAGGCAAAGCCTAAGGAATTGGTATTTACCCCTATTTGCATGCCATTTTTATGCCCTGTAAATTTCATAAAGATCGGACAACAAGAACCGAAGTCAATCAAAAAAACATTTCTCTTAGTGTGGAGAAAAAGAAGCAGAACACCTTGTGGGTTTTTTCGTATATTTCTTTCGTATATATGTAAATCTATATATCTTCTATTCAAGTTTCCCGACTAGAGCACTTTTATTATGTTTTGGGTTAGTTCTTAGTTTCTAAGCCCAGCACTAAATTTCATCTAAAAATAAGCTTCTGTTTTTAGCATAAGCATCCTATCTCATTAAAAACGGTACATTTTTCTTATGCCAAAAAGACAAAGAACGATTAACTCTATCTACCCCGTACCAACTTGATCAGGAGGATATGCTGAGCAGATTGTCCGACTGTTTATCTGTCCATTCGTCTGTTGAAAGTAAAAACTTGTCCATCTCGAAAACATATAGAAACTGGAGTCTGATAACTAAAAACATATTGTCGTATATCATAAGGTGATCGGAGTTATCCCTGCACATTCTATAGTATCGATAAATATCGATTTGCAAGGTTTTAGTATGGCCAGCTCGGATCATTTAATCTGCAATTTTTGTACACAGATTTGTATTAAATAATATATTAGCTTTAAAAGAATTCTTTCCATTACATATGTGTGCATAAAAGGCATGTTTTTGTCGCAGGGTATTTTCTCGTCGTGCACTTCAGAGAGTTGGGCACTCTTTCCTATTTAAGGCTGCCAGCAACCTTCTGACAGCGAATTTCTGAAGTCCTGTAATATTGTTAAGAGTAGGCTTAAAAGGGGTCTTTTTTATATTAGTTTCAGATTTTCTATTCTTCGGCTGCAGTTAATGCCGACCGACCTTTTGGCCTTGAATGAAAATCACAAGCATTCCTTTGATCAAACGCAACAAACAGCTGACAACACGCCGCCATCCACACTGCCAACAATCACCACAAAATGCTGCGGGATGAACTGCTGCAAATCCACCCGCCCGCCCCTTCACGTACGACCATGCAACAGCTTGCAACTCAAATGGCGATTTAATTGAGTTAGCGAGCGGAAATTATTGAATTTTACATGAGTGCATTCTCGATTCAATTAAAACGCGATATGCCACACAAAAATTTCAACTAAAAAGATAAAAAGAAAAAATGCACAGTATGCTCTAGTCGGAGAGTAACCGACTAGAAGATACCCAGCACATAGCGACAGGCCTCCGTTACAAATATTCTAGCTTCCTTCTTTGTATTCTATTTTTATTTACTTTTTAAAGTCGACAAAATCTTTTAACATCCCCGAGACGTTGGGGCTCTTTTATTTGCCCATCCGGCCAGCGATTCACAACGAATTTTGAGTTTGCAGCTACAAATGAAAATACTTGATATATATATATACTCTTCTAGAAGCTACATGTCAAGTTTGGTGACTCTAGCTCATATTATTTGCCGAAATTGCTCAAAAAACAGGATTTCGATATCGATTTGTATCGATGACAGACGGACATGGCTAGATCAACTCGGCTATTGATGCTGATCAAGAATATATATACTTTATGGGGTCGGAGATGCTTCCCTCTGCCTGTTACATACATTTGCACAAATACATTATACCCCTTTTACCCATTTTTAATGGGTTCAGGGTATAAAAAGGGAGATAAACGTTATTAAACAGATTGAAGAAATTTGTAATAGAATATAGAAAATATATGGGGGGTAAAGAGATAGTGAAGGGAAATTATAAGTACACACACATATACACACGTAGTTTACGCTACGGCTGTGCTTCTGCATTTTTGAATAACTTCGGTGCTTATAGTCCGATCATTATAAAATTTGAAAGGCATAAAGCGTAAGACTCTGCCTTTAAAAATGCGTGCTTTTTCAGTTTTGAGTAGAATGGCAGGAGCTATTCAACAAGGAAAGACATTCTTCATCTGTTTATACCATACGAAAGATGGAATCTTTACACCAACTTTGGTCTATCTAGCTCTTATCATTTTCGATATGTGCCACTCAAAACCATGTTTAAAGCTGATTTTTATCGAAATTATATATCGATCGACGTAGCTCGTCGCCCTGATCAAAAATATATATACCTTATGGGTTCGAGTATGTTACCTTACCACTGTTACACACATTTACCGATTATACGCTCTATTTACCCATTCTCAATGTGTTAAGGATTTAAAAATGCACTTAGTTGCAAATATGTGAAAAGACAGCAGCGTAAACAAGTTCATGCCACAGATTGTCGATCATTTGTGGTATGCTTGGTGCCACGCACGTGCCTAAGCCAGAGGGCTGTCGACAACAGAAAACTCTAGCCACATCCCGAGGCGCTGCCTGGAAAAAAAAAGTTGCTGGTTCATTGCCAGCCTTGGCAATGAAAAGTGTTCACGGAGGCATCCAGTTAAGCGACCAAACTTAAATCCAAGCAAATAACATTTTTGCGGTCGGGTGCAACCGACTACCCGATACTCGTCAAAGAAAAGCTTAAAGCTGGCTGACTGGTAACATTTTTAAATGTGTGTAAGATATATGTTTGGATCGATATTTATCAGCAGTTATCTTTCTTTCACGTCACAATAGCTACAAGAGATTTTACAAACTTGCCGCCAAGCACCTAGCAGGCGCAGTTTCAAGCTTTTCATTTAAATCTGAATTGCATTTAAATGGACAGAGGAAAGGGCAGCAAGACGGGCACAAAACGAATATACCCGATTCATGAACGAGTATAAATGCAACCAAGATAAGAGCGCACAGCTACACAGGCACGGATATATATGTATATATGTATCTTATATACCCTACCTTTCGCAAACAGATGTTAAATCCTATTAAAATCAGAAATAATTGAAAAGTAAAGATAAGCACATGCTTTCACATAAAAGCTGGACTGAAACCATACCCTATAAAGCTATTTAGCTTACCCCTGTAGACCTCAGGGGCTTAACTGACAGCACAATCAGGTTCTCTCTTTAACTTTCTATTATATTTTAATTTTTTCAGATATTTTACACCGTTTCACTGGCTCTGCGACCATTTTGCTTCATTTCTATGACAGCCTATTTGAAGTTGATTTTCTCTGATACTTACTCTCTCTTTTGTCTCCTCTCACCCACACACTTCTCTTGCCGCACATAATCATCATGTCTAAATTGTCCCATTCCCGTTTATCTAGCATACTCAAACGTCTCACTGGCATTTTGCTCTGCGACTCTCTCACAGCGCTCTTCAGCGCAATTAATTTGTTTGTCCAATTTTCTTGGTGTCGCATTCTTAAACGTCTCACTGGCTGCGCTGGCCTTTGCTCATTTTGTTATTAAGAAATGCTCACAAACATATAAACGCACGTTGGATTCCTTTTGCCTCGGCTGTGCGTCCTTCGCGGAGGACGCCCGGCAAATATTATAGGAAAAATGATTGCGCTCGTTGCTCAGAGCCATTCGCAACATAAGCTGCAATAACAACAGCAGCGACAACTTGGCCAAAAGGCAGCCAAGACAACAACCAGGACGACCTCCAATTAGAAATGGTTTGCTATTTGGCCGCCTGCATGTTCTTGTGTGTGTGTGTGTGTGTATGCCTGTGTGTGTGTGTATGTGCGCGTGTGTAGTTATGCTTGTGTGAAATTTAGCGCGCAATACTGCCACACACACACACACACACACGCATACCCACGCATACACACACAGGCACCGATTTATGCCCGACAGTCAGCAAGGAGCAGCAGCAACGGCAGCCAGCAACAGTTTCACCTTTACGCCATATTTATGTTTGACACCGCACACACACACACACACCCTGTCCTCTCTCTCTCCCTTTCTCTCTGTCTCTCTCTCCATCTCTCTCTCTCTCATTCGCACGCTTTCGACTGGCTCGCAACCTTTGCTGGCGGTGACGTTGCTTTTGACCTAGTAAAATGCAACAGCGTTAAAGTCAAAGTGCGATGTTTTTGCAGTTGTTGTTTGTGAGCTGTTGTTGTTGTTGCTGTTGTTGTAGCTGTTGTTGTTGCTGTAATTGTTGTTGCTGTGGCCGTAACAAATGCAATCGCTCGTGGCAGCAAAAGCAACACCATCAGCCGCACAGTGATTCCAATTTCTGTGCAACAGTATGAAACTAGAAGCTCTTTTCAGTTGCGACTGACCGACCTGCAAATACCCTGTAGCCAGTTATAGCATGTACAAAATAGCTTACTTTTTAAAAAGTTAATAATATTTTTGTGCAAAGGTTGGTAGCTGGCAACAGAAGGCTTTACCGATTACATAATGTATATACATATATAAGTATATATATTTTCTGGATCAATCGACTTAATGAAGACTGACTGTCTGTCCTTCTGTCCAATATGTATGAACGCGTCAGTCTATGAGAACTTTAGCGACAGAGACTTTATCGCAAATCGAAATCAATCGTTATCTACTATACAAACTACACAAAGTTTCGATATCTACAGCTCTTACAAATACTTGAGATACTTGATATACATATACTATTCAAGAAGCTACATGTCAAATTTTGTAGACTCTAGCTCTTGTAACTTACGAGATTTGTTGCAAAAACAGGATTCCGATATTGATTTTTATCTTGGATTACTTGGAAACGGGACAAGTTAGATCGACTCGGCTATTGATGCTGATCAAGAATATACATATATACTTGATGGGGTCGGAGCTGCTTCCCTCTGCCTGTTACATACATTTGCACAAATACATTATACCCTTTTTACCCATTTTTAATAGGTTCATAGGTATACATAATAACTGTTTTTTCTACATGACAAAGATAGAGCTATGAATATTAAGTCCCGAAAATATGTAGCTACCTTTGCAGCTTGATTGGGATGGCTTGTTATCGATAACAGAAATCGATAGGCAAATTAACTGGAAAGCCGCTAGCTTACGAAAAACTCATCAGCAAATCTCACACCCATTGGGCCCCATTAAGTTTTAAGCGTAGCAACGTCAAATTGTACCACTGTGCGACAGTGAAACGAAGCAATTTTGTGCAGCTTGCGAGCGTTTGATGGAGTCAATTCGCGTGTTTTGCCTGTCTGTGACAGCAAACGCAGCGCCCATCTGGGCAGCAACTGCACCACCTGCTCCACCTGGGCACTAACTAACTAGTTAAGCACCTGCAGCTGCCATTGTTGCTAGAAGCACATGCAAATTTTAAATATGTCTTACGTTTGAGTGTTTGACTGTTTGCCGGCCTATAAAGAAAATGCTACGAATGTGTCTAGGATATGTACATAAATATATGTATGAATATATACATATATGTATATGCATGTAAATGAAAAAAGCGAAAGCATTTGGACATGGAAATTAAAGTGCTGCTCCATACGTTTCGGGCTTTTATTTTGGTTGCAAGTGATTCAGTGCGGCTACTAAAAACAAGGCCAGGCGGTGCTTGGTAAATAATGTATGAATCCGTTGTCCAAACCCACTATATTTAGGGCTAGTTCATATATATATATATATATATATATATATATGTGTGTGTGTGTGTGTGTGCAATGAACTTTCACACTGCAGCGTATTGGGAACAAAATATTTATAAATATAAAACAAATGGCTTAAATGAGCCCAGTAAGAAATATTCATGTAGAAAACTCAAAAAAGATATGAAAGTGCAGAGTACCTTTCGGGCAGCCAAAACTTTAAAAGCCACGTAGATATATGTCAGATTTACGATATAAGATACACGATATTCGATATACTAAGCCGTAAAACGATATACGATAGGCTAAGCCCCAAAATCGATTTATGATATAACAAGTGCTGAGCCGCAAAATGATATACGATATACCATATACTAAGCCCCAAAACGATATTCGATAACCAATATGCTAAGCCCCAAAGCGATAGACGATATACGATATACGATATGTTAAGCCGCAAAATGAAGTACGATATATAATAAACGATATTCCAAGCCGCTAAAAGATATACGATACAAAATACGATATGCTTCGCCGCCAAAAACAATACACGATGTACCATATGCTAAGCCGAAAAAAAATAAAAAAAAACGATTTTCATACAAAAACGCATAATCAGCCGATTGTTCCTATAGGTGATTTATCATACACTACAGGACATTATATATTACCCGATTTGCCAGGACCAAGTTTTTTTTTTTTAAAGTTTATGCATTACTTTTCCACACTCTTGTTTTCAGATAGTCAGATAGTCAACCGGTCAGGAGCACACATAGTCAAAGCTTGTAATTGTTGAACTTAATTGGGACACCATACAAAAATAAATATTTGAAACAAAATCGTTATTGTTCTACAGCCGAATTTTGTTGTCAAAATTTATTTAACACACACGAGCGAGTCTGTTGCAAATATTGCCAAAATGTATTGTTAAAAGCCGCAACAGGACAAAGCTTTGATAACGTAAGTCAATTAACACGCATTGTCAATGCACGCATACAGGCAAAAACATGCGCACACCCACACACACATACGCATGCCCATGCATAAAGCTAGAGATACACAGATACAATAAAAGTCCTGTGGCAACAACTGCAATTAACTAAACCATGTATGACTTTCTCCCTCTCTCCCTCTCTCTCTCTCTCTCTTTTTATCTCACGCTTTTCATCTGTCTCTTTTTTTCTCACTCACTCTGTCCCGCTTTCTCTTGCTCGCTTAGCAATGTGTTTGATCTAAAGCTTTTTTGTTTGGCTAATTGTAGATAAAGCAATAGGACAGTGTACGAAAAAAAAAACTATTTGCGCCAGAGATCGGATAAGCCAAAATAAATGTGCTACAACGATTAGTTTTAAATAAATTCAAGACTGTATTTTGCAGCTGTAGTAGTCGCTCGCAAATCAGAATCTATATCCAAAGCTGATTCTAATTGATTGCATATATTACAAATTAAATACCTTTTATGCACACTAGAAAATAAACTACTCTCATGTAAGAACTTCGACGCGTAGTTTTGAATATGTTCAAGTATTTCAAGTATTTCTTTATCAACATGTTTTACTAAAGAATTTCTCTTAAAATTTAATTTTTCATGTTTCATTTCCAAACGTTTCGCCGTTTCAGTTCCAAATGTAGCAGGCAAAGCACAGTAAACCCTTTGCTTCCGCCTTAAATAGCCCATTTTCAAAAGTCACCCAACTTAGTTGTAAAATTTTCTGCTAGTATCAATCTGTTTACCAAACTGTTACGGAAAATATATATGTACATACTATGGGTTAAATAAATTCCACCCACAAGCGTGGAATATCAGTGAAACCCCGTTTCATGCTAATTTGTTATTTTGCTCTACATTATTGAAAGTTGTGTGGAAAAAAGTTATTTGAGCTTTGGAGTGTAACTTTTGAGCCCCAAAAAGCCGTATGGTGCCAGCTCGTAAAAAATGTACATATTATTTGCTTAATTTATTTACAGTGTAAAATTTGCACTTGGCAAAGTTTTAATTAAAATTTGAGGAGTTGCGCTTCATTTGATGAATTTCGAAAATTCAAGCGAAAACGATATCAATTGAAGCCAAATCAAAGCCAAAAGGGAAAGGCCAATTAAACTGGCCACAAAGGAATGCAGGCATAAAAGGATAACAGACAGGCAGCGGCAGCAGAAGAAGGCGGAGCCAAATGAAAGGGTTGTTGGGATGGGCCACAGGTGCGCAGGTGCACGGGTGCACAGGTGCAGGAACTGTGCATTAGGATATGGTAGACAAGTGCACTGTGCTCTGGCATTGTCTTATTGCTATTCAACTGAAATTTTGTGCTCTACTGATTCCGCTTATCGGGCAAAATGCATCGAATAAGTGGGCGAAGCCAGTCACCCACACACACACACACACACACACACACACACACACACACTTCACACATTTATCTAAACCAAAGTCAAAGCAAAGCGAGTCCGGCTTTTGGGCTTGTTTGGCTTTATATAGCTCTGGTCTCAACTAACATCAACCCTTCCTCCACAACCTCCACCCCCCCTCCCCCCTCCCCCTCACAACAGAAATGATGTCGACTTATTGCTTATAAGACAACAGCTAGCCACGCCCCTCGTCGCATACACTCCCACACACACACACAAACACAGTCACTTATTGTTAACTCTTTGGTTGTCTCAGACTGAGGCTGCCATTCACAATCAGCAGGAGGGAAAGACCGTAATTGAAATGCCATGCGGCAAGCGGCAATGTGGCATGCGGCTCTGGAATTGCAAATACGCCGTGCTGCCTCCAACTGCCCGCAACAAAGTATTTGTCAGTCGAAATGAACAGCAACAAATGCAACGCAAATGCAGGTAAAAAACTTTCGTGGAAAAACCAAAAAAAAAAAAAAAAACAAAGAGGGTCAACGCGAACAAGAGGGGCGGCAGAGGCGGGAACATATTAAATAATATTGTTCAAAAAGACAAACAGCCGATTGCCGTATTTAAAAATAAAAAATCACACAGAAAGATAAACAAGCTGAATGGATTGACAAGCGCGTAGAAGAGTGGAACATGCTATACCCTATAGCTGTTACATATGGGGAAGCTTGCCTATGAAGTTGAACTTTTTGACAATAATGTTCGAAATGTTTCATGCACAGTTTTCAGTTTCTTTTTCTTTCGTTCTGAGTTTCATTGCCAAATGTTTCATATTTCATTTTCAAAAATTTCTATCTGAACCAGGCTCACGAACTGAGCACTAAGACAGGGAGTTGGAACCGGGAACCGAACTGAACAAGAAAATATAGACTTGATGGGGTCGAAGATGCTTCCCACTGCCTGGTTTACACATTTGCACAAAAGCATTTTACTTTTTTACCCCATTTCCAAATGGTTCAGGGCATAAATATTGTATTGCTTGCTCAAATCTAACCATATTACAGGACATTTGATAAACGTCAACAAAATCAAAGCACAAAATGCAAAACGTGACTTTAACAGCAAACGTCGACTGAGCCATCAACTGTCTTAACTGAATAGCTGATTGACCAGCGAACCGACTGACTGACTGACTGACTGACTGACTGACTGACATTTGGTAAATTTGTAAATTCGTTTATCCCGGCGCGCGACAAGTGTCAACAAGACAAAGTTCTTTAAATATCAATAGACGCCAGGCCGGAACGACTGGGGGGTTGTTGGTGGGAGGTGAAAATACACGAGGTGAAATCTGAAGGTTATTATTGAATCAATGGGCGCATTCACATATACATATATATATATATATATATATTTATGACTCTTTGGCTGAGCTTTACTTGGCCCATTTGCATATTTGGTTAATTGAAATTGATTTTTGTGTCGAAAACAAAAGTCGAAGCGCTGCATGCAAACGAATGTTGGTCACACTGAGCAGCGGAACAGCGGAATGAAACAGAGCGAGAGCTGGCCGTGACAGCTGGTGGATTCAAACGGGCCAAAACGAAGAAAGTACAGTCACCTTGCGGTTGCACTTAAAAAAAAAATCAATTTCAATTTGAACTAACGAAAATTATTATGCAACTCGTGGACCGGCGGTACAGCGCGGGTAGCAGGGCGCAGGGGCGCGGGGCATAGCTCTGAAATTCGCGACTTGGCTGGAAACGGACTGAAAGAGACTGTAGACTGCCAGAATAACTTGCAAGTTAACCACAAAAGCCGACCGAGTTGTTCTTGCTACACTTCTTGTTCAGCTAGCAGAGGCACAGGGTTGGTTCAAGGGGGATGCGGGACGCGGGAATTGGGGGGCTAGGACAACCGCAGTAACCGCTCGCCAGGCGCACTCAGCGAACTGCGGCCTGACCTGCTTATACTAGAGAGCTAAGCGCAGTGGGTTGAAATCTAGAGTGCTCGCTAGGGGGAATGGAAGGGGTTAGGGGGACGGTTGGACGTTGCATGGGACAATGTGGCAAACAGTTTGTGTTTGACTATTTTGTGTGTTGCGTGCAACATGCACACACAGTGGGTGGCTAGTTGGTTGCTTGGGTGGTTGCTTGTGACGTCAATGAACACACGCACCACCAAGTTGACAACAATGCAACAGACAGACAGACACACAGAAACAGAGCGAGGGAGCACTGTGTGTGTGTGTGTGCGGTGCGGGGCGGTGCGGAAGCACAAACTGCAGTCCAACTTTAGTGCAATGCAATGACAAATGATTAATCACAAGAAGAAGAAAAAACGGCACAAAAAACAAATGCGAAAAAAAAAGTGGAAACAAAACGCGACCGGTGGGAAAATTGCAGAGCATGACAAATGTTTTGACCCAAACTCGGCTAACAGCACGCCCGAGGAACCTAAATATACATGAAAAATGCAAAAATAAACGAAATTAATTCGCAATATGCCAAAAATATATTAAAAGTATATAAATAAATTACTTGAAATATACAAAGTATAAAAACGAAGAGTTTGACTTCGATTTTTCTCGCGACGCTTTTCCTTTTCCTTCGACGCTTCGATGCGTTGCAATTCTCAACTACTTTAAGCTTCCAGTTGTTTGAGTTGATAGCAAAGTCTGCTTTGGATAGAACCAGAAGGTTCTTGAAATTGCTTTCAAGACACGACCTGCTCACACTTTGTCGAATTTTCGTTAGAAGCATATTTAAGTTATAATGCAAAAAATAAAAATATATTGACAATTAAATAACTTAAATAGCGTGGCACAAGCTCTCACAGTCCGAAAATAGAAAAATCTCGGACAAAAGATTTTCATAAAATTTACAAAATACTAACTTGAAATTCGTAAATTAGCAAAACCTTTTAGTTATCCCGTCGTTTCATTCACTTTAAAAACGTTTTCTCGCGTAACTATCATTGTTTTTAGCTAACTGTGAGCAGGAGCAAAGCTGTACAAACGGGCAAATATAAAATATCGCCATCGTGCTATTAAAAACTTTTGTAATATCTCTGAGCTTTTAATATTAATGTTTTATTTAACAACGCTCGCTCAGTGGTTGATGCAAAAACAAACAAGAAAGCGGCACGCCGCAAATTTAATATCTTTGCCTTGCGGTTTTGCAGATATGTGAAAATAGTGAAGCTAATAAATGCCGAGTTTGATGAAAATATCTTGAAAAACTGAATATCCTTTTTTGACCGATTCTTCCCATAGAGCTGTATAATATAGTAGTGCGATCTTGATAAGATTTCGATTCTTTATAAACAGCATATCTTGATAAACAAAAGACTTTTCCATATAAGAACATACTTTTTGAGCGACTACCTTGGCAGCTCGCTTTGCCTCGCTTGTAAACGGTTATACGCGGCTTTAGAGATCTGGTGCCAATCTGGAAGCAATCGAAAGAGAGTCAAATCTCTTCAAATCACGATTCTGCGTAGGACCTATATACTACGTGCGCAACAGCGTTCTTCACAGAGACCTGAAGATCCTCTGGGTCGAAGAACGAGTTCTAACCCAATTCTAACAAATTACAATCAACCTATGACAATGGAAAGTTGAATCAATAATCTGTAAGCGTATAAGGAAACTGTTCGTAATTAATTAAGTTCAGCTGATGCATATTGGCTTAGATACGTTTGTATCTATGAGTATAAACAAAAGACGATATGAACAGCACACAGTACCATTATCGCCATTCGCTGACATCTGGGAGGGGCTTTGCTCGACTAATGCGCCTTAATACACCCATTGATCAATGCGTTGTCGTGGCGCCTTACTATTTTTGAATACGACCCATGGAACCCCCCGTATTACGGGGCCCCGCTGACAGTGAGAGATGAGACGCGAGTTGAGCGCGGATAATGAATAATGAGAACATAAATAAATATTCATATACACACGTCGAAAAACAAAACAACATTTTAATTCAGTTTTCACAAAACAGGCCACGTTTTCAAGAGTTCCACAATTATGTTCCATGAAGAACCGCTCAATCACTCAGATTTTGAGGCCAAATTTAATACATTTTATCAGGCAAAAATAAATCAAAATAAATTGTAAAATTTAAATGAATAGTTAAAATTTTTATCGAAATCATTATTTTTAATATTATTTTTATTATTATGCTAAGTATTATAAACGTAAATCAGAGGTAAGTATTTGTATTTAATATTTTAATATCAATATTTATTTGGGCTATTAAAAAGTCTTCCAAAGGATCTAAGCTTCATTCCATATAAGTGCTAATGAGAAAAATATTGATCGTTTTTAAACAGCAATATATCTTCCATGACGTATCGGCAGACAAACGGGTCGAGCCAAAGAAGAATTATATATGATTTTTATTATAATTACATTCTATATGTCTAAAAAATCATGAACAACATCGAAGCTTCATTGCCATATAAAGGCTAAAGAGAATCCGTCCACATAGAAATATGATTATCAATTTATAAAATACATAACATTCATATTATATTAATCGTATTCATATTAATCAACATTCATGCAATAGTAATAAATCATTTGGATTTGCTGATGATCAAAGTAAAAACACAAGAACTAAAAATAATAATATAATAAACAATTACATTTTCGGCAATTATCTTAAAAAAGAACAAAGTTTCATAGCCAAATTATGGCTGAAGAGAAGCCGTCCACATAAAAAGATTCATATCAATTAATTAATAAACTAAACCATTTCCAGCACATTCAATTAAATATATATAAATCAAGCAAATAAAGATAAAATCTCTCTCAGTAATAGTGTATGTGCAATAAATAAAGAAAAAAACTGCAGCGCAATATTTGTTTTTTGTATAACAATCAAATAAATGAAAAAACATGCATTAGGCATCAGAAAAATGCAAACTTTATTTGCCAAGCTAGATAAACTCATAAAATAACAATATACTTAATATGAAAATTCTTTTAAAGGGCCAGAAAATCGCATAAAAATATTAAGACAAGTTTAATAAAAGGCCGAAGAGAAGCCGTCCACATAGAAATATTGATGCATAGCTTGAGAGATAACTTGGATTTAACATTGTGAAATATACGTAAAAGAAAATAATTAAAAAATAAATTAATAAACAAAAGAAAATCCAACTCGAGCAAAAATATTGCTCAGACAGATTAAACCACCCGCAAAAAAAACGCAGTAATTCCAGAAAAAGAGCAGTAAAGCTTAAAAACAAAAATTTAGTTAAGAGCAAGAAGAGTTCTTAACTCGTTGGGCTGCAGAAGGAAACTGAGCAATCAACTGTCTGAAGGTTTACAGTTTGTATTCTGTTAACAGAATTCTGTTAGCATTGCAGAGTTGCAATTGCAGTGATGGAAAAAAAACTAGAGCTGGTAATTAAGATGTGGAACTAAGCTAATGTTAACAGAAAACAGCCATACAGTATATTAATGATAAAAGAATATTTAAAGAAAGATGCTGGGAAAACATTTATTTACATTAATTTTAAAATAAATATTCAGCTTACCTTTAATGTTAAAAACACATTCAGTTCTCAGCTCATGTTGCATGCTGCAAATAAAAAAAAAATGTAAATAAATTGTAGCAGATTGTTGCGGATGCGAATGTAAAATTGAATAAAGGAATAGAGCTTAAATTAGTTAATTAATTATTGCTATTGAGTGCATAATAAAATTTCAACAGATCTATTATCGTGCCTTGATAGGGGCCAATGGCTCTCTAGCTGTAGCTGGCATTGTATCTATGTGCCTTTAAGTACATCTATGTGCGTTCCTGTACATATGTGTCGTAATACAAAATTTCAATGCTGGCCCGCACCAAAAGATAAACAACAAAAAATGGGAAAAAACTGAAAGAAAATAAATAAAAATATAAAGGAAAAAAAATATAAAGCCGGCGCCGTAATTAAAAACTGTTATCAATTTCAATGGCTAATTGTTGTAGCCAGAGCAAGTAACTACAACAGCGCACGTGCATTTGTATCTGTATCTGTAGCGGTATCTATGTGTGTATCTGTGTTGGGAACTGTTTGAAAAAGTTTTACGAGTTCAGCGACTGGTCAACTATATGTATGTATGGCGCTTCATAGATTAGAGAGCTGCCCGGCTATAAACTCAAATGCTAACGATATTTTGTTTTTTTTTTTTTTTACACATAACAGAGACGCATAATGCTCCACGCAAATTGTTCCTACAAGTACAGTGGTTACACTCTAAAATGAACAGCTGTCTAAACTTGAAAATATCAAAATATATCATGAAAAAAGATATCAATATAAGAATATACTACTGCAAATATATTCATGCTTCAGATTCATATTTAAATATCATGGTTTACGACCCACATTAAAAATGGTTTGGAAACAGGTTTCAAACAGCTTTGAAGAGGTTTAAGACGGTTTTTAAACATCTTCAAAACGGGTTTTAAAAATATCTCAATACGGATTTTAAACAGTTTACAAAACGGGCTAAAATATCAATTAAAATTTCTAGTTTTTAGCCAATAAAACATGCCCTACTACGAGATACCCTAAGCCCCGTTCTAGCTGCCTTCTATGCATAATAACACACACACACAGGCACGTTGTACGAGTGCTTCTTCTTCCCCCAGCCCTACATTATGGTGAAAATGGTTTCTTGATTAACTTCGGTGTTTATTGTCCAATCTTTATGAAATATCCAGGACATTAATACGAAAACGAAATGGATGTAAATACCAATCTCGCTTCAATGTTGCCTTTAGTTTTTATTCTATTCTATTAGTTTCTAATATGGGATATATATATTGATATATATGCGGAATGTGCTCTAAGATATTCCACGTCCCAAATTTGATGCCTTTAGCTACGAAATATGGTCCATAAACTGGATATAGATATTGATTTTACCAATTTCGCCAAAGCGAATCGAATCTTCTATGATGTGAAATAAACTTGATCTTTTCGTGCACGTTCAAAATTTCAAGACTCCAGCTTTTCAGTCTCTAAGATCGACGAGACAGACAGACATACCTAGATCGAGTTGGCTGTTGTTACTGATCAAGAATATATTTACTTTATAGGCTCAGAGAAGCCTCCTTCTGCCTGTTACATTTACACAAAGGGATATCATCTTTATACCTATTTTTAATGGGTTCAGGTTATAATAATGAAAGGCATATTTAAATAAATATGCGGAGCGATAAAGTTTTGACTGTTGCTCAATTAGATATATATATATATAAAACTAGCGGATATACCTCGGCTTTGCCCGTGATTTGGTTTGAAACCGATCGGATCACTGTTGTGGGCGAAATTTCCCGAAATTTATGATATCTGAGGGTACCATTTATATATGAATTTTCACGACGAATAGTGTTGCCAGACTAAGATGCCAAATTGATTTAAGGGCCAAACCATTAACAAAGAGCCAAACCTTTAGAAAATCGGTTTAGTTTTGACCGAATTATGGGGGTGGGAAATTTTGACCTATGTCCATAGGGGGTTTCTGAGGGTACCATTTTCATTTGAATTTTGACCAAGAATAATGCTGTCAGGTTTAGATGCTAAATTGATCTAGAGGCCAAACCATGAACAAAGAGCCAAGCCTTATGAAAATCGGTTGAGTTTTGGCCGAGTTATGGGTGTAGGAAATTTTGACCTATTTTGTAGGGTACGATTTTTACATGAATTTTGACCAAGAATAATGTTGCCAGATTTAGATGCCAAATTGATTAAGAGGCCAAAATCGGTTTAGTTTTGACCGAGTTATAGGGGTGGGAAATTTTGACCTATGTCCACATAGGGTTTCTGAGGGTACCATTTTCACATGAATTTGGACCAAGAATAATGTTGCCAGATTAAGATGCTAAATTGATCTAGAGGCCAAACCATGAACAAAGAGCCAAGCCTTATGAAAATCGGTTGAGTTTTGACCGAGTTATAGGGGTGGGAAATTTTGACCTATGTCTATATAGGATATTGTAGGGTACCATTTTCACATGAATTTTGACCAAGAAAATTGTTGCCAGATTTAGATGCCAAATTGATTTAAGGGCCAAACCATTAACAAAGAGCCAAACCTTTTGAAAATCGGTTTAGTTTTGACCGAGTTATGGGAGTAGGAAATTTTGACCTATTTCTATATAGGATATTGAAGGGTACCATTTTTACATGAATTTTGACCAAGAATGCCAAGAATTTTTCCAAATTTAGATGCCGATTTCAAACTTAGATGAAGCAAATCGGATAAAACTTAAAACTTCACCAAAATCTTAGAATCGCACTTTCCTCCGAAGAAAGCTTCGATTTTGCGAAGAATATGAAACACATCTCAAATGTTTTCATATATATCCTCGGAAATGAATTTCAGCGTAGTTTAAGGCCGATCGGATGGTATTTTTTTCCACATATGCGGGTGGAATTTCCCGAAACCCCGTCTTAACGAGCACCTTCATGGAGCACCTTCAGCTTCTTAATTATGCAAGAAGGCAGTTACAACTAGTCAGTAAGTACTATAGCTTAAGGCACGTGTGTGCGTGTGTGTGTGTGTATGTGTGTATGTGTGTATTTTTGTACATACAAGAGATTCAATTAAATTTTTGTTTAGTGTTGCAAACTGTTAAATTGTCTGCAAAATGTGTGGGGAGAGACGAGGCTTGAGAGAGAACTAAAATTATTGTCTCTGCTTCATTCAAAATACATAAGGTGCTACACCTACACAAACACACACACACACACACAAACACACACACACACACACGCTGTAACTGTTGGGCTTAGCCTCCACTTGAAGCTCTATCGGGCAAATTGAGCTGCAGATTTTCCAACGTCCATTTCCGGCCTGCAACGAGCTGCCATTTTGTGGTCCCAACGACGCACACAAATACACGCACGCACGCACTCACGCACGCACACACACACACACGCACACACTCACACTTACAGAGACACATGATTGCGTGCGCCCTGCAAACAAGATGAAAGCCCGGATTGAATCATTTTTCTGTATGTTTTGTTTTTGGTTTTTCCTTCAAAGATTAGACACGACCATCGCTCAATTTCAATCAACTAGCATCGGTTAGAGATTGATTTTGCGTTCATAAACTTGGCCTAATATAATTACGTAATACTTTAGAAAATATTTACAAGTTTTGGACTTTCTAATGCATTTTTGAGTGCGCTCAAAGCCTCCACCAACTTGAGCTGCTAACTTTTTAAATCAATTCATCTGGCAAATTAAGTTGCCTTCAACCAACTGACACTTGCGCTTATTAGGGAGAAAAACTTGCATATACCATATGCATAAATGTAGTTTTTATTTAATTATGAAACACATGCGCACATCTTTGTATATTCGAGCCGCAGAAGCTCAACAATATTACTTTAAAGTCTCTGCTTAAAGTCTTAAGGTCCATGTTAAATGGTCATGTGAGGCGATTTTTTTCTATTTATCAAACATGATTTGGCAACTATTTTTGCAAAAAGACTGACCTATGCGATGTTTCAAGGCGAATGTCTGAGAATGTCCGAGAGAAAAGATTGCATAGTAACACACGGATGGACAGACGGAGATTAGCTATGTGGCCAGATAAAACTTAAAACTTGCCTGTTGATTGCTAATCAAGAATTTTAATTGGGAACGAAGAAGGTTATCATCATTATTAATGGGATCGAAGCGGCAATCCCAGAGGCTATTAAGTACTAGTTATATCTGCGCAATTCGTGTTTATTTCGAATCATTCAAAACTCGCCGCGATTCTAAATCGATAAGTATTGCTATTCAGTTGAGGCCTTTGGAGCATATCTCAGAACTTATATGAGCTGAAAACCGCAAATCAGGTGTTTTGGCTCTCATCCACTCTAGGAATAGTTTTGAGGGTATTGACTTGGGCTTCAGCTTAACTATTGAACGACAAGCCCCTCAATTAAACTTCTTGGCAATTGCGAAAACCTTCGCAAGGTGTCACACTGTGAGACAAAAGGACATGACAATATCGATTTGGCTGTTGAAGCTAGTCAAGAATGTTTGCATTCCTTATGAGGTCGGTTATGTGTTATGAAATTCCAATATTAAAATTATTATTGGCCATTTTACACGTTGTTATTAAATGTAAATGCGTGTGGTTTTGCGTGCGGTCACATATTACATTAAATGGCAGAAAATGCGAAATTATCGCACGAGAATTTAATAAGAACCCACTGAAACATTAATCAGTATATTATATGAATTAAATACAGCCAATTAATGTCGTCCCATAACAACGTCAGTAACTATCTTTAGCGATTGCAGTAAATTATTTGTTGCACATCAGTTTCTATCGATGTATTTGCGAATTGTTTCAGCAAAATTCGTGTCCAAAGCTTACAGTCGATTCCTCAGTTCCTTCTGGGATCTAATCGAATTAAGATCTCCTTTCAATTTTTGGATATTCGGAATATCCTTAGACAAATAATTACTTTTGGTACTTTTTTGTTTTGGTGATTTTTTTTAAGTTGTTGATTTTAATGATTATTCGTTAAAGTTAAATCGAATATTACTAGTCCTACACGCATTTATAAAAGGGGACGTTTTCCTAATTCTAACTTCGCAGGGAACCGACAGTTGTTGGTTAACCCGCTGCGTATCCGTGCGAAGAATCTGACCAAGCAACCACCTGTCAGCCAGCCGACGTACGAATCCAGAATCTGCCGGACGTACTGGACATCGTGGGGTCTAGAGGAGTCAACCATGATCACTGCGCTGTGTTGGACCTGCTCTGGAATAACCCGAATATCGCAATGTACCAATCAAGGCTGGAACATTAAATATACTCCACAATCGCACTGGATTCTGGCGAGCACATTCAGAAAACGGTCGAGACCCTGGCACAAAGCATCCACGAGGCAAATCTCCCCGCAGAGTACAAACCGTCAATCCCAAGGAGTGACATGCACGTCCAGCCGGGTGACCGATATACTAAGGGCTAACTGGTGCTTACAAGTTTACCCGCAATCCATGTGAATATTCCCACTGCTAGAAACCCAGCGGCATTAGCCTTTGGAATCAACTGAAAGCCCCTAAGCCCTGCCGTAGGATCATGCAACGGGAGCTCAACAGGGGAAGGGATATTTTTGGGCACAGAATCACGTATAGGCATTGTCAATGCTGAAGTCTCCGTGTGGCGTACTGAGCCTTACTTTATATTCACTGATCTCCCAGCTCTAGAAAGTGATCTGTTTATTGAGACCCCATTTTACGAACGGGGCTCACCCAAACGTACATTCCGTCTCCGCTCAGCCAAGTAATCGAGAGCACAACCACAGCAACCATCCCGGGCTGCACTTGCCTGACATGCCCCCGACTCAAGTCTGGCAACAACTGGCATTATTGAAATGCAATTCAAATTAACTTGGGTATCAACAAATATTCCATATTCTTCCACATCAACAACTGGGTTGATTTGGCCACGACTGTCCGTGCTTTGGTATTGGTTTAATGGCACCCATAACAGTTCTGACCTTTTACACCACGGTCTTCACAGAAGAATCAAATTCAGATTTGTGATCCAGAATGACATTGAGGTTAATTACTCGATAACCGGAATTGTTGACACGTTCGAGAGGTAGGTTGTCAAGTGAAGAGATATTCTATAGAAATTTTATACCTTGCATTTAAAGCAGCTGAAACTTAAAAGCTGACAGCAACTGAAAGGCATCAAAATCAAAAATCATCCATATACGCTATCCACAACCTTACATCAAGATAAACCCGAGGGAAGGTCGTAGATAACAAGAGTAGAGGGTAGCGGGCTGACATGACTGCCTTGGGCAACCTATGAAGCCACCCGAGTGCAAAATATATTCCCGAAATTCATCTTTTGGGTTTTGTTCTTTTGATACTCTTACATCCAGCTTAGTAGATTAACTGCACAGCCGAGAATGCCTAACTGCAGGTGCAGTAACAAGAAGTTATTAACTAAATCGAAAGGCCAACTAAAATAGATCTGAATTTTATTCTGAAATATACCAATTACTAGGGAAGCTAAGTAGGTTAGGGTTAGGGTTATCACCTAGTTGCGCATACCCGACTAGAGCGCCCTTTCTGTTATTTGAGCAATTTCGGCAAAAAATATGAGCTAGAGTCACCAAACCTGACATGTAGCTTCTAGAATAGTATATATATATGAAGTATTTTTTATTTTATACCTATCGCCTGTCGGAAGAAGAGGGTTCAGGGTATCCCCTAGTCGGGTCGGTCCCGACTAGAAACTCTTACTTGTTTTAAAATGCATTTTTCTCTCGGGTTTCATCACCAAGACAGTATGAACGCCTTGGATTAAATCCAATCTCACCTTAATATACTGTCGTCAAGCAATCTCGTCGCCCACACTCTTGCATATGAATTGCTCTTGGAGTGATCCCTTTTCGATTTCAGTCCTAACAAAAGCTTCACCAAATCGACGTTCAAGTTTCTGTTAACCTCGAGAAGAGGTTGAGTTCTGTGTATGCCCTTACAATTGGATCGATTGGCATGTCGACGAGCGTAGGCGATTGCGAATAATGCCAAGGCAGCTACCAGCGCCAGGTTGTGCATTATAAGCGCCGCCCTGTAAGTGATTGACAGACAGATTGACAGTCCACTGAACCGACTGAAGTCCAGTTTAAATTTCAGTTTCGGTTTCGCTGCGACATTCTTTGGGCTCCGGCACGCGACTCTCAGAGTCAACACAAAGAAAAAATGGAAAAATAAAACTCAAATAAAAATTGTATCTCGTAAATTGCGAGTCATGTCGCGTCGCTTTGTTGGCTTTGACAATTTTTATTTTTTGCTTTTGGTCCGCAATAATAGGGCGCTAAGCGTTAAGGTGTTAGATGCCGGCCGCAAACAAATCGCAGTTGAATAGAAAACACAATTTCAGATCTGTTTCATGTTAAACAACTCAATTGGTTGCCAATTTATAAGCGCTAATTAGCCCGATATATTTACAAAATTGAGCATATACAATCTGCAGAAATAGATAAAGACGATTAAATGTGTAGAACGCTTGGAATTCGTAATAATTTCCCTTAGAAAAAAGAGTATTGGAATGTTAATGTTAAGTTAATTAAAGCAGGAAACGATACGTCGAATATTAAACAAGTAAGAGTTTCTCGTCGGGAGCTCCCGACTAGGGGATACCCTGAACCCTCTTCTTCCGACAGGCGATAGGTATAAAATTAAAAATACTTGATATATTTATACTATTCTAGAAGCTACATGTCAAGTTTGGTGACTCTAGCTCATATTATTTGCCGAAATTGCTCAAAACACAGGATTTCGATATCGATTTTTATCGATTACTTGGAAACGGGGCAAGCTATCGACTATCGCACAAACAAACTCGATCTGCGCGGGGACTAGGAGGATCTACAGCTAAAGTTTCAAGTCTCTAGCTCTTAAAGGTTCTGAGATCCTTGCGTTCATACATACGGACAGACGGACGGACGGACGGACGGACAGACGGACAGACGGACATGGCTAGATCGACTCGGCTATTGATGCTGATCAAGAATATATCTACTTTATGGGGTCGGAGATGCTTGCTTCTGCCTATTACATACATTTGCACAAATACATAATACCCCTTTTACCCATTTTCAATGGGTTCAGGGTATAATGAACTTGTAGACTATGGCAGGAAAATGTGTTATTTTCTACCAATTGCTCCTATTGAATCTATGTGATATAACAATCAGATGTGGCTAAGCGGAAAGTACTCTATTTTGACCGATTACTCAGTAGCTCATTAAATAATCAGATGTGACTTTGCGGATATGTTAGGAGAAGAGTCAAGCTCAAGATTACTTGAGTAGCAAAAAAGTTGTCCATACAAAAGTTTGGTTCTTTACCGATTACAGACCTTTACTATATAGTATATTTCGATGTTCATTATAAGACTGTATTTTTGACTGCGTTACACACAAAAAATTCTATATATTGGCGAGCTGAAAGAGCTCTGATAGAGGCTAGGCAAAATAGATAAAGGTTTTACCGAAAATAAGCGCGGCTCTAGTGTAGATATTTTCAGACAGAATCCGATCCGACTTATGACATGAAAATTGGTAAGATATGTGTGAATCCCATATTACCCCCGACAGGGCTATGATAAACCAAAGAGTTCGCTTAACCAGTTCATAAAGTACAGATCAAAGACCTTTAATGGATTAGTCAAAAATACTTGAGTAGGAACTCCCAGTTAAGTAATAACTTACCCAAACTTAACATTTTGATAACAGCAACAAAAGTTGTTGTCGTTGTTGTTGCTGCTGTTATCAGCTATGGTAGTTCATGTTAAACTTAACGAAATGGAACTGAAAGTAGGTATGGGGTCTGGGCATGGGAATTAAACGATATTTGCGGCAACATTTGTGGTAAAAGGCGTTCTAAATTTAGAGCCGCACAATTTTTTGACAGTTCATCGAAGCGTTACCCTGATAATTATTTGCGCACACACCCACACACCCACACACAAACACACTAGCAGACATATGTATGTACATGGGTTTTACCAGTTTTGCAGTTGGAGTTCGAGTTTGGACTTTTTGTAATTTATGTTGCTTCTGCTTTTTGAAGAGTTCCGATTCTTTGCCGCATGGCAAAGCTCTCCCTTTCGCCCCTTTTGCTGCAGGCTTGAGCAAGTGCAAGCAGCACGCACGCTCTCTCTCTCTCTCTCTCGCGCTCTCTCTGTATCTCTCTCTCTCTCTCGCGCTCTCTCTGTATCTCCATCTATCTCTCTCGCTCTCGCTCTTGCTCTTGCTTTTTCTCTCTCTCTCTCTCTCTCTCTCTCTCTCTCTCTCTCTCTCTCTCTCTCTCTCTCTCTCTCTCTCTTTC
The DNA here is from genome assembly GCF_035044405.1 of Drosophila montana. Classification (NCBI taxonomy): domain Eukaryota; kingdom Metazoa; phylum Arthropoda; class Insecta; order Diptera; family Drosophilidae; genus Drosophila; species Drosophila montana. The sequence continues at coordinate 911,199 of NW_026999206.1, forward strand.
TCCCTCTCTCTATATCTCCCGCTTTCGTTCTCGCTCTCTTTTTCTCTCTCGCTCTCTCTGTATCTCTCTTTATCTCTCGCACTGTTGCTCTTTCTCTTTCTCTCTCTCACTCTCTCTCTCTCACATATTTTTCAACATATTCTGACCGAACTAAATATGCTTCTCAGCCTACTGAATCATTTAGCTCTATAGAAATAACTATTAACAATTATTACAACAATTAATCGATCACACAATCATATTTCGTATGTAAAACCTTGCTGTTTATTATGATTTCTTGACGAAACTGACAGCAACTACGAGCCTAGCCTTTTTCTTCACATAGCTGCAAAATCGTATCAAGTCGGTATACAATATCATTTGGCTCCGATAAGAAGAGTAGGTCAAAAATAAAAGCATTTCTAACTCATATATCTACAAGGGCATTTAGTCTTCGGCGTGCCGATCGTTCTTGTGTGATTGTCATTTGGGATTTTAATTGAAACTTTGCTAAATAGCTTTATAAAATGATTCAGTTACACATCTTTCTAATTGGACCAACTCTCCGCTACAATTTTACTTAATAATTAAATAATATATTTATAATAATTACAGCTCAAAAATTGACTCATAGCAACAACAGCTGATCAAAGGTGAGTCCAAAAAATAATGAAAATAATAAAAAAGTAAAGAAAATACGTCTCCCTCCCACGCGGGGTTTGCTCTGTCGCACATGAATAGCTATTACTACATATGGGCATTACAATTGCCGATCTCTCGTACTTTCCACTCATTTCAGCTGCTTCGTCTCTTTGGGCTCTTATCAACCGCTGGCGACAGTTTGAGCATTGTTATTGTTGTTTTTCTCATTACGTAGCATTGATAGGGCACATATGTAGCAAATGAGCCAGCGATCCGGCCGTAATCAAAAGTCAAAGTCACCAGGCACACACACACACACAGATACCCCCGCCGCACCACCCAGTCGACTGCACCCGCCAGCTGAATTCCCCGTGGATCGAGCAGGTTCCAGTTCCGAGTCTATGCAGCTCTGCGGTAACTGAACTTTCGTTAAATTGCTTTATAGGGTATTTATACACATACATAAATATAAATATATATGTATACATATATGTGTGTAGTATATGTATATCGATATGCAACGGGGTATGCTCGTACTTTCGTTAATTACGTAGCCCAAGCACTTGACCATATAATCGGCGTATAATGAAAATGCGTTGCTTGCATCTTATCATTTCTTTTGCGTTTTATTATTATTTTTCCCTTTTGTTTCTTTTCATTTTGTTGTTGTGATTTTTTTGTAAATTTGTTTTATTTTTTCTTTTTGTCGAGACACAAAAATAGCAACTCAAGAGAGAGAGAGAGAGAGAGAGAGATGCGAGAGAGAGGCTGCGCGAGAGAGAGAGAGAGAAGGGGGGCGGCGAGGCGAACCGGTTGTAAAAACTTGGCTGTGGGCAAGACAGGGAAAATATTGAGTAGCAGGCGACTCTGAACTATGCGGCAACAGGTCCACATTGTTGCGATCTTAACAACAACAACAACAAAAAGTGGTTTGCTCCAGTCCCCAACTTTGGTGGTGCCAGTTCTCTGCCCCGCTTAAGGTCGTCTGTAGAACGGAACCCAAAGACAAACTCGGGGAAAAAAAAACAGCAGAACAGCGTGCCAATACCAAATGATCATCATGGCGATCATGATGATCCAGCATGATCATCATCAACGGCTAACATTGATGACGCCGGCCAAAGAATGTGCCAGTCCAGCCTCTGCCCTCCCCACCTCAGCCCACCCCACCGTATTTGCCCCCCCCCCCCTCCCACCCCTACCCCCCAGCAAACACGCCTCCAACATTCTGAACACAGTCCCACACATCAGGCCAAACAAGTTTCGCTCAGCTTGCGCGATCTACGAGCCGCATCGTGTACTGTCAAGATCGTTCATAAACAGACCAAAGATCGGATCGCATGGCATGGCAAGGGGCAGCGGCTGGGTGGATGGTGGTGCAACAGCCAGCCTGGGCATTGCACATGCACCAACTGGCAACTGGCAATCGGCAACTGGCAACTGGCAATCGGCAACTGGCAACACTGGCTTACAGGTTGTTGTTTGCTTAGTACATGCTGTGCCAAAAGGTACTGAAGATCAGGTTTCGTTTAGGGATTATCATGAATATCATAAGCAAAGTTAACCAACTACTCACCGACTACTAACCAACTTATTCAGTCACAGGCAAACCATCTCTGAGGATCTACTTACTCTTTTTCGAGCTGTACAAAATGTAAACTAAACAGTTTTGATCGCATATATAGAACAAATTGAAGATCGGTGAAAAGTCGAGGCAAATGTTACTCTATTCTCAAACAATATCTAAGCACATATAAAATATAAGTTATACAGATTTGTGTCTTGATATTTTATACAAAACACGTTAGATCTTTTGATCGATTGATCAGTACCAAACCAAGGCCAACAGGATCCTCTTAAAGTAATAGACATTCCCACAGAATTCTTTTTGATTAGTTGATATAATCAGAGATAATTTTATTTAACTACAATTATACAGAATTGTGTCTAGATAATTAACATGTTTGAAGATCGGCAGAGATCGGTGATAGACAATCCCTAAGGCTGACCTCAGAGAGTTCCTTTTAAGTAGTTGATAAAACCTGAGATCGTTTATACTTATACAGAATCATGTGTAGATATTTTACTCAAAACCGATTTAAAGATCAAAGTCGAGATCAGTTCCAAATCAAAGCCAGAATCCTATTTAAGTAAAAGACAATCTCTAAATTCACAGATTTCTCTTCGATTAGTTCAAATAACATAAGATCATTTGGTTTGACTACACTTAACTAGTTCCAACCCCATATCATAGCCAATCGATCTTATCTGTTGCTCTGTTAATGCCAACTAATCTTATGATACCCTTACAAAATATTTCGATTCTCAATTCCAGATAATTTTCAAAGTTCAGTTGCCTTCTCAGATAAGAAAATAAGTAACATTTTATTTGGGCATTGAAACAAATAACTTTTAACAGTGTTCGACTTTGACAGCTTCATTAAACCCCATAATGAACTGATCGATCATATGAAAGTTGAATAATCTTCGTATATCTTATAAAAGCCACTAAAGATAAATTTATGTATAAAACAAAATTACATGAACGTCAGCCAAGCTAAATGCTAGTCGATCAACAATTGACCAGTTTTTTTTTCTTGTTTAATTGAAGATCACAGAATATGAGTTAAGCCCCTTCAGAATGTTTAGACCTTTAATTTAATGCCCCATCACGAATTTATTTTCTTTCGATTTATTCGAGCGTACATTTCTACTGTGAATCCTTCCTATGTGAGTGGACCAGCGTCCAAATCAAAATAGAATGTGAAATCCAAAAACCAAAAACCTAAAAATGCTCGACTATTCGCTTATGAAAGCACAAAGAACGCCCGCACAATGCGCTTCAATGCTTAAGTGTTTCATTGTTTAAACAATTTTTGTATTTAGCCAAACATTCGAGAAAAAAAATAATAAAATAAAACAATACAAAAAAATATGCCAGAAAACCAAATTTGAATATAACCAAAGCAACAACAAAACAAACCGAAATAAAAACTAAACAAGTAAGAGTGTGCAGGTCGGGAATGCACGAGTAGGCGATACCCTCTACATAACTTGCTTGCTGCGCAGCATCTGTGCTTCTTCTTCCTTCAGCCACATACCATGAAGCATGTGTTATTGGATAACTCCGCTGTTTCTTGCCCGATCCTTATCAAATTTTCAGGGCTTTGAGCTGGCATAGAAATTTATGTATGCACAAGAGCCAAAGGCTTGTACTCCAAAAATTATTATGATTATTCCAATATAATCGGAACGGAAATAGGTTTCTAAAAAGTCTTTCGCTTGTCTCTCATTGTCTCTGAGAGCGATGCGTTAATAGATACGGACAGAACGACGGATAGATAGACGGACATATCTAGATCGACTCGACATTTGATGCTAAGCAAGAATATATCCTCCATCTTGGATCGGAGATGTGTTACATACACTTGCACAGGCCAATATACCTCGTTTTGAACATTTTCAATGGGTTAAGGGTATAAACAGAACGAAAAAGAGTACACAAACAATTTATCGTTATTATTAGTATTACTAAGTAATATTTCCACAATTTTTGTTTGCTTTATGTTTGTTGTTGGCTTTATACCCTCGCTACGCATTGAGATTGTGTGAAAAGGGGTATCATGAAGTTGTGCATGTGCATGTAACAAAATAGGGTAGATATATACGTATATATATATATATATATATATATATGCAAACTGAGTTGTGGCAGCCTGTCAGTCCTGAAAGTTAGGAAGGTAGCTTTACGAGCAGAACAAGATTATTTTTATCGTTAGCTCCAGGCGCTTCCGGCTCCTGTTTTGGCACATGTCGCAGACTGTAAAAAGCAGACTCTCTCAGCCATAATATTTATGCCCCTCCTCCAAGTCCACCCAACATCCAACAACAGTATGTATTTGCTATAGAGTAGCAATTGTTGTAGCTGCGCACAGGGTATCTGCAAGTTGGGCAGTCTCGAGCAGAGCCATTCTTGATTTATTTTGTTGCCTTTTGGCAAATTTTGTGCGATGAAATGCAAACAACACATGAAATTTTTATTTACTTCTTCGATTCCCACTCCCCATTCCCCATGCCCCATGCCCCATTCCTATTCGTATGCCGATTCCCATGCACATTGCCGACATTGTTGGCTGATTCACAGATCCAGAATCTTGGAACAGTTTCGCATGTGCAGCGACTTGGTGAGACACTTATTCAAATTGACCTACGCTATGCAACATGAGTCAACTTCCCAATACCCTTATCGCTAGCACTTCGATATCACCAGCTCTTATATGAGTACCTACTATATAATTTATCATTCGATAAGAAACAGTATTGGGGCTCGCTTTGTATTCGACTTGATCAAACATATGTATGTATATACGAAAACGTATTTGACAAAAGATCCGTTTCTTGTGTCGGAACTTTCTATCACCCATCATAAACAATCATGCATATATTATTAGATAAGGAAATACATACATCTAAGATGCAGATATCAGAAACAATCCTCTATAAATTGAATACTTCATCTAGAATGACTTTTCTTTTTCTCCATTTATTTTCTCTCTCTTTCTCACTCTCTTTGTTAAGATCATATTCAGTTACAACAAATTTTTGTTCTAGGGATATTCTATACAACAAAAAACAACAAAACTTTAAGAATGTTGTGTGGCTTGTTATAAGGAAGTAAGAAAAACGTCTTTTTAGAGAATAAAAGATATGTGTAAGTTCTGTCCTAGGTTCAATCGCTAGTTAACTACTGTATCCAAAGAAAGAGAATAATAGATAGAGTATAATAGATCTGATCTCAAGTTAACTACTATAGCATATATTCCCAAGAAAGAGCATAAAGGATCTGTTCGAGATCTCATTTCTAGTTAACTACCATCTATATTCCAACCCACAGGAAGTTCTCCATGAATTTGTAGTTTAAACTCAAAATAAACTCAAGAATTGATTGACAGAATTTAAGATATATTTTAATAAAATTTGATTTGAATATTTTCTTGTTTTTATACCCATGCAGAGGGTATTATAATTCGGTCATAATATGTGTAACGCATAGGTGGAAACATCTCCGACCACATAAAGTATATATATTCTAGATCAGCCTTAAGAGACGAGTTGTCTTTCTGTCTTTCTATTTGTCCGTCTCTGTATCTATGCGAATTATTCTCTATATTATATAGCTCTATAGGAAGAATTGGTCAAAAAGTAGGTTATTGTATGGAAAAATATGCTGTTTCCGCAATATGTGTTTATCAAACTCAGCATTGGCAAGCTTCACTATTCTCGCATATCTGCAAAAGCGTGAGGCAACTGTCTAAAAGGGCATTAAATCTTCGGCATGCCGAAGATATATCTTTACTTTCTCGTATCGTTTTTTTTCAATTAAGTGCTTTAGTTGCTTGGATCTGACTCGACTTATAGTCGTATTTAAATCACATTTACTACAAAATTTTAATTTTACCCATAATAATAGGACTCTTCGGTCTAATTCCCAGTCTATATCATATTTCGTTTGATTTATTGCACTCGACTATATTGAGACCTGTTCAATTTTCTGTTCATGGAGCTGTTTATAATGCATTTTTCTTGGCTTCTCTACTGGTATAACTCTTTTTTTTTTTATTGCAAATAGTAGGACTTTTAAGCGTACGTCTTCCTCTTTCTGTTGATGGCTGGGCCAGTTATAATTGTTTTTAATATCCCCCGCGTACTGTCAGGTTAGCAATTTTGCCGCTGAAAACTTGGTCGTTGCTCGTTGTTGGCACTATAATTTATGATTGGAAAAACTATCCGGCATTTCCTTCGGTGCGTTCGTTGGCTTTTTGCATATTCATGAGGCCGGGCTAAATGCAGCGATAGATTCCGAGCTTGCTTATAAATGAAATACAGATACACACACACACACACACACACACACACACGCACACACGCAGAGGCACACAGAGCTGAATTGTTGCTGTTGTTTGTAATTTTAATAACACTCAACAAACGCCTTGGACTTGGCTTGAAAATTGTTGATAAATTATGTATTTAATAGATGTTGCTCCTCCTTCTCCTACTCCTCTTCTTCCCCCCCCCCCCTCCCTCCTTCTGCCTGGTTGTTGTTTGTTTCTTTGCTGTTCTCTGGCGCCAAAGACATAACTTCTAATTATTTTGTTTATCGAGTTCTCAATTTCAAATTTTCATTTCATTTTCAGACAAATCCTTTAAAACTGTCGCCGAAAAAAGTAAAGCTACAAAAGTTTACGGAAACGTACAAAAATAATCAAGAAAAATTATTATGAAGCATGGTTAATAACTGATGGAAAGCTTGAACAAAAAAAGAGTAAGACAAGTTCGGCACGCCGAAGATTTAATACCCTTGAACCCCTCTTTTTGCAGATCTGTAAGAATTGCGAAAACAAAATATTTTGCCATACAAAAACTCATTTTTCGACTGATTCTTCCTATAGAGCTATATAATATAGTAGTGCGATCTTGACGGGGTCAGGCTCATATATAAGCAGCGCAGATTATTTAGTAAATGCCGGGTTTGGGCAAGATATCTTGATAAACAAAATAGTTGTCCATACAAGAACCTACTTTTCGACTAATCCTTCCTTTTGCAGCAGATGTAGTTGTCCGATCCGACCGGTTCCGATATATATCCTGTGACGAACCCATGCTAAGTTTCAAGACGATAGCTTTAAAGCTGAGAGACTGGTCCGCATGCAAACAGACAGACGGACAAATGGACAGACGGATCGACAGAGAAAAGGACAACTCGTCTGTTAATGCTGATCTAGAATATATTAATACTTTATGGGGTCGGAGATGTGTCCTTCTATGCGTTACACATTTTCTGACAAAATTATAATACCCCCTGCAAGAATATTATTAATAGAAAATCAAGTGTGGGTTAGGAAGGAACAAACGTAATTGTCTATTTATGATGGGTTGGTAAAGAAGAGATGTTGATTTGAAAAGTGTTGGAGTGGAAGGTTTTATAATTTGATTAGCACTTGGCACACAAAACCTTATCCAGATCTTATATTAAGTAAGTTCCTTTAGAAGAACGGCTGGGATATGTGTCCTTTAATGAATCTACTGTTGGTTGCTCTGGCTATCAAATTCATTGACTTTCAGTACATGCCTGAGAATACATTCTCTCTATAAAACGGCAGGGTAGAAAAACACACTCCACCGAAGTAAATATACTCCAACTTCTTATTCCATTTGTGCGTATTCGTTTAATTTAGCTACGTTAAGCATAAAAGTGCACACACACCAAATTTGAAGACTCTAGCTCTCGGGGTCCTTGAGTTCCGTCAAGCTGGTTACAAAGGTGCGCCTGTTGAAACAAGCAGCATTAAAACCCAGCTAAAGAGTGTTAATATGCAAATTCATGGCACACACAAAGAATGATTTTGATTATATATCGCCACAAGTGAAAAGGTCGGGCGATGTCTTTAATTTTAATCATAATTCAAGGATTTGAATCAATTGCATGCACAATAAAAAAAAGAAAAAAAAACTGTTGATACGCGGTGCACAGCAATAGTTGAGCTGAGCCCTTAGCCAGTTAGGAGCGACGGATGGAGGGGGGGCTGGGTGTAGAGGGAGGGGAATTGCTATACCCTATCATTATCTAATAGCTGCGCAAAACGAATTCAACTACGAGTTGTTTAACTGTGCCTTTAACTACAGGCGAAGGCCTCCCGTCTCGACACTTTATCGCGCGTATCGTGCATAAACTCGTAAACTCGTCGATTCGTATATATAATTATATATAAACATATATACATATGTATACATAGTCAAGAGAGCGACAAGTGTGGTGTGTGTGTGTGTGTGTGTGCGTGTGCTTAAATCAAGTAAACGTGTCAATCACAAAACGTCTTAGATGTGTCAACAGCGCAGGCGACAGACGACAGAATCACATAAGAAACAATACAACGACAATAATATGTTAGCTTGTAATAATAATAATAATACGAATCAGCAACAACAATAACGTTAATTATTCAGATAAGCATCGTTTCGTGAGCTGCCACGAAGCGCAAATACCCTTACCAAATGGCCAAATAATTGCAAAAATTATAATAAAATATAAAGATAGAGAAAGAGAGAAAATAGAAGGGAAAGGGTGACAGAGAGTAAGAGAGAATGAGAGAGATAAAGAGAGAAAGAGAGAGAGCGAGAGAGTCAGAGATTGAGAGGATAGAGAGAGAGAGAGAGAGAGAGAGAGAGCGAGAATAAAAAAGTGAGAGAGAGCGAGATTGAGAGAGAGAGAGAGTAAGACAGAGAGAGAGAGAGAGAGAGAAGAGAGAGAGAGAGAGAGCGAGAGAGAGAGAGAGAAGAAGAGACAGAGAGAGTATGAAAGAAAGAGAAAGAAGGAAAGAGTAAAAATTAGAGAGTACGAAAGAGAAAGATGGAAAGAGTTAAAATGAATGAGTAAGAGCGAAATAGTGAAAGTGAGAGAGAGGGAAATAGAAAGAGAGTAAATGAGAGAGCGAGAAACATAGAGTCAGAAAGAAAGAGAGAGACAGAGAGAATTTGAGAGAAAGGGAGAGTAAGAGGGAGAATGAGGGACCCAGAAAGAGGGTGACAGAGAGACAAAAAGAAGGAGAGTAAAAAAATAAGGAGTGAGAGAGACCTCGATTATCCAAAACCAGAGAATCATCATGGCCAAAAAGTCTTGTGCGAATATATGTAATAGGCAGAAGAAGAGTTCTTCAACCCCGTAAATTATATATATTCTGTCTGTCTGTCCGTCTGCCCAAACTCGACGATCTCAGAAGCTGTAAGACCTAGAGACTTACATAAAATTGAGGGTAGGTCCTATGGTTCGATCGTTCGATCGGAGACTGTATGAAATCGGCAAGAACCGATATCTATATCTTGCTATTCCACTATATCTGGGGTCTAATTAGAGCTAGAGACACAAAGTCTAGTATGCAGGCTCCTATATTTTCCATAATACTTAGATACCGCTCCCCGCGCACAAAGACTTGACAAGTTAACAAGTCATATTTGGAATGAACCTGGAACCTGGGCTTTGGTATTCACAAACATTCAGGTGTATTTGTGACCAGTAATTTGCATAAGGATCGGACAACAGGTTCCGAAGTTATTTAGGAGCGGGTTTTCTATAGAGTGGTAAGGAAAGAAAGCGAAAGCTATGTTTAGTTATTTTGTAACAAGTTCGAAGCGGACAATCTTTAATTTTCTGACCTTGAGATTCGATGAAACCGAATGGGTAAAACACTTATTAAAAATGAAGTTTCAATACGATCGAACAAATATTTATTTTTGCTCCCCTTTTACAACATGGAAATGAGAGATGTCTCCAATAAATTGTCAGTTGTACAACCGAGCAACACACCAAGGAATTATCGAACTTATGTTAGGGTATATGTAGGGTATTTATTTATTCAGATACAAGTCAGACAGTCGGTGTATAGCATGAGTTTAGGCACTGGCTTTGCCATTTGGGCGCAAGCGAATCGTAATTGAAGAATTTAATCGTCATATTTGCCAAATGACAGCTGCTGAGTTGAGTTGCAGTTTTTGGGTAACAATTCGCTTGGGGGGCCAGCTGCTGTTGATAGAAACGAGTACAACTACTTAGCTGCTGAGTATACTCACAAATACTCACAAATACTCATAAATATTCGGGGCTTGGCACGTGGGTGGCCGGCAAATGCGGAAGCGGCACTCGAAATGCCGGGGAATATGACAGAAATTCATATGCTAGCTGCAAATACAGTATCTGATATCTTATAGTTTTATATATCTTGTATCTTCAAGTATATTTCGCAGCATATTCGCAACGCTTTAATGTTCATAATCATCCGCTGGCATCAAGTGGGTGTCTTTCAACATGAATGAATATATTTAAATGGCAGCGCAAAAGGCGCACCAAATCTCTGGCGAATCTCAGCATCAGCATATGTATCTGTATCTGTATCTGTATCGGTATCTGTATCTGTAGCTGTGGCTGTATTTGTATCTATGTTTCTGTGGCCGCAGCTGCAGCTGTGTACGAGCAATCGAATCAAGAGACAAACTGGGTAATTGGTTCATTATATTGTAGAAGCCAACGACATCCGCTCGTTAATGTAAATTACACAATAGTTTGAAAATCATATTTTTTTTTGGCTTCGGATGCCGCACAACGTTTCATTTCCACTATGTTTCTGCCTGTGTTCTATTTCCTTAGCATACCCCAAAACTGCCAACCAATATATTATCTTACGGCAAACATTTAACATGAGGCTGGTTAATCAAGCTGGTAGCATTTTTTTATATATGAAAACAAATTTAATTTTATGAATTAATTACATATTTAAAAATGAATAAGTTAACGAGAAGCTTTTTAGCATTAAGCCTACCTTACAGCTAACTTTTAACATGAGGATAAGTCGACGAGAAGCTTTTCAGCATAAAGCCTACCTTATAGCTAACTTTTAACATGAGGATAACTCAACGATAAGCTAGAAGAACCTGAAATTAATGTATTAAATGAATAAAGGGAAAACTCCCAATTCGAGCTTCCCTCTCAACATACATACACACACATATACACACACATACACACGCACACGCTGCGGCTGTGCTTCTTCACCTTGCGGCAAACGATGAGAAATTTGAATTTGAATAGAATCGGTATTTATAGTCCGATCTGTATGAAATTTCTAGCTTTATTCAATTATATTTTCAACTTTAAGAGAATGGGAAAAGGTACACAAAAGTGAAATATTTGTAATCTTTATATACTTTAACGAGAACCTGTGCACCAAATTGGGTATATCTAGCTCATTTAATGATAAACGTGTTCTGCCTAGGATAAACGAGAATATATATTTGAAATTTTAAGTCTCTAGATCAAGAATATATACACTCTACAGGGTCGGATATGCCTGCGTCTGCCTGTTACAAAGATTTGCACAAAACCAATATGCCCACTTCAATCATTTTCAATGGGTGCAGGGTATAATAATCGTAACGCCCTTACAATAAACAACATGTAAACAAATTTTATAGCAGTTATCTATCAAAGTGAATTGATTGTATAAAAATAAGACAACTTTGTTTATAGAAGTAAAAAAAAAAAGGCCTCGAACTGCGACTGAGACACAAAGTCTAAAAGTCCAACAAAAGACAAACAAAATAACTTTATAGTACGAAAGTTATGCTACGGGCATAGGCAAATGAATATCTAGTATTTCGTCTGATTAAATAAAAGCGACGTGTTTTAACTGTAAACAAAGAATTTCTGGATTCGAGATCTATGTGAATACGAAGTGTATGATATATAAGATAAATTCCAGACGACTTTGTCACTGAAACAAGTTCTTAACGTGCTCAAATAGATGAAAACACATTTATTTAATCTCTTTAAAAATGTGGAATAAATATAAATATAACTATTTCTCGAGTTGTAAACATGTTATATATATATAAATATTATATCTGAGCCTGAGATTTTCTTTAAAGAAACACGTTTTATTTCTTTTTGATAAAAGATTTAAGATAATAGATATATTATTTAAGTGATTATTATGGATGTATAGCATATATTATCGATTGAAACAATCGAACTACGTGAGTTTTCACTGTATTCTAAATTTAATAATAGCAATAAAAACAACAACAATAACAAAACACAAATATTTGCTTGTATGCAAAGAAATTCCAATTTCGAGGCGGCAAATTAAAAAAGAAAATTAAATAAGAGACAAATAAATGGATGAATTTTGTCGTGCGCTCTTAGGACTAAGCGCTAAAGAGTGGCAGAAAGAGCGACTATAAGAGAGAAAGGGAGAGAGAGTGAGAGTGAGAGGGAGAGAGAGAGAGAGAGCGTGAGCGCAGCTGATAATACGATGCAACAACAACAAATAGAATACAATGGGGAATTATCAGTGGACTGCGTGATATGATTATCAAAAGGTTTCTTCTCATTGTTGTTGTTATTGTTGTTGTTGCTGTCGCTGTCGCTGTCGCTGCCGCTGCCTCTGTCGCTGCCTCTGCCTCTGCCGCTGGCAACGGCATTTCTCAATACACATGCTACATATGTAAAACAGTTTAACAGCCCCACACACACACACACACACACGCATACGCACACACACACTGAAGGAACCTACATATATAATAAAGAAGAACAAATAAGCCCAAGTGCAAAAAAAAAAAAAAAAACATTATTGTAAATGTAGCTAAGAAAATGTCACGTTTTATAGAGTTAATTTTGGGTTGCGGACCAAGCGAGATGAATAGGAGAAAAACTATAAAAATTCAAAAGCAACAAGAGCAACACAGTGATCAACTAGCAAATACCCTGCAAACAGCTATAATCTAGCGGAAGGTGACCAACTAGCAAATACCCTGCAAACAGCAAGATGCAATTAAAAATTAAAAAATCTGGTGCTGCCTTTGAACCGGCGACCTGCCGCACGTTAGTTCAACGCTCAGACACCTAAGCAAAGCAGATTTATGACGTCACGACACGCCCACTTTTATGGCTGCGTTGTTGTCGAGCCTTGTCATAGAAAGTATGTATTTCTGAGCGTGAGATGCAAAAACCCATATATTCAGATGCAAAGTGGAATCGGCGATGCCTTCTACCGCCTGCGCTTTAAGAACAGGGTGCGGCAAAGAGGGAAAAAAAACTAGCAGAAAACAAACAACTATTTGATATTCAAATTTTGCAGACACGATTCTTAGCAGCTACTACAGTTAATAATATTAAATATATATACATATATATGCATGTGTGTGTGTGTGTGTGTGTTTGTATTGACACAGTTGTAATATAGCTAGCTAATAAATAATAAAAAACAAAACGACAAAAAAACTTAAGCATAACAGCATTAGTCAAGGCAATTTAGCTCACTTAAGACACAGCAGCTGCATGACATGCAAGCTGCATTTAAAGCTTGCAAATGCAACAAGTTGGCAGCACCCAAAAAAAAACAAAATAAATAATGAAAAGAAGGAAGAAGCAAAAACACTTTCATTGATAAACAGCAGCAGCATAAAAAGATCAACGGCTGCTGCTGCTGCTGCTGTTGGTTGCTATTGCACTTTGTCTTGCGGCTTTCGTTTTGCACTCTCTTCCTCTCTCGCGCGCGCACACACACACACACACACACACACACACACACACACACACACACACACACATACAATTGCATACTTACATTTGTTTGTCCAAAGTAGCAGCCAACAACAACAGCAGCAACTGGCATCAATCAGCCGCAATGCGTCGCCGTCGACAATTGAGACTAACCAACATTAAACTATAACTTCCTCACACGCACACACAGATATGTATGCATGCATACACGCACATACACACACGCACACACACTCTTTTTTTTTTTACATGACATGTGTTGTAAAATTTTGCACTAATTTAGTCGCTTTTGTTGAACCTGTTGCACGCACCAAAACACAAAAAACTAAAGAAACTTAAAAAAAATATATATAAAAAAAGACCGGGAAAATGAATAAATATTATAATTGTGCATATGCTAGAACAGTAGACACATTAGAACAAATGCAGGCGGCGGCTTTAAGTTGCGCGCGCGCGGTTTTAAGTCGTAGCAGCAGCAACAACAACAACAACAACAGTACACAGGCATATAAACAAACAACGTGACAGGCGGCAACAAATATTGAATTAAACAAAACAAAAAATAATAATAATAAATAAATAAAGAGCCAAGAATTTAAATTTTATAAAAATACACGTACACACACACGCATGTGCATGAAGCGTTGCCTCTTGTTGCTTTTGTTGTTAATATTATTATTATTATAGTTGTTGTTGCTGTCGGTTAACGACGACAGCGACGATCACACAAACGCACGAAGTGCACGACGAACGATCTGACACGCACGAAATGCAAAAACGCACTGAAAATGATATTTAAAAGAGAGTAGCGACACTTTATTATTTACGAACGCTCCACACAGTTGGGCATCTTTGCCAATTGCATAGCACGATTCCACGCGCGTCGGGCGGCCAACAGTTGCATATTTTTACCAATTAAATGAAACTGAACCGATTGTAATCAAACCGTAAAGCTGAAACAATTGTAGAAAACCAATTCAAATAAAAATCAGAATAACGCAAAATACTCAAACTGGCACTGTTTTGCTCAAAGTGAGCGGTTAACTGGCGCTGTTAGCCATAACATTGCGTTTTTATGCTGGAATGACACTCTTTAACTTTGAATGCCTTATCAAAGCATACCGCTAACTGCCATGCAGAACAAGCGTTAATGGTGGTGCGATATTTGCTAAATTGGTTTTGTTAAATAAATAGATGCGTTTGCAGTTATTTATGAACTGGCTACATTTATGTTCGCGCACAAGATTTGAAAATATAGTGCCTGTTGCGCTTATGTTATCAGCAGCGTAATAACAGTGTGCTTTGCTGTTGCTCACATTTTACATTAAATGTTGCTTTTAGCCGTTAACTTTGAAATAATTGTGTTCAAGCAAATTATTTTTTTTATTACTGCTCGTATTTTGCATTTTTCAACTACTAGCGAGCATATTATTATACATATTTTCTTTAAGGCTTGCAAAATATTCTATTTATAAATGTATCCAATCTAACCTAATGGGACTTGTGCTTGGGTGCATCGTCAAATATAAACTTATTATGGATCATGTGTATCATGCGATCATGCCAGGTGCTCGAGAAAGAAGCCAAAGGCGGAATAGTTGGTAAAATGTTGCTTTTAAGGCATACACTATTCGGCTTCAGTTCCGCAACATGATGCCGGCCAGGATTAATACACGTCACCTGGCTCAGCAGGTGCACATCAGGCAGCGCGTCCAGATCATCCTCCGCATCCTTGGCCTGTCGGATCAGCTGCTTGGTGGCGAGCACACAAACATTTTCGGCATCCTCCAACTCCTTGAACCTATTGCGCTTCTCCGTATGGTACGCCGCCTTTGTGTGCAACGACTCCACATAATTGAAGTAAATGGACTTCATTTTCTTAGCGTTCTCCTTGCTCTCATTCCAATTGACGCACACATGGCGCAAATACTTGTAGCGCTCCAGGCAGAGGGATGCCTCATGATCCGATTGCAGCTTAATCGATTCGATGGCATCGTACTGTTGGCGTGCATCGCGCAGGTCTCGCTGCAGTTTGCAGAAGGAGCACCCCAACACGGTCAACATATCCTTGGCCATGTTCGAGCAATCAAATAGTTCGGCAATTTGATACTCCAGCTTGTACACGTTGCGCTGCAGCTGCCTAACGATCGCATTGCTGGAATCCTTCAGTCCTGGCATTGTGCAATCGACGGGCAAACGTGGTGGACACGCGGGCACGCCCGTCTTCAGCTGCAGCTCTAAATTATCCAAATAGCCGTTCATCAGCTCCAACTCGGCGGCAATCTGTTTCACCTCCGGTTCGGTGGGCTCCAATAGGCTTTCGCTGTTGCTGGCGCTGGTGGCCCTGCCATTGCCGCTGCTGGTGGCCGCATTGGAGTTCCAGGGATGCACCTTCATTGTGTGGGTGTGTTGTTATTGAATCGTGATGGCTTACTACTGCCCCGAACTGGAAAAATTAGTCAGACAGCAAACACAGTCGATTACAATGGCAAGGCGCGCTTGTTTAAATTTCTCGCACCCAGAACACAGAGTTGCTTTGAGCATGTTATAACTCTGTAATCTGTAGTTCATTTCAAATCTCTGTTAATCTAAGCTTAACATATTATAAAACTGGATTTATTCTGTAAGACTTGCCACTGGGCTTCTTCCACTTCTCACAGCTATCAATAAGTAAAAGTGGGCCGCTTTTTCATAGTTTGTAAGTTTATCATTTATTTTCAATAATTCGCTCATTTTGTACTATTTTGTCAGCTCAAGAAACTATTTACAGTTCTTAAGCAGTTCTGTTAATTAAAGCTGTTAGGCTGAAATGTTTGCTTAATATTTATTATTAATATTGCTTAATGCTTAATAAACGGCGTATTGATGAATTGCAAGATTTGAGCTACCAGACAAATAAAAAAAAGAATAAAATAATATTTTGCAGGACAAGTTAACAATGTTTTCGATATTCAAACTTTCAATGCAGAGTGTGGCAATTAAAGTGATATAAATTTAATAAAAATAATAGTCTTTTCGAATGTAAAAAAGGATGAATGTGACAGAAAACATTTTTTAACAGAACCTTTCGAGTTAAATTCAGTTATGAAAAACACTCAAAAATAAAATGTGCTTTAGTGGGTTAACGGATTCAAAGAACCATTTACAACTGTTAAACGCATTTTGAATATTGAAACAAGTTTTAAATAAATTAAAACTGATGAAACATTATTTATTCCGCACCCTTTCTACTCTTAAGCAAATTGTTTACTAACATTAACATTTTAGTCAACTTTTTTAGTGGCGAACATAGAAATTAAGAGCACTTTGTTTTGTCAATAGGCACAACAGAAACACGAAAATATTAACAAGCTGCTAGCTAATTAGTCCTTGAACTTGCCCAAAACGATGTCCTTGTAGAAGGGCACACAGTTCATGCGCACATTGAGACGGGCGCACAGCAAAAAGATGCCCGACAACTTGCGATGGATGGAGTAGATCTCCTCGGGCGGCGGACAGAGACGATGCGCCACCATTGTGGGCACCAGGGCGGCCAGACGCTCGGTCGTATTCTGTTTGCCAAAATCAAAATCTCCATCATAGCGAAAGATCTCGCCGAGTATCATAACGGCATCGACATGCGCCTGCTCCATCTGCCTCGTCTCATAGCCCGTCAGGAAGCCCATTTCACGCGACATCTGCAGCACCCCATCCCGATTATTCTGCGCCGCACTGATGATAACCTGGCGATAGTTTCGTATGAACTCGTGCTTATAGAAGCGCGTCGACCCAAAGTCAATCAGCATCAGACGCCGACTGTTCACATCGTACAGGAAGTTCGACCAATTCGGATCCGTTTGCATGCACTCGATCTCGAAGAGCTCGCGCAGGCACAGCTTCAGCACAGAGGCGGCGATGTGTGAGCGATGTTCATAGCTGGAGGGGGTATTAAATATAGGTTATGTTGAAAATAAAAACAATCCTTGCAACTGTCATTCGGCGATTAATTATGCTATGATGACACGTGTCGTGGCGTGAAGTCGCCCCCTTTTCGGGTATTAATGTAAATGTCTGGAATCTAAACATAAACTGGATCTATAGCTAAACGGCAGTATTAGCTGAAAATCTAAGAAGTATGTCTGCTGTCCAAATGATTATGTTGATTTCAACTAAAAAGTGGATCAGCAAGATGGAGAGCTTAAACTGAATAAGGAGCTAGCATAGAAAATGGCCAGGACTCTAATCAGCTTAGTGTAAGCCTAACAAGTGTCATTCGGGGTATAATTATGCTCTGATGACACTAGGCCGTTGCCAGGCCAACGAAAGGTGGTTATCTTTGTCTAACCAATGTCATTGTCTAATAGATCTATCCAGTGAACCAGTGAAATGAATCACTGAATAGCGCTGTCCTTGTCTAACCAATGCCCATACAAGCTGTTAGCTTTGTTATCTTGCACTCACCTGAGCTCAAAGCACTTGTCCAGGGGCACACCTGGTACCAGTTCCGTGGTGAGGACACTGGAGGTGGTCAGTTCACGGACCACCTTGGGCACATAGTATTCTTTGTAGGGTGAAATCATTTGGCGAAACTTTTCGGTATAGTCGGCCTCGCGTGCATAGTCCACCTCCCACTGCAGCTCGCGCTTGGCGACGCGCACCACATTGTCGATGAAGAAGCCCTGGGGGAAGACATCCCACACCTTGAGCATGCCGACCAGATTATCAATATCGCTCTCGATGCTCTGGGCAACGCCCGGATATTGTATCTTAATGGCCACCTCCATGCCATCCAGCAGCGTGGCCCGATGCACCTGGCCGATGGATGCCGCCGCAAATGGTTTGTCATCGAAGCTGCGCAAACGCTTGCGCCAATCGGGACCCAGCTGTGTGTTCATCACGCGCTCCACCTGCCAGTCGGGCATATAGTCGGCCGCCTGGCGCACCCGCTCGAAGGCCTTCGCCAGCTGCGGCGAGACCACATTTGTGTCCTGTATGCTCAGTATCTGGCCAATCTTCAGCGCGGCGCCGCGCACCTTGCACAGCGTATCCACAATGCGTTCCGCATTCGCCGGGCTCAACAGTGCGTCGCGCATATTCGTCGAGCCGCCCAGCCCCAGCGCGCCCTTCGTCAGCTCATTGATGGTGCCCACGCCGAGGCCAGCGAAAAGGCCGCCAAATGTGGCCATGCGGCCCAGACGCGATGCCGGCACTCGCCGCTGTTTGGCCACTTTGCTCAGCTCCGGCAGCGTCGATTCGGGGGCTTTCGGAGCAGCTAGAAATGTGGAACATGTCAGATGTAAGGCATGAGTTGGGATTAGAGGCAGTTTATTTAGGATCAATTTCATTATGAGTGCTTTGTTCTTGATTTCAATTGAGATAGCTGAAAGCTGGTGGATATTGCTAGGGAACGACTGGAAACGGAACACTAATTGAGATTAAAAACTCTTGAATTGAATGTGCATTAACAATTTTAGACTAGTATGATGTTTTCATTTAGGGAACGACTGGAAACGGAACACCAATTGAAATAATTGCATTTGCAATAACAGTTTTAGGATATTATGTGTTCATAGAGTCCTTAAGGGAACGACTAGAAATGGAACTCAAATTGAAACAACACCTTTGAATTGAATGTGCACTAACTATTTTAGCATATTATGCCGTTTCTATGGAGAGACCTTAAGAGAACGACTGGAAACGGAACACCAATCGAAATTGAATATTCATTGACAGATGCCGTTTTCATTAAGACCTTAAGGGAACTACTGGAAATGGAACACATATAGAACACTTTTTCATTGATTTCGTATTGTAAAAGAAGGACTGGTAACGGAACACTTTTTTCCTCTTGGATATTGTAAGCGAACGACTGGAATAGGAACACGTTTGGAATTGAAAAAACCTTTTGAATTGCATATGCATTAAAGAATTTGTAGAGGAACAGCTGGAAACGAAATTCTTTGAAAATGATAAGCTGGCTACGTAATGGAACACGTTCGCAATAGAGAACTGACCGTTATCTGTTTCGGGCTGCTATGCTAGATTATATATATCCAGATTGAGCTATAATATTTCAAATAAATCTAGTTTTAAATCGAATTCACACTGGGAATGCGAAATTGAAACACAAAGAAAGAAACACGGAACAGAGCCGTATATGTGGATGTGAGCTTTTCATGCATACCAGTTTTTGCCGCCTTGGATGATGCCATGGTCGAGGTGCCGGCGACAAAGCGCATCAGATTGTCCACATATTCGGTGTCCTTGCTCAGGATGCCCTCATTGCCGCTGGGCACGGGCGGCGTCGCCTTAATCGTTGGCGGTGACGCCTTCGGATCGCTGGGCAGCTGTTTGCTGGGCGTGGTGGGCGTGCGCAGGCTGACGTTGCGATTCATGTTGCGCTTGGAGAGAATTTCCTCGAATTCCAGCAGCGTTATAGACGATATATCCAGATTGGCGGCATCGGCAACATCCGAATGGCTGCGACTTGAGCGCGACACGTGACCAGCAGCGCTGTCCGCAACAGCTGATGTGCTCGAGCTGGGCTGCCAGTTGATTGGCTGCAGGGCGTTCAGATCACAGGGAAAATTGGTTTGCAGCAAGTGGGACAAGCCCTGGGCCACCACGTAGCCGCGTTCGCCGGTCTCCTGGAGCAGGGCTTGCGCCTTTTTCAATTCCTCGCTGGGCTGTTCGCTGGCCGTACGCAGCGCGTCCACCGTCTGATTCACATTGGCCTCAAGCAGTTCGCGCACACTCGAATTGCTCCACAGATGCTTAGTCAGCGCCAGATGCTCGCGACCGCACGCCTCCGCAACGATTTGCAGGCCGCGCAGCACGCCGAGCACGTCTTGTGCTGTGCGTGCCATCACCACACGTTTGACCAGTTCACGATGAGTGGGTGTTGCGCTCAGTTGTCTCAGTTGTCACAGTTGTTGTTGTTATTGTTGTTCTTTGGCTGTTGCCGGCAAATAGAGGCACAGGCAGCTACAAGTTTTGGGACGCTACTGCATCGGTCCGTGCGTCTGGCTGTGTGTGTGTGTGTGTATGTAAGCGTGTGCGTGTGCGTCTGTGTCGCCTCGTTGGCACATACAATTTGGTTTTTTCGATGCTGACTAAAAAATATAAATGTTCAGTTACGTAAACAAAAATAAATAAACTTGCACTACTGTTGCGAAATTTAAAACAGCTGTTGGCCAAACAAGTTTATTTCGGTTCACTTGCATATGGCTCAGCGGCAGTGTTGGCAAACAGAACTCAAAAAAACTTAACAGTATGTTAACGCTAACAGAGTTATGTGCAGCTAGGCCTATGTTAAGTGAATTAAGTCGACGCATTTCATTTTCGTCTTAAATATATACATACATATATTAAATTCACATTTATTATAATTGTCAACTACAATGCAATGCCAAGCGTTTGTTTCAATTTAATTTAAATCTGAGAAAATATTAGTTCTTTATGTATGTATGTGTTTCTGTATGTTATGCACCAGGTATGTTAGGCAAAGGCGTCCTTAACAGCTAATTAATATACATACATATGTACTTTCACTGCAGCACATAGACTTCAGCTTAACAATTTTAAAAAATTAAAAGCAAAATCACTTTATAACCCATAAGATTTAATTTAAAGCAAACTTCAGAAGTCGTCGTTTCAAAAGAACAAGCAAAATGGCGAAATGCATTTGCGGCTTCAAACACAAAATGGCGCAAAACGAAAATTACTGAAAATGGCGCTGGCAATAACAGTCGCTCAATTGAACTGGTTCGTTCGGAAGCACACGCACATGCCAATGTTTACAATTCGAACATTTCGCATTTTAAATTGTAATGTGCGGCATTTTTTGTGGAATAAGCCGTAATAACGACGATGCCAGTTGTCATTTGCACAGCGCCCTGGAGACGCTGCTGCACAATCGTGGACCCGACGTAAAGGACAAGCTCATAGTTGACAATGTGCTGCTGGCGGGCAACGTTCTGTGGCAACAAGGAGCGGCGCCACAAAAGCAGCCCCTGGTCAAAGAGGATCTGGTGCTGCTCTTCAATGGGGATTTATACAATTTAAATGAAAAGAAGCCTGCAACTGAGGCAGACAGCGCCTGGCTGCTGCAGCAGCTAATCAAATGCAAGAGCAGCGACGATGCGCAGCTGTTGGCGCTGCTGCAGCAGCTCGAAGGACCCTACTGCCTGATCCTGTACAACAGGTATACAAATATCCTAGAAACCAGTTTAAATCATAATTGAAATAACCGATTC
This sequence comes from Drosophila montana, assembly GCF_035044405.1. Taxonomy (NCBI): domain Eukaryota; kingdom Metazoa; phylum Arthropoda; class Insecta; order Diptera; family Drosophilidae; genus Drosophila; species Drosophila montana. The sequence goes on from NW_026999206.1 coordinate 933,168, forward strand.
CCACAGACGTGACCAAGTTCTATACTTTTGCCGCGACGCACTGGGCAGAAATTCGCTGATCATTGAGCGACACACGCATTGCCTCAAGCTGATGAGCACCTCGTGCCACCTGGAGCAGCAGGCGCCGGCTGCGTCAATGGAGCTGCCGCCACTGGGCCTCTACAAGCTGCACGTGGCGAAGCTCGACAAGTGCACATTATATCCCTGGCAGCCGCTTAACAAGGACACAGAGCAGCAGCTGGCGACGCTGGGCGCTGCCATGCACTGGAGCACAATGCTGGAGCGGGCAATAGCGCCGACTTGGCTGCTCGACACGACGCAGGCGGTGCCCAGCTACGATCTATACGAGCTAGCCGCTGACACAGTGGAGCTGGAGCCGCTCTACAAGCGTTTGCTGGACTATGCGCCAGTGCAGCAGGCATTACGCAAATTGGATGAACTGCTGCAGCATTCGGTGGCGGCACGTGTGCTGCATACGGCGCCCATTTGTCGCAAATGTGCCACATCTGGCGGCTGTGCGCATGCCAAAATCTCCATACTGTTCTCGGGCGGCATAGACTGCAGCATTCTGGCGCTGCTCGCGGACAAATATGTGCCGCAAACGGAGCCCATCGAGCTCATCAATGTGGCCTTTGAGCGGCCGACAGCAACAGCAGCTGGGCCGGATCGGCAGCAAGCGAGCAAATGGGATGTGCCGGATCGCCAGACCGCACTACAATCGTTGGCGGAACTGCAGCGTCTGTGCCCGCAGCGCAACTGGCAGCTGCTGCAGGTGAATGTCAGCCGCCGGAAGCTGCAGCAACAGCTGAGCACCCACATACGCCAGCTGATCTATCCGCTGCAAACGGTGCTGGACGAGTGCCTGGGCTGTGCCTTCTGGTTTGCCGCCGCCGCGCCCCAATCAACGGCACGCGTCGCGCTGCTGGGCAGCGGCGCCGATGAGCTCTTTGGCGGCTATACGCGGCATCGCAACGCCTGGCGGCGTGCCGGCAGCGACGGGCACGCTCGTCAGCTGGCCGTGCGCCATGAGCTGGACATGGACTGGCAGCGCATACCAGCGCGCAATCTGGCGCGCGATGATCGCATCATTGCGGACAGCGGCAAGACGGCGCGCGCCCCCTTCATCGAGGAGCATCTGGCCAGATTTGTGCGCTCCCTGGCGCCGCAGCAGCGCTGCTGCTACGCTCTGCCCGAGGGTGTTGGCGACAAGCTGCTGCTGCGCCTGTACGGCTACAGTCTTGGGCTGCGCGAGGCGGTGCTGCTCAAGAAGCGGGCCATACAGTTCGGCTCCCGCATTGCCGACAAGAAGCAGCAGGCGGCACAGCAATCCGACTATCTGCGCTTCGAGTCCTTGCACCTCAATTGATGGCACAAGACTCTTAACTACTTTTTTTAATATTTATACTTAAGAATTAAATAACAGAGACAATTCAAATTCTTTAAGGCATGTCTCTATTGAAACAGACTGGATCGAAAATTTCGTTTTTTATGTAAATTTTATTATAATGCCATTACAAATCACAAACTGTGTCAACTATCTTATATGTCTAGCACTTAAATCCGTTTTAAAGCTGTTTTCAAGCAATATTCGTTGCACTATGATTGATAATTATGTATATATATAAAAATGTTAACTGCCCACCGAATTTAATTTGTATTTCATTTAAATGGGCTATTCAAACGCTAAGGGCACTCGGCATAAAGCTACTTGTAAACATTTGTCATGCATGTTATAATTGTCGTTCTGTTTATGTTAACTTGGACATTAGATACTGTTGCGCCGAAGGTAAGTTTTAATTACAGCTAACATTAAAGTTTACATGATTGAAAACTGTTACCCGAATGTTACGACAGCTAGCTGCGTATGTGGTGTGTTCAACTTGTGCAGGCTTCACTGTACATTGGCAAATTTGACACACGAGTTAAGCCGTTTAATATGTTTGCGGTTTCAAAATTTTAGCAGAAAATTGCCAACAGCTGCAAAATCGTGCAGTTAACTCGAAAATGGGTGTGCCGTGAAATGAATGCCAATGCAAAGCTAGACAATATGCATAAGTGCAGATAATTGCATGGATATACATATTTATATATGTATATATGTATATATATATGTATATAGATAAGTACTATATTGTGTGCTTAAATACACACTTGTATGTTAAGTACATAACGACCTGATTGTATAGAAACATATGTACAAATTTCTTTGAGATAAAAAAAATAGATGAAGATATTTACAATACAATTGCACTATTAGCGGATTCAACTAGTTTTAAGAGGCGGAAAAGTGTCGGCTATTTGCGATTAAGGCGACCGGCACGCTCCGTTGTGGGATCGGCTAACTCCCAGGCGGGCTTGAAGCAGGCAACGGCAGCAGCAGGATTCGCCGCGGAGCAGCTGTTGTGCTGCAAATGCGGATTAGGCAAGGTGTTGGACCTGTAGCCAATGGATGTGTAGCCCTGCGCATATAGTTGACAATAGGGCACCTTATGCATGTGAATATAATGCCAGATATCATGATAGCTCCACTCCAGCAAAGGATTCAAACGCATTATATCCGGCCAGTCGCTGTCCGTTTTCTGCAAATCATCAAAAATTACAGTCTGTACAAAACAGAGCGAGAGAGAGAGAGAGAGAAAGAGAAGGAGAGCGAGACAAACCTGCATGGGCTGAAGATGCTGACAGTAGGGATCCGTATTGCGACTACCGACAAAGACGGCCTTTATGCGCGGCATATCCTCCGTCATGTGGGTGAGCGCCACCTTCAGCGAGTCCTTATATTTAATTAGATTAACATCGTAGCGCCGCACACAGTGCACAACAAAATCATCAATTTCGGCAAACGAATCATCCGACTCAATATAGAGCATCGGTATTTCACGGCTGGCGATGCCATGCTCCCGGCAATAGCGCATCAGCAGATCCAGCAGCACGGTGCAATCCTTGCCGCCATTAAAGCAGAATATCAACTGTGTGACATCGTAGAGCCGCAGGGTCTGGTCAAAAAAGTCATAGGCAGTACGGACGCGCCTCTCAATCTGGGCTCGTGTCGCATCTGTGATGGACACGGGATAGTCATCATCGTTGGACATGCTCCTGCTGCTCCCGTTGCTGCTGCCGTTGCAATTGGTGGTGCTGTTGCCGCTGCTGTATATGTCAACAATATTGGACGACTTTTTGATCGTGGCCTGTTGTGTCTGTATGCAGCATTTATTCATTTTGATTATCTATTTAAATCCTCCTTCACGCTGGCGACCGACCGTGCGACTCTCCTGCTGGACGCCACCTACGTAAGTAGAACGTGCGCGCGAATATAACAATTGATTAACTACTACGACAACTTTCTCCAAAATGTGACTGTGACTGTGTGTGTGTGTGTGTGTGTGTGAGTGTGTGCACAGTGTTGCTTTTATATAATAATTATCAACATTAACAATAGCTTTGTAGATTCGCGTTATCTGCTCACCGAATTACATCACATGCACACTTCACACACACACGCACGCACACATAGGCAGCGGCGCTACCTACTTTTACTAAAGTGGGTTATGTGTCTGGCTGCAATTAGACCAGCACGTTATTAATATTCAAAAAACGTTAACATTGCTGCTTTTTTTTGGGCTTAATCTCTAGTAATAATTGGCGCACAGCGCTGCCCCTATGCTTTAAAACACAGCTGACGCGGGCAACTGGTGCGCGAACTGGTCAAATTGATGTCTGGCAACGCTCAATTGCTGGCAGTGCTGTAAAATGCGTTCGATTCATTTGAATTTGTTTTCAAAAGCGTTTTATTCGCATTGCATAACATACATACATATTTCTTGTTGTTTATTTTTTTCTTCTATTTTTTACATATAACAAATGTGTGTGTGTGTGTGTGTGTGTGTGTGAGATTGTGTGTTTAACTTTAACAAAAACAATGCAATAATTGCGTTGAACGCCTAAACAATACAAGTACATTTAGTTGCTATATCTAACAAATGGGCACTGTCGGTTGTTTTTGTTTGTTGTTTTTGTTTGTTGTTTGTTGTGTTGCGTTGCCTGCGTCTAAACATCCACATTGTCCAGGACATTGTCAATGAGTCCGACAACTTTCTGACGAAAGCGACGATTCTGCTTGCCGCTCATCTCCTTCAGATACGGATGCAGGCTGATCAGAAACGAATAATCCGCATCCGGCTGCGTAACGGCTGCAGGTGCTGCCGCTGCCGTTGCCGCCGCCGCCGCCGCTGCTGGTGCGGGTGCAGGTGTGCTTGCAGCTGGCGGCGTTGTTGCCGCGTGTCCAAGATGCGTCAACATGTTGCTATGCTGATGCTGAAGCAGATGGTTGTTGTTGTTGTTGTTGTTGTTGCTGCTGTTGTTGTTGTTGTTGTTGTGCAGATGCTGAAACTGCAACTGGTTGCAGTTGCTGCCTTTGAGCCACTCGGCCACCGTCCAGTCCATGTTGTTGCGCAGCGCCGCAGCCATTGTAACTGGCAGCGTGACCAGCGAATGCTGCGCAGCTGCAGCAACAATTTTGTCAGCACTTTGCTGCTGCTGCTGCTGCTGCTGCTGCTGCTCCACTTTGATGGCCTGGAGGCGCAGCGGTGTCTGCGCTAGGCTGGCGTCTGTCTCCGTGTGCTCGTGCTCGTGCTCGTGCTCCTGCTCCGGGTTATCCTCCTCCTCCTCCTCCTCCACCTCCTCCTGCTCGGAGACCTGCACATCGGCCGGCCGGCTGCCATTGCTGTCTTTGGTGTTGTCGTCGCCCTCGTTAACCTGGCTCTCCTGATGCTGCTGCTGCTGATGCTGCTGCTGCTGATGATGATGCTGTTGTTGCTGCTGCTGATGATGATGATGATGATGATGATGATGCTCCAGCAGCCGCATGTGTCCAATGCGCGTCATTGGCTGCGTGCTGAGCGCAGCGGCAGCCAGAAATGTTGCCGCCGTCGTTGAGGTGCTCGGCTTGCGCAGGACCATGCCCCCGGGATTGGGGCTCGTATTGGGATTGGGCGTGGCGTTCGTTTGGGCGGGCAACTGTTTGTGACAGGCGCGCGACTTTGTGTAGGGTATCAGAAACTGCAGATACTTGGACAAATAGTATTTGCGTTTACCCCGACCCGTCTGGGTGCGCGCCGCCTTCAGGGATCGCAAGAAGCTGCTGCGTATGGTGCGCCAACGTTCCCGCGAGTTACGCACTGCAATGGATGTAAATGGATGTATTTTAATTTGGCACTCGATGCAGTCATGAGTTAACTAATGCTGCTGAAGAAATTCAGCAAATAAGCAGCAGGAACTTGAGGAACCTGACGACTCCGGAATACCCTATATACTTAGTAAGGCAAAGGCTACAGCTGGATAAAAACTACTCAACAGGAGTTTTCTTTCTTCTGAGCACGTAAATCATCCTGGCTAGTTTCCATTTCTTCAGGCTCTTTACTTAACTCCCAAATTCTTCGTTTATTTCGAACATCATGAATCTATGGCAAATAGTTGAAGCCATACTAAAAACTCCCGCATATTTACAATAAATCAAAGTACATAATACCCTAGACTCTAGTGCATGTCTGCTATGCAATATCCCTTAGCCAATCTCTTGCCTATTCAATCCCTAATAATTCAGTCATTTTATATTCTGGTCTATAATATTACTAACGATAAAAGCTCTCTTAAATCAATGGAGAGTTTCGCAAACGTATAATATTCATATTTTTGTTAAATTCTCCCTAAAACTTACAACATTTCTAAGTAATATTCGGTTTAACCATTAAATAGATTGTCAAAAAGCATAAAACACGAAAACTTAAACAAAATAATTCGCCCTTCAACGTACGCCAAAACATAACCTTAAAATAGTCGAGTTCTTAATGAACATAACCTTAAAAGCCATCTTGGGCTACAGACAGCTTTTTTTGTGAAATATGGAACATAATTGAGACATGGATTGCCTGGCATTTGCTGAGAGACTGTAATTCCCATTAAAAATATAAGCATTGGAAAGCTTTAATCCAGGGGATATTACATGTGCAGTGCTGTAAAACACAGTAGGCCAGAGGTGTGCGGCAACAAGTGTTGGTTAAGCCTGCAGCTGATTACATGCAGGGTATTTTCACTGCGCTGCAGTTGCTGAACTTTTTTTTTTAATAACATGCCAAAAGCAGGCAGGCAGCAGCAACAACAACAACAACAACAACAAAAACAGCCGCAGCAACAGCGACTAATTGCATGCAAACGCCGCGCGCAGCTATTGCTGTGTGTGACACAGTGACACACCTACACACACACACACACACACACACACACACGCATGTTAAGCATTTAAGCGTCGAGTGCAAGCGAGTTGGCACGACTACAAATTGCGATTGCATTGAAATCACACGCACACACACACACACACACACATGCATACAGCAGCAGCAGCAGCAGCGAAAAGCTTGCATCATAGGCGCGCGCCAGTACACACACACACACACACACGCACACATTTGCACCACAAATGAGCACGCAATTGCAAATAAAAAAAAAAAATAAACGAAAATGGAAATGGAAATCTACAAGTGCAGCAGCAGCAGGCGAAATGAAAAGTTTTTCAGCCTGCAGCACGTACATATTTGCACACAGACACGCACACACATATGCAGATTTTAATGCATGTGTGTATTTTGCACCTGTATCCTTTATTTCATTGGCCACATGTTGCCAGGCCTTCTGCACCTCCTCCTTTTTGCTATAGCCCGGATGTGTATAGTTCCATAGGCATGCCTGATTTTCCACCAGCTGCACGAATTTCACATTGAATACGGGATCATCCTTGCGTGCCATGCTAACGCTTTACAACACTGACACACTGCCGCGGCACCGTTACAATTGCAGCAGGAGCTAGCGAAACACACATTACACGCCTATTTTTTGCTATCGCAAAAAACAAAAAAAACAGAAACAACAACAACAAAAACAATTTCTGATATTGCGCGCGCTCTCTCTGTCTTTTGCTCTTTCGCCCTCACTCGCGCAACGGCAGCTGCAGCGGCGCAAATTGCAGCGGGCAAATGCAACAAACGGTATAATAAAATTAAATAAAAAAATTAATAGTTTTGCTTGTGGTGGGTTTGTTTTTTATTAGTATTTTAATTTTTTTGTTTTTTGTTTTGTAAATGGGCAACAGCAACAACTTGTCGCAACGAAAGCGCCGAGAAAACTGAAACCGAAACTGAGCGTAAAAAGCTGACAAATAAAAGCTGCAACGTAAACAATGCCAAACGGTTGGCGGCAGCGGCGGCGGCTGCTGCTAGAATCAACATCAAATGCAGCAAAAAAAATATATGGGAAAAACGGCAACAGCAGCAAACTAAGCAGCTGCAGCGGCAATGATTAAAATAAGCTTGTGTTTGCATACATATGTGCATTTGTGTGAGTGTGTGCTAAAAGCTTTGGCTCTAACGATGACGTCGCTGGCGGCATTTGTTGCATACAAGCGCACACAGACACACACTCACACACACACACACACACGTGCAGGCGCGCGAAATGCAAGTTTTTGAAAGCACACACAAGCACACATGTAGGTATGCACAAAAAGGCGCCAATATCGAAATGGCGCTCTTTACAGCACTGAAAACGCGCGGTGGCAACGCTTCAACCGTTCGGCTAGTGTGCCGCCGCGAACTAGTTCATCACACTGTGGCTCACTCGGCGCATATGTAACAGAATTTTGTGTTTTTTTTGCTGGAAATCAATTTAACTGAAAACTATGGCAGCCAGCGCAAAAGTAATGCTCAACGGCCTGCTGCAGCACAGACTGACACAGGTGAGTGCGACTCTCAGGCAACAAGCAATCACCGCCTTACCACAAATCCCATTTGCAGCTGGTGCGCTCGCTGCACACACAACCCGCCAGTTTGTCCAGTTTCCGCTCGTCCCGCGAGTTGCAGCCGCTCGAACAGTATCCAGAGGTTGAGGTCCTGCACAATCCGCCCGAATGGAAGTTTGTGGAGCGCCTGCTGCCCCCAACCACAGTGCCACAGCCAATTGCCAAGCCGGCCTACCCCTCCGGCTGGCAGCCCCCAAAGTCCGACGGCCAGGCCAGCGGCTATTTCGTTGCCCGCACCAAGAACCACATGGTGCCCGTCTATCTGCATACACGCTTCCGCGGCCAGCGTCGCCTCACCGTGGTGCGGCGCGTCCAGGGCGACATCTGGGCCCTGGAGCGCGAACTGCGCACCATTGTGGAGCGCGCCCGCAATGGGAAACTGTGCGCCACGCGCGTCAACGAGCTGAGCGGCCAGATACACATCCACGGCGACTATGTGGACCTGCTGCGGGAGCATCTCAAGACGTTGGGATTTTAGTTTAAACCATTTGATTGCTTGCAAATTACTGTCAATAAACATAATTCATATAAAGTCGGCACTCTGGACTCGGTATGCCGGATATGGTATGTATATATATTCAGATTATATCCATTTGTCGTGGAGCTTTCAATTAGCCATCTTAGAAGTTTGTTAAAGATAGCCATTCCAGCAGAAGTCTAGCCACTTTTCATCTCTCTGTTTACTATATATTTATATATGACAAACTTCTTCGATCTTTATATGGAATTGACACAATATACTGACTCGATCTTTTTCTGGAAGAGTTTGTCTTTGATTCCCTTTTCTTTGATCCAATGTCGGGAATAGTTCATGTATTCTTAAACTTTTCTGTTGATCTTAAGTTGGAACCCCGTTTACCTTTCCCTTAAGCCAGATCCTTTGATATATTATTCAAATTTTGATCCACAAAACCAAGGATCCCAAGAAATCAAAGATGACGGGTTGGGATGGGGGGACATGGATTTTCTAGTTCAGGACGTCTCCAGTAAATAATGAATGCTAAACAGACAAATTGCATGCAATCGTTTTCACCAATTTTCCACCCTTGAGGGTGAAACTTTTAGCGGAAACTAACAGTAAATAATGCAAATTTTACGGTTTGGGCTATTGTTTAATAATTTGATTATTATAAATACGAGTATGATCAAACAGACCAGACATAGAGCTGTATATATATATATATATAAATAAATATTAATTGTAAATGGATCTAAACGAATCCAAAGCAAACCCGACGAAAACTAAACAAAGAGCTCTATTTACTGTGTTTATTCGGAAATGAGAGCTTCCACAAATTGGAATCTTCATTTAGCCTTGGAACTTAAATTCTTATTTGAAAACAATTTTAAAAACGAGTGGGAAAACCTCCATACAATGCACATATAATATATATAGTATATATATATATATATAGATGTATATATGTATATATCTAAAATACTTACTTAAAATTTATATAACATTTATATTTTCAGTTTGAACTGATCAAGAAACAAGAGTTCGCTTCGCTTTATAGTAATGAGAAAAAAATTGGCTTTATTTAGTGTACAGATCTGTGGCTTTATACGCTACACTTATATGTATATGTATATGTATATATCTATATATATGTCTAAATATATATATCATTATTGCATATAATAGATTATATGCTGCGGGAACTGAATGCGTGACTTTATTACACAGTATGGATAGAGACGCTGCAGGGATGGGCGGGGGATAGGATATTAGCGCTCTATACAGCTATATATACAAAGTTATGCGCGTATAGAAATACATATGCATGCATGCAGACATACATATATGCATATATGTTTGTGTAAATTTATACTACAATTTTGACTTAAGATTAGTTGTATGGGATTGTATTTGCTTGGGGCTTCTCTGGGGGATTGACATTCTGTTGTTGTTGTTTATATACTAGACAATAAGAGTGTAGAAGCATAATGGCTCGAAACAATAATCGAGCGTGTGATTATTACAATCATAATCAACATCAACATCAACATCATCATCATCATCATAATGGGGGCATCGAGTAACAGGAGTAACGCGGTTTGGGTCTGGGTATGAGAGCATTCGCTACCTTACGCTGCCATCAGGTAAGCTCCTTGTTGCGTGCACGTGCTCGAGCACGGGCACGGGCATGGGCATAGGCAGCGGCACGCCACCGTTATCCATTGGCGCCCGCCATGGCTGTGGGCGTTAGCGGCACGCCCACCAGGCCACTAACGCCGACCGGCGTTGTTGGGGCACCGCCCGCCGTTGCCGTCACGGCCGCCGTGGAGGAACGTTTCAGCGCCTTGCGTATAATCGTCCAGTCCTCCATAATATCCTCCTCGCGCAGCATATATACAACGTAGGGGCCGGTGACGGTGACGGCCTTTTTGCGTCCAGGTCCACGTACTTTGCTCTGCCGCTTGTCATTGCCCCAATCATCCCAGGAGATGTCCACATTGTGTCGGTCCTCTTCGAGACGTCGTATGCGCTCCATAAGATCCTCGCGCAAATTATCAGCTGCCATTTGTTTCTCGCTCTGGCAAGGCAAAAGTTGTTTGAAATGTTGCAGCCCAAAAGAAAAGCCTGAAGACTTACCTCAAAGTGCTGGGATGCTGCCTGCTCCTCGGACAGATATTTGTGTTCGATATTCTGCAGGCGGAACTTGCGCAGCACATCGGCGACCTCAATGCGCGTCCGATACACTTTGTCGAGCTCCTTTTGCGGCTGCACAAACTCCTCGGATCGGCCGGAACGCACATCTGACAGCTGCTGTTCAATGAGGCTGATGCGTTCGTAATAATATTGTTCGCGCAGTTGGCTAAATTGCCGCTCGAGGCTGGCTGTACAGATCGGTCAGTAATATGTGGTCATGAATTGGCGCCAATTTTGCTGCTTACCCAGATCCTCTATGTGTTCGGCGCGGCGCAGCTCAATTTCGCTGGCATCCATTTCGGAGGAATCATCGGAATCGCATTCGTTTGCCTCCTCCTCCTCCTCGTCGGAGGTGTCGTGTGCCTGGCTGGAGTTGGAGCGCTCCGACTCCGCACCAGAGACGTCGCCCTCCGCATCCGATTCGCCATTTTTAACTGGCATTTGGGTTGTACTTTGGGTGGGGAGCGGGGCTATTTGTTTATAGCGCTAACACGGTTGGCTTGTCGTTTGATAAGCAAGCACTTCACTCACTTGTCTGCCGCGCGATCTACACCTTTTAGGAAAATTATATTTCTTATTTTCACTAGTTTTCCTTCGATTTAGTAAACTATGTGGAAATTTACTGGCTGCGAATATTGTTTTGTACTGCAGCTGCAAAAAGTGTTGGCTGACGACGCAAGGCAAGCAGTGCTGCATAGCGCAGCACTATCGACTATAATTGAACTCTATCGATACATTTTTTAAAACTCACAACGACTTTTTGGCGTGCTTTTTAAGCGTTAATCATAGTTAAATGATAGCATTAAAAAAAATTGATGGGAAAATTAATCATAATACAAATGTGTTGTCTTGACCACACGTATTCAAGTGTTGCAGGAAAAATACCAAATCCGAATACCAAAAGTGTTGCATAAAAATACGATATGGTCACACGCACGCGCCAAGTAAACAGCTGACGTATGAGTGTGAAAAAAAAAGAACGAGAAAAACAAATAGGCACTGCGATAAATACGTGTAATTTTTGTAAAGAGCGTGAACAAATTATATTGTAGTGCCATCAGCGAGATATGGAAACGCCAACCGCCGATGATTTGCTACAGTTTCGCGACTATAGCGCAACTAATAGCGGCACACCAGCACAAATCAATGTTAACTCGCCAACGCATGCGACTGGCGGCGGCGGCAGCGGCGGCGGCAGCGGCGGCGGCGGCGGCGGCAACTTTAACGCACAGCGTCAACGTGGTGATCCGCTCTCCGATCTTATCTACGATATGAGCAACTCGGCCCAAACAATGGTCGGCGGTGGCGCTGGTCCAGCCGGAGCATCGGGCGCCTCAGCGGATGGAGCCGCAGGCGGTGCACGTCTCTCGTTTCTGACCATGGAGTACTATCAGCAGTTCTTCAACGTGGACACGTATATGGTGCTCGAGCGCATTGTGAACTCAATGGTACCGAAACGGGCCGCTGCCAACTATTTGCGCATGAACATCGGCGAGAATCCGGATCTGTATGGTCCATTTTGGATAACCATAACGCTGGTAAAGCACAGCCACAGTCACGCCCTTTATATGCACTCACATGCGCTTCGTTTTCAGATCTTCTCGATAGCGATTAGCGGCAATATTGCCAGCTATTTGCAGCAGGCGAACGATAGCTACCATTGGCACTACAATTTCCACCTGGTCTCGTATGCGGCCACCTGCATCTTTCTGTATGCCAACATATTGCCGGCCGTGCTCTGGGCGTTGTTCAAGTATAGCCTCAAGCCTGTGGATGAAGCGGATGCCGTCGAAACGGACAGCGTTAGTTAGAAACTCACAATTATTGCCTGCTCTCCTCTCTCTCATTGTTATTCTCTGTCTCGCTCTAGCAGGCCAGCTATACGCCCAGCCTGTTGTCGCTCATGTGCATCTATGGTTATAGCCTGGCCATTTATATACCCGTCTCCGTACTCTGGGTGATCAATGTGCGTGCCCCGGGCATTTGGCATATCAATTATGTGAGATTGTATTAAATATGTTCAATTTGCAGATTTCATTGCTACAGTGGCTGCTCGTTATAACGGCCGCTCTGCTTTCCGGCACGGTGCTAATCGCGGTGCTGACGCCCGCGCTGCGCAATTCGAAGTTTTCGCTATTCCTCATCATTGGCATACTTGGCGCCCATATTATACTGGCCGCCGGTTTTCTGCTCTACTTCTTTCACAGTCCACCGGAAGCGGCGTTGGCCGCAAAGCCAACGCCCGCACCGCTGCTGAAGGCCGCCTTACCCAAATTATCCACACAAGCGGTGGCCGGCGATCTGCCGCCGGGCAATATCACCGGATAGAGATCATTCCAAGCTAAGCAAATTTCGATATTTCTGTTGTACATTTAGTTCCAAATAATTATTCTTATTTTATTTTCCCTCTTTAAACAACAATTTTGTTGGTCGCTTAACCAGATGTCAACTGCTGCCGGCTGTTAATTCAAATAAATTCTTAAGAGCTAAGTCTAGAAATGGGTTCGCCTTTTTCTGGCTCTCCGAAGACTCGGACAAAGGCGTGCCAAATATCGGGTTGTTAAAATTTATTTCCCCCAACTGCGTCTTAGCGGGATTTATGTTTGTTTTGGGTTTACTTCAATTGGGGCTTATGCGTGGCTTTACGCTTCGTGTTTAACTGGTACAGTGAACGCTCGCGAACGAGCACGCGTCGGTTGACAAATAAAAATACTTATTCTTTATTTATATAAATGAAAAGCATTGTATATATGAACACAGTAAGAACTCTCTGGGACGCGCAGAGATTGTCAGTTGGTATTTGTCCGCTCAAGAGTTGTGTCCGCCTAATAGAGCCTTATATATAAGTAATTAAGTGTTTGCCAAAAAGAAATGTCCGCCTAATAGAAATGTCTGTTTTTTTTCTGCTATTTTAGGTAATTTTGGGGTCAAAAGTGTTTCAAACCGAAAAAACTAAAAATCGAAGAAAAATCGAATATAATAAAATAAGTAAAAACCTAGATATACTACATTCCGAAGTAAGTTGAGATCAATGGGCAAAAATTACCTAAAATCCGAAACTTCAGAAGAAATGTCTTTCGGATTTTTCTTAAATAAAATTCTTAGTTTTTTAAGCTTGCAATATCCATCATTATATGTTTCCAATATTATGCAATTGAATACACGAATTCCACACTCATTTCCTTTTGAAGAAAACTGGCTGCATTTTGGGTACAGTCTGTTATCCGATAACGGACACGTGTAAACCAGTCGCGACTTTTTGCTTTGCTTGTGTTTGTGTGTGCTTATATCTAATATAATATTAATAAAAACTTTGTATTCACAATCTGCCTGAATTGTGCATTGGCTGTCTTTCACTGTGGTCACCTTTAGCGTGCGTCTACTGTACACACAAGTGCTGTTCGCTTATGCCCAAATTCGAGTCTTTCAATTGAATTTCGCCCAAACTCCAAATGTGGCCCAAAAGTGCCTATTGTTGTTGCTGCTTGGAGCATCACTAATTTCCTAATGGCCGCACGTGCACACACACACACGCACACGCACATATACACACGCACACACACACGCACACACAGGCATTGGTATTCCACATGGAGAGCCTGCCCTGCGGTGGACTGATTTGTGGATTGGGTCCTTTGCTGCCAGGTTGAATTCTTCCAAACACACACACACGAACACGCACACACGCACACACACATACCCTTTTAAAAGGTATTTTGATTTTGTCATAAAATGTGTAACGTGTAAGTTTAACTACGCTCCTCATATATATACCAAATCCTATGAACATCGGACAACTATAACATATAGCTGTCATAGGAAAGATCGGTTCAAAATTAGGTTCTTGTATGGAAAACTTGTTTGTTTAGCAAGATATCTGGCCCAAACCCGGCATTTAAAATTTTAACTATGCTCCTCATATATATACCAAATCCTATGAACATCGGACAACTATATCATATAGCTGTCATAGGAAAGATCGGTTCAAAATTAGGTTCTTGTATGGAAAACTTGTTTGTTTAGCAAGATATCTTGCCCAAACTCGGCATTTATAATTTTACCTATGCTCCTCATATATAAACCAAATCCTATGAACATCGGACCACTATATCGTATCGCTGTCGTAGGAAAGATCGGTTCAAAATTAAGTTCTTGTATGGAAAACTTGTTTGTTTAGCAAGATATCTGGCCGAAACCCGGCATTTATAATTTTACCTATGCTCCTCATATATATACCAAATCCTATGAACATCGGACAACTATATCATATAGCTGTCATAGGAAAGATCGGTCGAAAAGTTGGTTCAAAATCTACGTCCAACCTATGCTTCGTATATATGAGCCACATCATATTTGGATCGCACTACTGTATTTTATAAAAAGAATCGGTCGAAAGCTGAAGTTTTGTATTTTCTTCAAACTCAGCATTTGCTAGCTTCACAATTCGAACATACTTATCTGCAAAAGCCAAATATCAGCAAGGGTATTTAGTGTTCGGCTTGCCGCAGAATACGCTTACACCCTCAAATGTATCCTCGATTCTGTGCATTTCTTGCTTTGGTGAATTTTATTCGCTTGGTTTATTTATTCCAGCAATGTGCAAATTATTTGCATGGCAGCAGCCTCCAAATAAACAGGGTGCTCCTTCTAAATAAATGAATGCAAATCAAACTTGAAGAGAAACTAGAAAAATGTATAGAGCCTCAAGCGAATGTGAAGAGATATTTGCATAGTTTGTCGCACTCAAATTATAAAATAAACTTCGCATCTATTTTTTACTATTAACTATTTGCAATGGTTTTTTTGTGATATTCGGCATAAATTTAAGATATGCCAAGGTATATAAACCGATTATCTTTAAGCCTTTTCCTTTCTCTTTATGCCTCACTGTAACGCTTTATATATCTATCTCATATCTCTCTCTCCCTATGTATATATTCTTGATCCATTGAACCCATTGAAAATGAGTAAAAGGGTATAATAAAATTTTTGATCATATATGCAACAGGCAGGAGGAAGCATAAAGTATATATATTCTTGATCAGCATCACAAGTCGAGTCAATCTAGTCATGTCCGTCTGTCCGTATGTTTTGTAAGCTTCCAGAATAGTATATATATATTTATATATATATATACTTCAAGTATCTTTAATTTGCTATCCCCTAGTCGGGAACTTTCTCAGATATCTTGACCAAACTTGGCATTAATGCAAATTTTTAATCATAACCTGAACGATTAGTTATTATTAAATGTTTAAGAACTATTTATTAACTTGAATAGCACCTTAATTGCACCCTCTGAAAATCCTAACAATGGCATTGGTCATCTTGGGCAGGCATTACTGTACTGTACTGTAACTGTGCCTGAGGCGTTGCTCTAGAAATGTCACCCTGTATTTTATATGGATACATCCTTTATACGTAAATGCGTGTTAACAAAAGTACAGGGCACACTCACTAAATGATACCAACTGCCGTTTGGCTAAATTTCTTTTTATTTATAATTTAGGATAATTTAGGGAAAACTGTTGAAAATTTGATATTATATTGGATAAAAGAAAGAAAATTATAAAAAAAAAAAATATATAAATATATATTTAAAAATATATATATATGTATAAAATATGTATTAAATAGATACTATATTTTTTACAGACTATGGAAGCTAATGATATCGTATATGGAATCAGGTATACTTATGTATATAGATTAGTTACGTTCAATATGTATATAAGGTACTGTACTTTGCAGGGTATCTGCCAGCCAAGCACTTTTGCCCACAACATACTCGTGGCACTTTGGTGTCACACACACACACACACACACACACATACACTCCAGCAAACACTTGGAAATATATTAAAGAGGAAATTTCTCAATTTCGAATGCAAATATTCCAGCCTCCAACGCATCGTTAGATTTGTCGTTTATTTTGCTTCTGTTACGTTAATACTCTGTAAAAAATGGTTAAGAACAGGTATAATAGATCTATGCGTGCAGGCTTCACCGTGTAGTGTAGGATGTTATATATTGGGAATGTTTTACGTTTTGAATACCTAGCTCGGTGCCTCAATTTTGGACGCTCTGCCCTGGGCGTGGGTATTTACACACCTTTTTATGGCATATTAAAGGCTTGAAAATTTCATCAAGATCAGACATGGAACAGCCAAGTTATTCAAGAACGCATTTCGAATATATGGGAAGATGACGTGCAAACGTGTGTACCGAAGGCAGCTGGTATGTTGTTAACATTAGCTCAGCGCTAGTCACAGGGTATCTGCTAGTCGGGCACTGCTTGGTCGCATTGTTTTTTTTCGTGCTGCCTAATCCTCGACAGCCCTGGCCCACCCTCGCGCTTTAGATGCTCGAAGGTGCGAGCGGGATAGCAACAATTGGCTTGCGTGCATTGGCGCCCCCGTTGCCTCCGTTGCCCCCGTTGCCGTTTGCACGCATACATTCATGCATGAAAATGCTGCTGACTTTGTATGTGGGCACAGAATGCGGCATGCCGCTGGCTTATGAGGCGTATACATCACGTCAGCAGCGGCGGCTGCAGTTGACAATTTGTTTGCCAGCCAAATTGGAAATGTGTAATTGAAACTGCAAATGCGGAATGCAATTCATTATTTTTCTCATGGCACGCAAATTGCAAAGCATAAACATATATGTATATATATAAATAAAATTCAAACTCGATTGAGGGAAAATTTTATTAAATTTATATCCAGCTGGGAAAATGGAAGTCAGGAAGTTAAGCATATACATAGAGAGCATATACATTTAGTATAGATATGAAAATGTCCTGAAAGTTTCAAGAAAGAATTAAGCACGGGTCGGCAGTGCTCGACCAGGAGATACCCTAAGCCCAGCTGCCAGTACATACACTCTAGCTTATTTCTATGCAAGCACAAGAGTACACACACACACACACACACACACATACACACTTTGGGAAATGTGTCCGTGATTAACTTCTACGTCTATTGCCCGATCTCACTCAAGCTCTTCAAAGCAAAGAGCTATGGTCAAAAAACAGTATCGAACTTTATCGATTATGCGAAAGTTATCGATTATTTGAAATAAACTCGATCTTTGCAAGTTTCTAGCAGTTGAATACTGTGTCATTTACAGCGGTAGAGGTAACTACTGGGAAAATCATTTTTTAGCGCTTGCGGTTTGGCCTGTGAGTCAGTCAGTCAATATCTATGGATATAAAGCTGATTGATTGAGTGACCGACTGTCGGACTGACTTATTATCTCTATATATATAAAACTGTTCTGACTGATTGACTGATATAAATTAGTTAGTCAGTATCACAATCATATCTAAAACTGATTGATTGCGAGATGGCTTGGGCTGTGCTTTAATCAGTCAGTCAGTCAGTCAGTCTGTCAGTCTGCCTCTCAATTAATTAATTTTATATACATAGATGATTGATTGAGAGACTGAAAGACTGATTAATTATATAGATATGCGTATATATATTTACATCATCAGTCAGTCTCTCAATCATATCGACTTACCAACTGACCGACTGACTGACTGATGTATGGCTTGGTCTGTGCATTGATCGGTCTGTTAGCCAGTTTGTCAATCAATATAAAACTGATTGATTGATTAGTTAATCATACATAAAACTCGTTGATTGATTTAGAGGCTGACTGGCTGACTGACTGACTGATGTTTCGTATGGATTGGCTTGTGCGTTAATCAGTCAGTCCCACGGTGTGTCTCAGTTTTTTATGCAAAGAAAGATATGCATATGTGTTTGATTGAGAGACTGACCGACGGACTGTTCAATTATTTAAATATATATATATTGATAAGTCAGTCAGTTTCTGAATCTTAAATAAAACGGATTGATTGGGAGACTGACTGACTGAGCGACTGAATGACTGATGTAACGTATGGCTTGCATTGTGCCTTAATCAGTCTGTCCGTCAGTCAGTTATTCAGTCAATCAGTATTAGCTTGATTGACTGATGAGTTAGTCAGTGTCTCAATCATGTATAAAGCTCACTGATTGATTTAAAGACTGACTTATTGTACCTTTATGCTATACAATTTAGGTGAATGCCTCCGGCTCGTATTCTTTCTCAACTGATTAGCGTAAGTTATGGCAAGGGGTACTGCACAAGCTTGTGCTTAAGGACTACCCCTAACGCCCGCGCACACCCCCTTCACGGTACTTGTCTGCTGGCGTTGCGGAAACGGAAGTCACTCGACGTTCGCTGAATTTTTTTTCTTTTTTGAAATTAGCTTATGTGCAGCGGCTCGTGAGACATGCTTTTTTTTGGGTATTTATTTTATTAAATTTACATAAATATATATATGTATGTATATTTTTTTTGCGTCAATTAGTGGGCGTGCGTGTTTGTGTGTGTGGCTCCCACTTTGAGCCGCCCTCGTAATGCATTTGAAGCGTTAAAATGCCACTTGAGCCAAGATATTTGCATATGGTTGCGGGCCTCCGGGCGGCCTCGCCGTGGGCAGCAGCTGCAACTGGCAGCCACAAAGGCAGCGGGCGGCTCTTTTACGAATGCAAAATGCGAAATGCACATCGCATTCTCCAATTCCCATTCGACCTGTTGAAGTAGCTCGTGGCCAACAAACCGTAAACTGTTTAGCATATTTTTTTTGCGTCCATCTTGTTACCAACTAATGCCATCGAAATTGTACGCATTTTGAGGTCCAAGTTGCTTATTTTTATTTAAAAATTACCAAGACAAAAGATGGCATAAACACGTGAGTTGTCTGTTTGGTAACCACCCGTTTCTATCAGCAGCAAATTTTGTTATGGAGTCAAGGATTGCAAACGGCTTGTCCAACTGTCATCGCCAGAACCAGTTGCGAATCACAAGCGTTAAGCAACGAACAAAGTACAGACTGCTGACATTTTTCTTGTGCTTTTTTTTTATTTTGGTTTGCTTGAACTCTACCTTTTGACTTGCTTTTACAATTTCCGATTGGACACCAATAACAATCGAACCATATTTCAATTTCATTAGACGATATTAAAGCCGAACCGAATGTTTACAAAGAACTTGGAAAGTGAATTTTAAATCGATCCAATGCCCAGCCAAAAATGTTGAATGCAATCATTTTCCGCCTATTTTTCTTACTTGTGCCTGAAATTTGCAAGTTCTTGGGGTTTGGTTTGTGCGTTGGTTAGCAATCACTTGATCAATCACTAATTCAATCAGTCAGTCATTCCTCCAGTCAGTCAGTCAGTCATTCATTCAGTCAATCACTCAGATGATCAGTCATACAATCAGTCTGTTAATCAATCAATCAATCATATAGTCGATCACTCAGTTAATCAGTCAGCCAATCAGTAAGTGTATCAGTCAGTCAATCAACTAGCCAGTCAATCTGTTAGTCAATTAGCTAGTCAATCACTCGGTCAATCAGTCGGTAAATCAGTCAGCCAATCAGTCTGTCAGTTAATCACTCAATCACTCAGTTAATCAATCAGTCAATCACTCAGTTAATCAATCAGTCAACCAGTAAGTGTATCAGTCAATTAGTCAGTCAATCAGTCAGTCAATCGAGGGAGGGGAGGCAACATATGTCTAAGAAACTAAATATTAGTTGTAAGGGAATTCAATTTAATTATCATCAAAAATTAATTGGGGCTTTGTCCAAAGATGCCAGAAACAATGTTTGCGGCACTTGCACTTCATTTGAACCTGGCGACGCCGGGTAATTGTGTCTTATAGTGTGCAATATAAAACAAGCACAGAACTGAAGAAGAAATGTTGATCAAATTGTCGTAGGGATTCGCATTTGTTCAGTCGAGCATAATGTAAATAAAATACATAACACGAATTGAGAGCCTGAAATTGGATGGTTGCCGGGGTTACCATATTCTTAGTAGGACATTTGCTTGGGGGCAATTGCTCTGATTCTTCGTATTCTGCTTCTTTCATTGCGTATTTTTATATTTTTAGCTTGTTAGCAGCTGTTCCACTTGTCAGCTGCAGTTGCTTGACGGGTGAGGGGTAGTAAAAGGGAGGGGGGGGGGGGATGGGCCACGTGCCCCGTGGCAACGTGATTTGAATGTGATTCATTTGGCTTTAATGCGGCCCGGCTGCAGTTAAAGTTTGTCCAGCCAGGTGAATGGAGCGGGTTTGTCAAGAGCTGGGGCATGCGTGTTGGGTGGGTGAGGGGAGGGGAGGGGAGGGGAGGCATTGCGTGCGGACGGCCGGCCGGTGCGTTTTGGGGCGTGTACCTCGCTGCCTGACATAATTTCAGATGCGGCAGCATCATCGTCGCCAGCTGTGTATCCAGCGTTCCGGATGTGTGCGCGTGCCGTGCACCAGCCCCCGCGTTGAGGTGCTCCAGTTTTCAGTTGGGCTTGCCGAAAGTCTACACGGGCTTCGGCTGCGCCTGGCCAAAGTCTACACGGTGTCGTGGCAGCGTCCCCTACGCAGCGAAAGCTTTTGCCGCCACGCTTCGAGCTTTGCGCAGCTGCATTGATTTTGTTGCAGGCACCACACCGTGCCCCACACCGTGCCCCACAGCCACCCGCATCTAGCGCATCTGATTATGTATGCGGCCCAGCTTGCGGCTTTGATAAGACGAGCGACCCCACTGACCCGACCAGGCCCCCCCACCCCCCCACCCATAGTGGGATTGGGTGGTTGGGTGGCGCCTTTTGTGGCGCACGAACCGCATATAATTCCATTATTTATTTTAATTAATTGAAATTGTTCAAAAGGCAACTCCATTTACTTCCGCACTGAAACGCCTCCGAACCACTAGCCCGCCTCCCCTCCCCTCTCAACTCCCCTGCTGCGCCTACCTCCTGTTGACCCGAATGTCAGCTGCGTTTACTAATTGCAATTGACGAACCACCCGCTACCCGCGTGCCCTCCCCTCCCCCCAACCCTCTTGGTTATTTTGTGCACTGTCAAGTCCTTTTGATGAAAATGTGGTATCTAGTCAATAATTAGAAACGGAAAAGTACTCAAGCGAAAAGCCAGAAAAATATGGAATTATGAAAAATTTTGAAGAGGTTTTAGACTGGGAAACCTTCAAAAGGATACCCAGAGTTGAAGTCTAAAGAAAAATGCTTGCAGATAAAGTTTCTTATGAAGGGGAAACGAGCAGGTCAAGAAATACAGTAAGTACTCCCTTTAAGGTAGAGCGGCTTACTAATTTAAGCTCTACTTGGCCTAGCCTAGCACTACTTCTGATAAGGACCTCCACATTCGCTATATCTTCAATATATACTCTAAATAGTTCTCTTCTTATACATGTTTACAAAACTTGAGAGAGTTAGGGAGAAAGGGGAAATAGTGAAAAGAGAGCACAGGTAAAAGGATTAAGGGATCAGAATGGAACACCAAATCATGCCATCTTTTTGTTTTCATTTTACTTTTATTGTAATTTTATTTGTATATTTTTATACCCTGAAATGGGTCTGTCCTAATAATAATTCTTACCCTTACACTATTACTTCCTCTAGTTCTATACCTCCTCCTATTATTTCCCATTCCTCTCTCCTTTTAGCTTTAAATTCTTTAAAATCTTCTTTCTCTCCTGGGCCTGACAATATTCCTAGTTGTCTACTCAAGGAGTGTAGTTCTTCCCTTGTTTATCCATTGCTAAAGCTTTTTAATCTATCCCTTGAATCTTCTGTCTTTCCATCTCTTTGGAACGAATCTTATATCATTCCTCTCCACAAGAAAGGTGGAAAGTCTGATATAGAAAATTACAGGGGCATTGCAAAACTGTCCGCTATTCCTAAATTATTTGAAAAAATAATCACTTCGAATTTGCAGCATTTCTGCAAATCAGTTGTTTCCCCTGTTCAACATGGATTCGTAAAGAATCGGTCAACTACGACCAATCTGCTTGAGTTTACTTCCTTGGTAAATGATGCTTTTCTTTCGAAAATGCAAACTGATGTCATTGACACTGACTTCAGTAAGGCGTTTGACTCCGTGCACCATGACATTTTACTTTTTAAACTTGACCGAAAAGGTTTCCCTCCGTCTCTTTTGTTTTGGATTAGTTCTTATTTAAAAGGTAGGACCCAAAGAGTAATGCTGAGGCTGACTACCTCTAAACAGGTTCACGTTACTTCTGGTGTTCCTCAAGGTAGTCCATCTTGGACCTTTACTCTTTACTCTTTTTATAAATGATCTCCCCTCTGTTATATCCCATGCCCGTGTACTCATGTATGCGGACGACGTGAAACTTATTCTATCATACACTAACCCCCAACATCATTCTCGTCTTCAAGACGATTTGAACGCTATGCAACTTTGGTGTTCGGCCAATCAATTGTATCTGAATTGTTCAAAGTGTATGTTTATGACATTTAATCGTACTACACCTTATCTTGTCAGTTATACAATGCAATCGACAATACTCCATTGCAACGTATACTAACAGTTGAGGATCTAGGCGTTCTTTTTGATTCTAAGCTCTGCTTCAATCTTCACATAGATAGCATCGTTAATGAGGCAAAATGTGTACTTGGATTCATTAAACGATGGTCTAAAGAGTTTAACGATCCTTTTATAACGAAACTTCTGTACTGTATCTCTCTTGTTCGTCCAATCCTTGAATACTGCTCTTGCATTTGGTCTTCGCAGTATAACAATAGCCAGGATCGTATTGAATCTGTTCAGAAGCAATTTCTGCTTTTTGCCTTACGAGGTTTTAATTGGGACCCTAATCTTCGGTTGCCATCCTATTCCAGCTGGCTGCTTCTTCTTAATCTTCCGTCGTTAACCAACCGTAGGACAATTCTCGGTGTTGTCTTTCTACATGAGTTGTTGAGTTGTTGGCGATATAGATTCTCCTTTTCTGCTTGGGGCCTCTTCAATTCTCTGTTCCGGCTAGAGCAACCTTATTCCTATCGACGTGCACAACAGACTACGCTATGCACAATCCTTTTCGCGTTCTATGTAAAAATTACAATAGTTTGCATCACGTTTTCTCTACCGAACTTTCTCTACCCCTAATAAAATCGTTGCTTTCAGGATACCTTCGGGAAGTCACTGACCATTCCCAGCTATGAGCAGGGGCATAGCTTGCCGGACAGGCTGTAAATTTTCCCCCGGTGACTTCCCATTACTTTCCCAATACTATCTCTTTATCCTATCTACTTAACACTCTGTATATCTAGCCGAGTCGTTCCGTCTCTCCGTCTATCTGTCCGTCCGTCTGTTCGCCTGTCCGTCCGCCCGTATGTATGAACGCAAGGAGAGATTTGAAATTTGGAATGTAGATCCTCCTAGTTCCCGCACAGTACGAGTTTGTTTCCGATAACTTGCCCCTTTTCCAAGTAATCGATACACATCGATATCGAAATCCTGTTTTTGAGCAAATCTCTTAGGTTGTTAGAGCTAGAGTCACCAAACTTGTCATGTAGCTCCTTGAATAGTATATATGTATATCAAGTATATTTGATATAGCCATGTCCCTCTGTCCCTCTGTCCGTCTGTCTGTTTCTATGCGAACTAGTCTCTTAGTTTTAAAGCTATCTTTATGAAACTTTGCAGAAGTCCCTCTATCTGTTGCACGCAGTTCATATGTCAAAACCAGCTGGATCGGACCACTATGTCATATAGCTGCCATAGGAACGATCGGTCGAAAAGTAGGTTCTTGTATGAAAATCATTTTTGTTTATAAAGATATCTTTACTTAACTTGGTATTTATTAGTTTTACTACGTTCCCCATATATATGCAAAATCCTATTAAGATCGGACCACTATATCATATAGCTGCCATAGGAACGATCGGTCGAAAAGTAGGTTCTTGTATGAAAAATATTTTTGTTTATAAAGTTATCTTTACTTAACTTGGTATTTATTAGTTTTACTACGTTCCCCATATATATGCAAAATCCTATTAAGATCGGACCACTATATCATACAGCTGCCATAGGAACGATCGGTCGAAAATTAAGTTGTTGTATGGAAAATTTTATTGTTTATAAAGATATACTTATACTTATAATTATAATTACAGTCATCTAGGCATCTTAGTGCTTACAGCTTCTTATTTAAAATTGTATACCCTTTGCATAATATTATAGATCTATATAAGACTATTACTAAATATATTGACTCAAACAAAACGTAGGAAAAGCTTACATAACATTGGTTTTTAAAGTAAACACGTAAATATAAACGTATTTTTAAATATGGCCTCACTATGTGATTCTCATGAATTCAAGTAAGGTTATTATTATAATAATAATTAAGATAATAATAACAAAAGCGATCTACGTTATTTGCATTTGATGCAAACACTTTCCCAGTATCTTCAGTGGGAAGGACACGTTTTCCCCGAGCCCCATTTCCCTTTCCACCACAATCTGAGCTTTAACGGTTCTTTGGGGTTACGTTAACGATCCCGTTATGCATTCAAATTGCACTGCTGCGTCTGCCATTTGCAGCTGTTGTATCATCTGGTAGACCATTAATTAGAGGTAACTACACTGCGCAACACAACAACTAAAGCCCTGGCCGTCGAACAGGCGTGTATTTTCAATTATTTTCAAGCGCTCATGTGGTCACACTGCAAATAAAAGGCGCCATATAAGAAGTGCGTGTGCGCTAGTGTGTGTGAGTGTGTGTGTGTGTGTGTGTGTGGGTGAGAGTATGCCAGCAATTACACAGATTATATGTGTGCTCCAATGATATGAGAGTGAGAGAAAGAGTGATAGAGTGTGAAGCTCTCATTTATATAGATTTTTTTATATTATATACATATATACTATATATACTACATGTATATGTATATGTTATGTATAAATTTTATATGCGCCTGCATTAAAGTTCGTTTGTGCCCGGCACATCGTAAATTATCCAAATGCATTTGCAGGCAAATGAAATCGAATTGTGCTTTGGAGACTTGGTCCAGCTGCAGTCGCAAGCGTTGCGTCGCAGCTTTGCCTTTTGTGTGTAGAGTTTGCAGCTGAAAGCTGAGCGGAGAGCTTGGAGCTTTACGGGGCCCTGCTATGGTGCTGCCCTGTAGGTGCTGCCTGCTGTTGCTGCCATTTGTAGTTGTTGTTTTCATTGTTGTAGTTCTTTTACCGTCTGTTTTTTTTTTCATTTTGTTTTTGTACTTTTTTTTTACTTTGCTGCTTCTGGTTTATGTTGAAGCACAACTCTCAACACAGGATACGTTGCGGCCGCTGCCGCAGCTGGCGTCGCCTTAGCTGCCGCTGCCGCTGCCGCAGTTTGGTGGGCGAGCTGGGCTCTCTCTCTTAATCAGTACGAGTCAAGCAGTCTTCGGCGTATCCAGCAAACGCGGTTCTTTTTTAAGCGCGTTTTGTATTATTCTACTCATATAATTTATCATTTGCGTCGCTGTATGATTTCTCCTTGTTTCGTAGTACACAAACAAACAAAATAAAAACAAAACAAAATAGAAGTATATTAAAAAAAAAAGAAAAACAAAAACAAACAACAACAAAGACCGCACGGACAAGCTAACTAACAAAACAAACCACAAAAACAAACATTAAGTGTGGTAGAACGAAGAAGAAGCAACAACTAAACGCCAAGTTCTAATTCGAGCTCAGGAGAGCGCTTTGCTGCGGCCGCCATTGTCGTCGCCGTCGTCGTCAACGTCTCTGTCGCAGTCGCAGTCGCCTCAGTACGTTCCACGCAGTTCCTAAGACCAGTAACTCACAGATCAGACATACAAGAATTGTAATAAACACATTTTTGAGAAGTCTCTTATTTTATTTTTTTTTTAACATGTGTGTGAGTCTGTATGCGTGTGTGTAAGTGTGCATTTTTTCTCTGCCCAAAACTAAGCTCACTTTCGACCTACTTATTATCACAGCTTTCCATACATCTATAATTCATGTATATACATATATGTATGTATGTTGGAGGTAACATTTACGTGTACCTAAAGTGGGTGTGTCTATTATTATTAACATAAAGCCAGAAGTGGAGCTTATATTAATGCAGCTTTTTTGTGGGTGAGAATAAGTTGTATCTAAAACTAATTTCACTTTCCCCTCAGCTTCCCATACATGTACCTGTAGTTGGGCGCATTAGAGAAACTATTTCGTTTTCAGAATCTATTCCAGCTGTCTAATGCAACTCACATACACACTTATAGGTTATGTTGAAGCTTCTAGAGATTATCTAACACTTATTTCTGCAGCGACAAAGATCAAGAAACAAATCCAGTTATTATTTTGAAAGGGAATTTGCACATAAGATATTATATTTATTCAGAAATTATGCTGGAAAACTTTTTTTAGTTATGTATATTTATTAATATAATAACTTATTTAATTAAAATATATATGCTCTTATATTATTTCAGATACTTGAGACTATTTAACCAAAAGTCTGCAGGCGGCAATCAAGAAAAAACAGAAAATAAAAGTAACAAAAAAATAAACAATTTTATGATCTTGAATCCATTTCAATTAAAATTAAATAAGTGAAAAGGAAAAAAAAGAAAAACTAAATAAAAATCCGCGTTTTGCATTAAAAAAAAAATATCTATAACATTTCCCAAGTTTACTTTGAGTTACAATTTTTTAATGTGAAAAAAAAGCAAAGGAAAAGCAATTTTACTCGTATTAAAAAGAAAACTAGAAGAATAAAAATATAAACATTGTGAAAATATTGAGAAATAAATGAACTAATAACTCGTTTTTTTTTTGGTACATTTTTTTAAGTGTGCATATGGCTAGGCAAAAACTTGTTGGCTATATAGAAGATCGTATAATTAACTAGAAATTATACATAAGTGTCGTGGGTTGTGTCTTTGTGCTCAACGTTTTGTGTCTAGAAGGCGAAAAGGAAGCGAAAAGGAAGCGAAAAGGAGGAGAATAGAAGGCGAAAAGGAGGAGAAAAGGAGGCGAAAAAAGGCGAAAAGTTGACTAAAAGAATTTGACTAAGGAGGCGAAAAGGAGGCGATTTTGTGACGATATACCACAAGGTTTTTTTACAGAATTTACAGGGCGTTAAGGGTGCGTACGCAGGTTCGGGATAAGTATATATATATATATATACATTCACACATAATAAAATATATACATATAACAAAGAATAAAGATAAACACCAAGAATAGTGAAGTAAGGCAAGTGTTTTTTTTTTTAATATATATAATACGAGTAAACTATATTTACATTTCGATACAAGACTTGAAATTCTTTAAGAAATTCATATTTATACACGAGATTAAAACACAATACAAATTATAACAAAACAAACAAATCAAACAAAACAAAAACCAACGGACTTCCAACGATTTCAAAATACGACGAAATATTTTTTAAAATCCAACTAAAATAGAAGGAAATTCCGGCTAACAACAACAACACCAAACAACAATAGCAGCAACAACAAATTGCCAAAAAAAAAAAAAAAACAGATAAATTTATTTAATTAAAAAGCGACAAACTAAGAAAACGGCGAGCTACAAGAATTTATACAGAAAACAGAGAGGTTGACATAACAGAAGCACATAAGAGAGCTATAAACTAAAAGAGAGCGAGAGTGAGAGATCGTCAAGCCACAAGCAGAGCACTGAAGAGAAAGAGACACAGCGAGCGAGAGAGAGAGAGAGAGAGATAAAGAGTGCGAGCGAGATCTGCTAAGTGATATTTTAAACCAAAAAATATCAGTTAAGGACAACAATTTATAAGGTAAGTAAGCCTTATATATATATATCATATCATATATTATAATATATCAGATTATCGCTATACATACAACTGTTTGTCTTGACTGACTGAACCGTTAGAAATTTTCCTTATGTGCTGAAGACGGGGCTTTCGGAAATTCCACCCGCAAATATTGAAAAATCGCGGAAAATGTTTGTATGAAACTTATTTATTCACCATCCGATCGGCCTAAAACTCATTCTCAAAGATCTTTGGTCGAATTCATTTGAAGTGTGTTTCACACCTTTCGGCAAATCCATTCTCCCTTGGTGGAACTGGGAGTCAACGATTTGGTGGGCGAATTGGTGATTTCGCATTCAACTTTATTTCCAAAGGTCTTTACGAAAACTTGTTTGAGATGTGCTTTACACTTTTTGCAGAATCCAACCATTCTCGGTGGGAATTCGATTCAACTTATTTTCAAATCCCTACATAATTAATGAATATTCCACCCGCAACTGTGGAAATTTGGCGGAAAATTTACAACTTTTTTGTTTATTATCGATTTCAAACTCATTTTAAAAGATTTTTTAGAGAATTTATTTGATATATTTTTCGGAAAAGTTCACTGCGCTTGAATGGAAAGTGCGGGTCAAAGGTTAAATGAACAAAAGTTTATTTTTCGACTTAAAGATTCTTACCGCAAGACTAACTTATTCGATGCACTTTAATCATATTTTTAAATAGAAGTTTGGATAGATTTCAGTTATCCACGGACGTGGAAATGTAATATCTAAAATTGTTAGCACCAAACTTACCACGGGCAAGGCCGGGCAATAGCCGCTAGTATCAAAGTATCATAATATTTTGTTTTGAAAATATGTTGCGAGCAAATGTTAGCTTAGGTCAAAATATCTTGAAAAAAAAAACACAAACGCTTTCCATACCAAATCCTTTCGACCGATTCTTCCTATAGAGCTTTATAATATGGGAACATGGTGGGACTAGTAAAGGCCAAAATGGTCAAAATAGACCAATTGGCCAATTGGCAGCTATATGACATAGTGTTCCAATGCGAATCTTTTATATATATAATCCCTGCAACAAAGAGAGGGATCTTTGCAAAGTTCCCTTGTTGTTGTTTTCAAGCAAATGCATCAAGTTTGAAAATGGACTGAGGTATTGATTGTAGATTAGGAATATATATACTTAATATAGAATAGATATAGATTATATATGTACTTTAGGCAGAACTATAGTATTCTTTATATACAAAGAGATCTCTTAAATTTAAGATAGATGTTCAAATACATATCTAAATTGAAAATCATTTGTTGTTGCATTTAATATATTTTTTTAATATATGTATATTTTATATATAATATGCAAACCTTTTTACCTTTAACTTCTATGTATTTTTATTCTTCATAGTCTTCTTCTTTTACTTCGTCTTTTTCTTCTTATTATTGTTCTTCTTTTAAGGCAGATATTTGATAAAAAATATATATTCATACATTTGCCTTTTAAGTATTCTAAGAAAAATAACTCTTTGATTCTGGGAGTGATAAAAGTGATTTGCACAAAAATTGTCCATTACTTAAGTTAAAAGATTTCTTTTTTTGGTAATTTGTGTAATTAATAACAGTTTCTGGGGGCCGACTTCATGGTGGGCTTCGAAAATTATAAATTAAAAAGGGTTTAAAAACGTAAAACCTATAGAAAATATTATTCTTTTTTGACAAATGGCTTTTGGCACTTAAAAAATGCCATATGCATTAAATCATATCACATTGCCTTATTTCGTATTTTCCTGTGGAATTCTATTCCAGTCATCGTGCTGCTCGTGTCACGATAGACAAACACGACACCTGCTCAGCTGTCACCACTGTCGCATGCATCGGCTAATACGCTGTGATTTCTTCCCAGTCCGGCATTACTAATAGCCGGAATAATGCGCTGACAGGCCAAAGGGTGCAATTGCATTTATGCCCCGCTCCTCCTCTGTCTCTGTCACTCACACATGCTCCGTCTCTTTCGCCATTTTCATGCCTGTCCCACTCGCACACTTCAGCTCGTTCAGAAAGCAATTTATGCATTAATTGTAATCGTTGATTGCATTGTTGTTCCAATGTGGATGTCGTTGTTCGTGATAGTGTTGTTGTTGGGGTTTGGGGCTGGGGTTGGCCTTGATGGGCGTGTCCATCTAACCCTAACCGCAAAACGTAGCCATACAAAATGCCAACAATATTGTGCAAGCCCCAGCAATTTGATCGATTTTTAAATTGATGCCATTCAATTGAGCATCATTTTGTCAAAAGCGAACCAACATGCATATCGGGCCCGAAATACGTGATGGATACATCAATAACTAAATTATATATGCAAATGGCATCAAACTGCAGAAGAGCTGGTAATTGTGCACTTAATAATCTTAAGCTGTGGGTGAATATCAATTGGCAATTACAATTGCAGCTCTAATGAGCTCCGGTTCAGTTTGTTTTGCTGGAAAAGTGTTTAATTTCCATATTATCCATGCTTGATGAAACAAGTTTTATCGTAATTTTAAATCAATTACGATTTGCACATAATGATTGTGCATGACTAAGCCATTTATTTTGCTGTCTATTGTCTAAAACTTGACAAACAATTTGGAAGTTTGTTCGCTTCGGGGCTTTATCAAATGTAAATCAATTCATTGTGGGATAGTGTTAGGGTTCTAATGGCTTTTAAACTTTGAGCAATGTATCTGCTGCTCACATTTTGAATCATAGTTTTAACATAAAGAGCTCGTGAACAGATTCAGTTTGGCTCAGTTCATTAAATGTTCCATTCTGTGCACAGTCTGTTGTTAACAGAGTAACGTTAATAGCGCAATGTTAAGAGTGTCTTGCAATGATATTGTTATGAAACTCACTCTGTTAACACGGCTCTGTTTAAGGTAAATGATTACTGTAAATCTGCTACTGTTAACATTACATTGTTCTGTTAACAGATTTCTGTTAATGTCACTCTGCCAACTTCACTCTGTAAGCATCACTTTAACATGCACGAATTACATATCTCAGTCGAACTACTTTCGAATTCGAGTTATTTATGAATTTATGAACTGCAGCCTCCATTAAAAGATACAATTTTACATAATGTTCTCCGCATTTTATTATTTTCATAATATTGAAGACTGTCAGTTAGTATTGTGAGCGCAGCAGAAAATTGTTTTTGGCCACAAAACGTTTTAAGGGCAACGCCTAAAAGCAGGCAACGAACAGCATACATATTTCAAAAGAGTGGAGGCAAAGGACAAACAGAGCTGCAGAGAAAAGGACAAAGGGTGGGATGGGCAAGTCAAACAGACAGCGAGGGCAAACAAAATCAATTATTTAAATGTAACTTGCTAAAGTTCAGAGTTCGATGCGATGCAACACTGGGGCCTGGCCATTTCGCCTCTTTGGTCAATTCAGCTGCCTAGGCACCCCTCAGCCGCCACCCCCCACCCCCCCACCACCATCCCACCGCCCACTCAGAACGCTTGTGCGCGCGATGGCATAAAATTAAAATGAAATGAAATGCGATTTGTGTGCGGGAGGAGCTTCTCCTTTTGCCGCCGCCTGGGCGGGAGAGGCAGCAAAAGCATATAACATATATAAATATATATAGATATATATAGATATGTACATGTATAATATGTGGTACATGAGCTGCCCCTATATGTGGCACGTTATGTACTTCCACCTTCAAATGGCTCGTTGCAGCATCCAAAAATTGCACGAACGAAACCCTGTGACAGTTGCAATACACACACACACACACACACACACACCCACACACAGACACACACACATACACACCGCCAGTGCATGGCGCCTGCTCTTTGTTACACGCTGTATATAAATGAGTGTGTGTGTGTGTATGTGTGTTTGTCTGGGTTAGTTGTATGTACACAGCAGATACCCAACTTAAGTGGCAGAAAGCTCTTGCAGTTGCCTTGCGTCACCCACCCCCGCGGGCATTGTGTAAACTGCCTATCATAGACAGCAGCAATCAACACCACCCAACCCACAACACAATGTCGACACACTACCCACTGTCCCATTACAATTCAGTTGGGCTTAAGATTGTCTCTTGGGCACTTGAAGCTGTTACCTCAAATTTGATAAGGGACAGCGCGTTGCCGAATCCAGATACATTTTTTTCTTCGGAATTCCACTCAGGAATGCTTTCTTTAATTAAAAGTATCTAAATATTGTCATGTAATGTTTATGTCAGGGCGAAGTCTTTTGGGTTCAGTTCATGATTCAAGCCAATGCCTTGGAGTTAGAGCCGGCGACTTGCCGCTCGCTAGTCCGACGCTAAATTTTATATTCTCTTTTATATATCTATATCTATATCTATATCTATATCTATATCTATATCTATATCTATATCTATATCTATATCTATATCTATATCTATATCTATATCTATATCTATATCTATATCTATATCTATATCTATATCTATATCTATATCTATATCTATATCTATATCTATATCTATATCTATATCTATATCTATATCTATATCTATATCTATATCTATATCTATATCTATATCTATATCTATATCTATATCTATATCTATATCTATATCTATATCTATATCTATATCTATATCTATATCTATATCTATATCTATATCTATATCTATATCTATATCTATATCTATATCTATATCTATATCTATATCTATATCTATATCTATATCTATATCTATATCTATATCTATATCTATATCTATATCTATATCTATATCTATATCTATATCTATATCTATATCTATATCTATATCTATATCTATATCTATATCTATATCTATATCTATATCTATATCTATATCTATATCTATATCTATATCTATATCTATATCTATATCTATATCTATATCTATATCTATATCTATATCTATATCTATATTTGCACATGAAGAGTTTGGTCCAATAATATAATAAGGACTGTAAGGTTTCTTGCCCTCTGCCACAAATGGTCTTATGTTATTATCTGGGTAAAGACATCCGATATAATAAAACATGATTTTATTTTTACTGAGTGGAAATCGTGAGATATGCAGCTGTGTACAGTTCTCTTTCAAGTACATGTGGCTGTGCGTTTGGCTTGGCGCTTTCCAGCAGCATTCATTCAGCAATTGTGAAAACTTGTGAAAATGCTTGAGCAGTATTTTCCATGCGGCGTAAATGAAGATTTCTTTGCCTGCACAGCCCGCCGAGCCGTGAGTGGTTTGGTGTTTGGTTAGTTGCTTGGTGGGTGGTGGTTGGGTGGTTGGGTGGTGGCTGCTGGGTGGTGGTTGCGCTGAAAATGTTATTATCAACTTTTTCTTCTGTTAACAAAACGCGCCAAGCAAACAAAATTAAGCTCGAGCATAAGAAATTGAATTTCAAAGAGTTATTTAATTTTTATTTTATATTCGTTTGTTTTTTCTTTCCATTGTGCGTCTTGGCTCCCATAAGAATGTTTTTCGCCTTCACCCACAAGCCACGCACACATAAGGGCTTATTTATTCTGCTTGCCTGCTTCTCTCTTATTTGTCTATTTCCTATTTCCTACTTCCCATTGCCGCCTGCCATTTGCCATTTGCCATTTGACCATCCAAGTTTTCAGCATGGCCCTTCCTCTTCCCTGTGCCTAGAATTGAGCTCTGCATTTGGGCTCCTTGTCGAAACAATGACATTGAGGTTTGATGAGCTTCTGTCGAGAGATTTTTGTGGCCAAATTAATTTCATTTCACTTGCATTTCGCCCAGAAAATGCCTCATTTAAGGCTGTCAATTTCAAGTAATTGTTGAGTATATTTTTTATAAGCTATTTTCTTTATTTCATATTAAATACTTTGTAAGCTATTTGCTAGAAGTGTTTGGGAATTCTAAGAGGAATGCAAAAGTAACGACAAAATGTTGCCCTGTGTACATATTCATCAAGCAGTCTATTCTTGCCACATTGTAGTTTTCGTTGAAGACATCATTCTTATCAAATAAATATAAATATTTATTATCAGCACGATATACATATAAGCTGATATATTAACATGTTAACTTACTGTTAAGTGTTCAGATTTAACATTATTACTTTGTTATTATCAAATAATCGTGACCGACTGTGTAATACTGTCTGATGCGTTGCAAACTACTCTTTCACTTTTACATCTATCTTTATCCAATTTGGCACAGATCTTTTTTATCTATTTTTCCAGCCAGATCATATCGGAACACTATATCATTTAGCACTCAAGCATTGATTTAAACCAAGCTTTTGTATAAAAATCTGTTTTGTTTTTCAATTCCATCTCCCAAATTACTTAACTTAAGTCTTATCGATCTCTAGACACTATATCATATAGCAATCGGTTGAAAATCGAGTTGTTGTCTGAAAGAATCGTTGTGTGTCTGAGCATAGGAAATATTTTGGCTAGCCAGTCAGATTATATATTTGTTGGGCCTCTAGATAATATAATTTCTTCTCATTTCAAATAATATGCAAAAAGTTGAAAGAACTTAAAGTTAAGTTAACACATGACTGTCTTCTATAACTTGAAGGCTAGCAGTAATCGCGCCTGAAGCACAAACTTATACAAATATATTGTAAATATATAAATAAAGCTTAATATGTGTGAATTAGCAAAAATATTTATTGTAAAAATCAAACGAATCCTTAATTAAGCGCTTTTCTTTGAATTCACAAGTTGAGCAATTATAGTTTTGTTTTGTGCTCTCACGCGAACATTTATAATTGATTTTAAGCACACACATTCGCACACCCACGCACACCCACGCACACACACACACCCACGCACACACTGAGATAAATAAGTGCATTGTTAGTTCATTGAAAGCACGTAATTGGAAATTTTATTCGTTTTGTGGCTTCAATTGAATTTCGTGCATTATTTGCGTTTAGACTTCGCAATACCCATATTACTCATATACCAGGGCATCCATCAAATGCACTCAAAGCAGGAGTACATCTCCAGCCATGCCCTAAACAAACCCGTCCAGCCCACTTCCGCCTGAGTTGCGCCACGAGCAAAACTTAATATTCAATGTGGTCTACGATTTCTTGGGGCAGGAGCTGCGCGACAGGCTTCTCGTGTTGCTCGATTGTGCTAAAAAAAATATTGGAAATTCGAAATTGGATATTGATATTGGATTTTGGGGTATTGCATTTCACATTCCGTTCTTTATTATTTTGGCAACATTTTTTTTTTGTTTTTCGGCAAATTGGGGTTTCCTTTTGAAGTTTTTTGGCCGGATACGAAAATCAATATGACGCATGCGCTTGCAAATGCTCCAAAGTTCCCCAATGCCCTTCCTGACGGTTGTGCGTGTGTGCGGCGAGTGTGTGTGGGTCCATGTTCCGGAGACACACAATTATAGTAGACTACGGATACGATAGTGATGCCTTCCTAGACTTCTTCCATGCACTCTCATCATTCCCATCAATACCATTTTGTGGAGTCTGCTCGCATTCTGGAGTTTTCTTGTAGCCTCCTGAGGGATCCATGTATTCAACTCCATTAAAACATATGTTCACATAACAGAGGCAATGATTACACTGTTATTGATCCTTAAATGACGCTGTTACGGTGATGCTTATGGCAAGAATGTTAAGATGATGCTGTTAAGGTGTTGCTCTGTATGCCATGCTATAACATAAGATAACATAAGATAACATAAGATAACATAAGATAACATAAGATAACATAAGATAACATAAGATAACATAAGATAACATAAGATAACATAAGATAACATAAGATAACATAAGATAACATAAGATAACATAAGATAACATAAGATAACATAAGATAATATAAGATAACATAAGATAATATAAGATAACATAAGATAACATAAGATAACATAAGATAACATAAGATAACATAAGATAACATAAGATAACATAACATAACATAACATAACATAACATAACATAACATAACATAACATAACATAACATAACATAACATAACATAACATAACATAACATAACATAACATAACATAACATAACATAACATAACATAACATAACATAACATAACATAACATAACATAACATAACATAACATAACATAACATAACATAACATAACATAACATAACATAACATAACATAACATAACATAACATAAATAGGATTTTAGTTTGAGCTAGAAAATGGCTGTGAAGTGCTTTAAGCGAAACCCTTAGAACATAACATAACATAACTTAACTTAACTTAACTTAACTTAACTTAACTTAACTTAACTGAACTTAACTTAACGGAACTTAACTTAACTTAAATTAACTTAACGTAACGTAACGTAATCTAAATAATAATAATCTAAGTCTCAAATAATGGCCCAATAGAGCTATCTTGTCTTTTTCTTATTATCTGTTTCTCCCTCTCTCTTAGGACTTCACACATGTAGATGAAAAGTGATTTTAATAAAAATTGACTTGGCTGTCTCTTATCGTTAGGCGTGTCGAATTAAGGTAATTGCAGACATCTATTAAGTCTATCCACAGCTGGACAGCTAAAAAACAAATTAAAAAGATAAAAGGTTGTTTGCATTTTAATTTTTGTTTTTGTCGCTGTCTTTTCTTGGCAACGTCTGCGTTTCTTATTTGCCAACATGAAAATTGCCTTTCAAGTCCAGTCAACATGGCTAATGTCCAAGATGAAAAAACAACAAAAACAGCAACGAAAAAAATTAAACTTTTTTAATTAATTGTTTAGCACTTCATCTGTTCGGAAGCTTGGCAACTTGCTCAGCCTTTGGCAAAAGTTTTGGAAAATGTGCAAAAGAGAAATTTAAATGAGCCCTACGAGCTGACTAAGTTCGATGCTCATCATATCCTTCAGCCTGATGTAGACGATGATGATCCTTGATGAAGGCATGCTCTTAAATACTAGGGTTGCAAAGTTTCCCCGATTGGCTAGCTGTTGTTTTTCACAATTTGTCTACCCTTCTAGACGAACGGGTACTGTTATTTCTTCTAGCAATGAGTACGGCATGATTGAATTATTCCAGGCTTAAAAAAGTAATATAAAAGCATTTAAAGTAACAATTATGAACATATTATATAATCACGTTACTTAACACTGATGTCGCTGACTTATCGATATGCAGCTGTTAACAGAATGTCGAAATGTTAATATTAGGGGCTAAATAATAATGTTAAGCGTCGATCATGCGTGAATAAAGCTCTTTTATAGGTATAACTTATGTTTCGGATTTTACCGAATCGGATGGCTATATCATTTAGCTAGCGTAGGGACTTTCGCAAAGTGACATCATGCTCGAAAAACTTGATTGGTTCCTAAATATGTTGATTGTATACATCAATTACATGGATTGTCGGCAATATTTAATTATCAGTGGACTTCTATAGCATATAGAAACAATCGAACGCACCTTAGATTGTTTAATAAAAGACGTTTCAATGTCTGCGAGGGTA
Organism: Drosophila montana; assembly: GCF_035044405.1. Classification (NCBI taxonomy): domain Eukaryota; kingdom Metazoa; phylum Arthropoda; class Insecta; order Diptera; family Drosophilidae; genus Drosophila; species Drosophila montana. The sequence goes on from NW_026999206.1 coordinate 970,755, forward strand.
TTTAATTTTCTCAAAGCAACTTTTTGTTTTGATGTTTATGAATGTTTTTCTTTTCTAAGATATTCTTAGGAATTAGGTTTTTTTTGCAAGGAAACGTTTCCGTTTTTCAAGATATTCTGGGGAATTTATATTTTTCTAACATATCCGTATCGAATCGATCTATAAGAACGAAAGGTTGGAAACAAAGTTTCTTTTAAAATTTCTCTACTAAGCCACATGTGTAAAAGGGAATTTAAAGTGCGATGTGCTAAGCCCGTCTATTCATTCCATGTTTTTGTTTTATATTTCGATTTTTGTTTTTGTATTTTTTTTGACGCTATGTAAAAGTGCCCGCTCCCAAGTTTCGGACAAAATGTGAGTACATGCAGTTGCTAACTGCCAGTTACATGGCATACATCATTTTGAAGCGAAATTGCGAACTGGTCCTGCCCGCAGGCCTGCTTTACGCTACCCCGGCTCTAGCGTTCTATGCCGTACCCCCCGCTGTTGGTGCCTCTCGCCAGGGCCAGGGGCTGTTGTGGCTGCAGCCGGATGCTGTCCATTTTAATTATCGTGCGCTGGGCGCTCTGGAGTGGTGCTTGAATTTTGAATTTTGCAGCCATTGTTGTTTTTCTTGTTTGTCAGCTTATGCATATTTGATGTTTATATAGAGAGAAAAGCAAAAAAAAAAAAGTTTTTAAAAATAGAAGACGACAAAAAACCAGTAAACACGCGACTTCGATTGGGAGTGCTCTAATGGGGAGTGCCCAACTGGCACGAGCCCAGCATTTCAGCTTCCATCTAAACAAAAAATGCATTTAGCTTCGGTGTTTAGAGTCCGATCTGCTCAGGGCTTAATTATGGGAATCAAATATGTGTTTTTACCAAAGGATTACTACACTAGAAAATTAAGTTTTTTCAATTATGGGGGGAATGAGTGTGAGTTATCTTAAAATAAAAATATTCTTAGTCTGTTTATAGGATACGAGAACATGCATACGAAAATTTTCTTTATCTAGCTCTAATTATTTTCGAGTTATGCTCAAATCTCACGGCCCATATATGTCGATCTAATGGAAATCGACAGCTCCGAACAATAATCAATATCTTAGATTTCTACTCTGAGGCTTTTCTAGTTTCCGTGATCTCATAGACAGGCAGACGGACAGACAGACAGATGGAGAGATAGACGGGCAAGGGTAGATAAAGTCAGTTCGTCTACCTGAGCAACCATATAAACTTATATACATACACATACTCTTTGCGTATATATTCATTGGGGGACAGTTTTTACCCATTTTCAATGAGTTTAGAATAGAGCTGGGCGCGGGCCTTTAAATTCTTTAAGCACGAACGAATATGAAAATAACATTTTATTTAGCGCCTACTCATGTGAACTATCGACTAGGTTTATGTTATCTCTGTTAACATTGTAGATGTTCGCTGTAGCCTGTCTGTAAAGATCGTGTTCTGCGTATTGTTAAGACTCGCTGAGAACACGGACGTAGTAGAGTTTTGACATGCACGTCGTGTCACGCAGAAAAACACGACCCATGTCCATCTCTAGTCTGGGGCATAAAAAACATCGCAACTTGGCCTATGCCGATGGCTGCAGCTTTCGCCATGGATTTGCCTGTGGCCGGTGGCTGTTGCGACTGCTGCTGATGGACGCGGTGGTAGCGACGGTGGAGATGGTGGTGATGGTGGTGATGGTGGTGTTGGTGGTTGTGCTGTGGCTGCACTTGCCCGGCGACCAGTGGTTGCTGTCGCGCAGGTAATGAAAGTTACCAGTTTGGCAGTTTGGGTGCTGTTGGCTGCGCTTTGACTGTTCCAGCTCCTGCTCCTGCTCTTGCTCCTACTCCTGCTGGTGATGGTGTGGTGAGGTGGTGTGGTGGTGCGGTGGTGGGGTAGTGCAGCAACAGCCTATGTTGGTGGCTGTTTTAAAACTTGTTTTCATTGCGCCAAAGTGCACTTCAATTGCATTTAATTGAATAAAAGCAAATGTTAAAAAGCTACAAGTAAAATTAATCAAAATTATTTTCACTTTACTTTATTAATTCAAGTATTCCAATAGAAATGCATGGGAAATAAAAATAAAATATGTATGTTAAGCTTGAAGCCAACATATTTGGGATAACAGAGAGTTATGCGAACGAACATTTATAAATAGGTACAGTCCAGCAATATGCCACATAGTTGACAACTCTCAAACTTAAAAAGAGCTTGGAATCTTAATACGATAAATCAATGTACGTTTGATGTTGACATAAGCAGCTATAAGCAGTTACATTGCACTAGCTTACTTTCACTAACAGTGCTATGTTATGTAAACAGGATTTTAGCCATAGCATGCGCTGCTTTACAGCGACGCTTTATCACCTTTCGAGTAGGATCTATACTCTGAAAAGTACAAGTATTATCAGTTATTCGACATTCTGTTAACAGTTCTCTGTAAGGTCGTGCTGTTTACATTTATATGTGCGGCTCAAAAGTGATTATTAAACCATAGCTATAGCCACAACATGCGTTGTTAACATCGGCGCATCTTTACAATGTTATACAATTTTTAATGTTTTCCAACTGTTTATTAATACTCTGTTAATAATTAGCTTTTATGTTATACGACTTTCTGTTAACAGGTCTATGGTAAATTATTGTTTTTGCATTGGGATGCTACTCTGAAAAAAAAAATGGTTTTAACTGTTATTCGACATTCTGTTAACATGTCTTTGTTAGCTCGTGCTTAATATTTATATGTTAAGCTAAAAAGAGATTATCAGATAATAGCTATAGCAATAACATGCGCTGCTTAACAGCGACGCTTTATTACAATTAATTATGCTTTTTGATTAGGATTTATAATCGGAAATGGACACGTTTTATTTGTTATACGATTTTATGTTAACCGGTCCATGTAAAGTCGTGCAGTTAACATTTAAATGTAAGGCTCAAAAGAGATTATTAAACCATAATAAGCGATGCTTAATAGCGGCGCTCTCTTACAATTTTACAAAATGTTCCATAGTTTTGTATAAATGCTTTTAATAAGGATGCAATCTATACTTTATATGAAAACAATAAGTATTTACTGTTATACGACCTTATGTGAACAGTTCTATGTTATGACGTGCTCTTAACATTACTTACATAACATATGTTAGGCTTAAAAAGTGTTCTGAATTATGAATAGTATTCAAAGCTAGCCTTAGCTCTACAAACAATAAACACTGACCAAATTTATGTGTGTGAACTTGAGCAACTGCTTAAAGTGCCCTTTTTATCGGCTGGTAAAATATATAGCAGGCAAAGACCTTCTCAATGTAACCCACTTTTTAAGGCACACCAAGGCTGACCTTAAGGGGGCAACAACCCTTTGAAAAACTTATCTATTTATAGTGTACCATCTAAAAACAAACTATTTACAACTTTTACCAAACTTTGCAGCACAAAGCATATCAAAGTACACCTCAGCTAGTTAAAGCCAAAGCACCCTCTGAACCCCCCTCCCACCACTTCTGACACTGGAGAAAAAACCCCTCCAAAATTCTCAACACTTGAATGCTCGAATATTTGCTACCCTTCGGAACACTCAATAAATGTTAATGTGCAATTTGGAGTTATCCCTGCTGATGGCAGGTGCTCATATACATAGATATCTACTATCACTAATGCCGCTTTGTTGTGCCACGTAACACACACCCACACACACACACCCACACACACACACCCACACCCACACACCCACACACACGCCCACAGAGGCTATATATGTACATGTGTGTGCCTATTTCTGCTGCAATTTATGAAAAAAACAGAAAAAAATAGGAAAATTGCGAAATAAAAGCGCAAAAACATGAAATACCATTTTTCGAGCTAACAAAATAACAAAAGCCGGTTCCTTGTGTGTGTGTGCGTGGGTGTGTGTGTGTGTAGCTAACATACACCCACCCACCCACACACACACACAAACACACACAGGCACACCCTGCCGGCAGCCACGTCGACAACACATAAAATGCAATGAGGCAACATTTTTGCTTTGCTTGTTGTTGCTCTTGCTTCTACCTCTGCTTCTTCCTCTGCTTCTTCTTCTTTTTCGTTGTGCTTGTTGTTGCTGCTGCTCAACTGCTTCTTCTTCCTTGACTGCCTGTTGTTGTTGTTCCTTTTTCCTTTCTGCCGCAAATTCAATTTCCGCACATTGTGCGCAGCTCCCCAAAATGAAAAGCCAAGCAAAACTTTCAGCCCATCCACCACACACACACACACACACACACACACACACACAATACATACAACACTCAGATCCGCTTGCACTCACAGCCCTGCGCAGTGCAGCTGGCCCTCTCTCGCCTATGCTCTCTCACTCTTGTGCTCGCTCTGTCTCTCTCTGTCTTTCTCTCTTTCTCTCTCTCTTTCTTTTTTGCTCTCTCACTATTGCTTCCTGCTACTAGAAAAATTGTGTGCCGCTTGGATTGCGCAATCTATGAAAATCAAAACAACGCCCCACAAATACACACACACACACACACACACACTCGCACACTTGGAGAGCACGTGAATGAACAGCGAGCCTGGACGAGAGTGAGAGCGCGTGTGAGAGTCGGTAAAAGCAGCATCGGTGGGTTTTTTTGGGGGGGGGGGGGGGGCTTTCGCATAGACAAGTTGGCCACCGGCCGGCAGCCGGCAGCCGTTATGTTGAGTACCAAATATCCCCACCACCCCACCACCCACCATGCCACCATGCCACCACCCATCAGCAGCTTCATATGCATTTTGACTGGGCGGGTGGTGGGCGGTCGTGCTGCCCGGCTTTATGTTGTACATAGGATTGTGTCAGAGTTCAATATCCTGCAGGGACACAGTGCCTGCAGGTGACGCGCTGCGTATTTGGTCAGGTGGCTGATGTGTGGGTGTGGGTGTGGGTGTGGGTGTGTGTGTGTGTGTGTGTGTGTGTGTGTGTGTGCGGGTGTGTCTATACATAGTACTCGTTAGTACAAGCGCAGCGATCCGCAACAAAAGTGAGCGATTGGAAGAGCGGGAGAGCTTAAGCTGTTTGAGCTTTTAAGCACAGCTTAGACCCTCAATGTTTCGGCTGTAACAAGCTCAATTATAAGCCCCATTTGCCAGACACAAGGGTATCAAGCTTAAGCGCAAAACAAAGACTTAAAGCTTAAAGCTGGGCTGGTGCACGATTTTGGAATATGAAAGTGAGTTGATGCAAGGTTTAGAGCTTTGTTCTGGGCTTAAAGAAAAACCACACTAAAAGTTAAGACCTAAAACAGAATTATGTTTAAAAAAATATGTTGAAGAAAGCTTAAAGCTCTATAACCCTTTTTGAAGCAGCCGCTAAGTAAGGCTTTTCAAAAGCTTTAAACATTTCGACAGAAGGCTTAAAGTTAAAGTAACAGTTAACTTTGACTTAGGCTGCAAGGGCAAGACAAATATTGAAATGGTGCGCAAAGCTCTTAAAGCTTTACATGCTGTTACTTGAATTTGATGGGTGCATTTTGATGGGTGCATTATCGGTGTGAGCTTCCATTGCACGTTTGCGATCATTGAGTTTAATATAAAACTGATTTGTATGAGCTTTCTGCAGCACATTTGTGAAAAGCTCTCTTACCACTTTTCTATAATGTAAGCTTTTGACGCTACTGAAAGCTTTGAGATGAGCGTGAATTATAGTTACCCATCAAGTAAAATGGATAGATTAGATGGATAGATGTTAGACATCTGCCTCTATGACTAAAACATTTTCTTAAAAATTGGAATATATATCCATATTTATCTGCTTCAAATAATGTATTCTGATTCTAATCAAGGTGTCCGGCAAAACGAGAAGGTCTATATCCTCAAAATTGAAGATGTATGAAAGATATTCGAAAGCTCGATCCAAACATAATTTTTCCTACGTTCACAGGGGCCGCAAATCGATATCTCTGAATGCATTTTTGTAGGGTATTATGCAACCCTTTTAGGTATATATTTTCTATCAATCACCTGTATATTTCCTGTATTGTTCAAAATGTGTTCCACTTGTCAAAGTTCGATCGTTCCTTCTTCTTGAAAGTAGCTGTCGCTTTGTATTTCGAGCTTATTAGCCCTAGTTAAATGCAGTCTATAATTATTGTGGCTAGCGGGGAGACAAGCCAAGCGCGAGCTCACCTTTTTTAACGTCTCACTTATCAGTGGACAACCCTTAACTAAGCGTGTGTGTTGTATGTGAGTGTGAAGGAGTCAGGCGCCAGGCGAGGGTTGTTAATGCGGCCAGACAGCGTACTTCATCTGCCAGGCTTCACTGTATGTGGATACAGCTGAGTTGCCTGGGCAACTGGACGTGGTCCATGGCTGATTGGTTGGGTTCTGCATGTGACTGGCATTTCAATTGATATCAATTGAATGCTCTACCTGAAACAACTACGCAATTTCGAGTGCATTGAACTCAAATCTAACAATCTGAGCGAGAGAAATAATCGCAAAGGGTGGGCGAGCGAGAGCAAGAGCGAGAGGGAGAGAGACAACATTTGTAGCAAATTCGCGAAAAAATGGGGCGCAAACTAATTTGCTGTCAATGTAAACTGCTTGCAATTGCCAGGGGCGTCCAGAGAGAGGGGTTGCTTGGGTTCTGCAATTGATCAAAGTCGGAAAGATCTTTATCAAACAACTGCTAAGCTGTACAATTTACATGTTATCCTGGTAAAACGCCCTTAAAATGGCGCTAAGCTACGCCTCTGCTCATACATAAATGCTAATTATTAGGAATCAGTTTGGTCAGCACATTTTTGCTTAGCTTTCAAATATATCTCATGTTCTCCAACTCCAAAATTGTCTCAAATTTCAATTTGCCTACATCGCCTTCGTACAACGAAAATTGTATTTTTAAGATTTTGACTATATAAAATCTGTAAAAAAGTAATGATATAAACTCTACAGCCAACACTTCTGAGTCTGTTAACAGTTGGCCTAACCCCTCTTTGATCGACGCCTCTGCTTTAACAAAAATTATATAATCCAAGGCAACCTTTGCCAAACCATTGCCACAATTGTTTTCACGCACAATTTAGAGGCTACCCAAGCGAAACCCCCTCGAGCATAGCCTTAACTAGGCCCCTGCTTTGGCTGAAATTACATTACAATCAATAAGTCGATGTTCAACCAGAGATTTGACAGCTGCGATCCCCGATAGCCGGTGCTGCTCTCCCTGGTGGTGGATCGTTTCTTCGCAAGGCAGAGGTCGGTGGTGGAAATTGTTACATTTCCCTATTTGTCTCTCTTTCGAAATGCAAATGGATTTGTTCTGGTTCCGTTTGTAAGCCAACAAGAAACGAGTTAACCAGAGTTACAACCAGTTTTGCAACACTGGTTTTCTTCTTCTTTCAAGCGATCCCTTTCACCTCTTGTTGTTGTTGTTGCTGTCAAAACTTGAAAAAATGTAAAACATTCTGGCGTTTGGACACACACACATGTGCGCTGTAAAGTTGGGAAAATGAAGACATATGGCCATATTATTGTAATAGTGCCGGGAATCTAAAAAAAAAGAAAAAAGGGTTGTTGCCAGCCTCAAGGCAGTGGGAACAGTGCTTGAACCTGTTTTGTTTTTTGTTTTCTTTCATTCTTTTTTTGTTTAAATTGAAATGGGTCGTGTAATATGGAAAATTGTAGCTTGTTAATTGGTGTAAAAAAAATAGAGAAGGCATCATTTTAATTAAGGGTATTCCATTAGAGGGTTACTTAAATTAAAAGAAAAGATATTTATATGTACGTAAAAAGTAAGAACTCAATTTAGACATTTTATTGGGTTAAAAAAAAGATCATTTTTTGCATACTTCGAATTTTACAACATAATTTGATGTTTTTTATTTTTATTTTATATGGTTAAAATAGAATTCAATAAATTCTTAAAATTTTCTGTTTAGATATAATTAAGAATCTTTGATTTTATTTAAGCTAGGCTTGAATTATATAAGGATATCTTCGGCACGCCACGATTTAATAACTTTAAAACCAGACAAACCGACGGACATATTTATATCAACTCGTTTGTTGATGCTGATCTGGAATATATATATTTTATGGGGTCGGAGATGTCTTCTTCTCTGCGTCACACATTTTATGACATAATTATAATACCCTCTATAAGGGCATAAAAACGAATGAATTTTATTTTGTTATTTAAATTATACAATTTTTATTTATAAAGAATGTTTAATTCTATAAATTCTTTAGGTTTCCCCAAGAAATAATTTAGAATTCAGACTTCCACACCCGATCTTACAATTTATTTACTATATGTGAATATATAGCTGTGTGCTAAGGCTGGGAATAGATACCCTTTATTTTCGGTTGAGATGTTTTAAGGTGGAAAATGGGTGGCTTTACGTTCTTAAAACTTATTATGTAGCTTTTATATATTAATGAAAGAGAATTTTTTTTTCAATTTAATAAAATGTACCCAAACAAATATTCTTCTTGATAAAAGCAGCACATGAAGAGGGTATTACACATCTTAAGCACACTTGATTGTGTCTGAAATGCTTTAAACTAAAGTCATAAATGAATTTGAAGGAACGCTGCTCAACAAATAATATGACCCTTGGAAAGAATTCCCAAGTATTCGGTATCTTTTATCAATAGTCACCCTCTGTGAATGGTTATTCGGAACACGAGCCTTAAATGGCATGCAACAACTTGACACTGAAGACACAGAAGAAGCTGGGCCAGAAGGCCCCCCCCCCCCCCCAAAGCCAAATTAAACGAATTGGGTCAAAAGATAAACGGAATTATCTTGAAGAGCCTATGCGAATAATAAGAAACACTTTAAATTGCAAAGCAATGGGGAGCTGGGAGCAAAAAAGAAAATATATATGCATGCATACATATATGTATAAACACAGAAACAAGAAGGATGGGAAATGGAATGCTAAAGAAATGCAAACGGTTGCCACTCAAGAAGCAAGCCAACCACCCAAACCACCCAAAACACCTAACCACCAAAAGCAGCCGACTGATGTTTAGGTTGACTGCGTTCAACCCCCTTCCGCCCGCTCAGCTTTGCCCCCGCTGGCAACTCTTGCCCCAACCAACTTTTACTCATCTTCGGTGTTGTCAACCCAAAACGTTGAAATTTTATTATTTATCATAAGGAAGACGAGTGTGTGGGTGTGTGGGTGTGTGTGTGTGGGTGTGTGGGAGTGTGGGTGTGTGTGTGTGGGTGTGCGCGCGTTTGTGTGTGAGAGATTAATAGACTGCTGCTGCAAGGTGCTGCTCGCCGCTCTCCGTGCCGAGCAAAAAAAAACGTAGAAGGCACAGAAAACCGGCTGCCGGCAAAACATCCTCTCTCTCTCTCACTCACTCTCTCTCTCTCTCTCTCTCTATTGCGCTCGCTCTCTATCTCTGTCACTCTTGCGCTCGCTCACTTTTTCTTAGTAACTTTGTTTGTGTGTGCGTGCGTATCCTTATTGCGTGTTATGCCAGAGAACGTCAGATATTGGAGCAGGGGTAGTGTTAGTGACTCTGACATTTTTTTCTATTTTTTCTTTCCCATTGTCAAGCTATTATCCAGAAATCAGCTAAACGTACGTATCTATAGCTATATATAGATATAGATGTAAATATATGAAATAGAAATTTCTGAGAAATTTTTTTAAAAAACGTGTGAACATATTAGGCGTATTTCTTAAATAGTGTTGATTTTTTCGGATTCTTGATTAAAACAAGTTTTTATTGCAACCATACCAAGTATTTCAATCATTTCAATCAAATATATTCCATTAGGCCCTTATGCGGTTCCTAACAGAAAACATTTCGATACATCTTAAACATATGTTCGCCCATATAATGGGTTTTATCGGGTCAAAAAAATAGCTGAGGCCCCACGCTATCTAGTTTATTTTACTTATGCCCTTCCTCATATATTTCTATTATATATTTTCTTGTTCAGCATTAGCATCCATGTTTATGTTAACTATTCGCATACACATAAAGTAATATACTTTGGAGTACCACATCCAACCGGACCAGATTGGCATTTTTGTACCATATAGCTTTTAGTAATCGGTCGAGAATAGAGTTGTATGGAAAAGATTTTGATTTACGGCACTCTAATAAGAATTAGTTTTTGTCTAACTAAGATCTGAGTATATGTCTACTAAGAAATGCCTCTGCAACTATGCAAATGCCTCGGAAACTAAAGTTTCCTCAAAAGTTTGAGCAATAGTTAGCCTATGTAAGGTTAAAGTTTCTTGAACTTTTCTTGTCTCTTGCAGATCTCGCTATTCCAATTAATTTCAATATCTGTGCCTATATAAACGTAGGTCAATTTAATTAGTTAGACGCCTGGACTTGAGGTAATATGCGAAGAGCTGTTTACATTCATGTTGAAAGTGGCATTTCGAAAGCTTCTTCCACTTGATGAGCGCCAGATGGTACTTAATCTGCTTTGCATATCAAAGTATATAGCCTCCATCTACGATTTTCGTCTATATATACATATATATATATATTGTATGTATGTGTGTGTGTATACACTTGCATATCTTGCATGTCACAAAATCACCCAACCTCCCATTTCAAAGCCCCTCAGCCGCAACCACCCACTCTGCTGGGCACACACACACACACACACACACACACACATTCACACACACACTCTTGCTCTCCCTCTCTCAAAAAAAAAAAAGCAGCACGACACGGCGTGCGAGCGAGAGCGCACGCTTTTCTATGGCTAGTTCGCTTGCGCAAAAGGGTGTGTACCACAGCCGGCTGGCGCTAAGCGTTGTACAGGGCAGAGCGAGATGGCGCGAACTGGAATGCCTCGCTCGCCGGGTGGTTGCTTAAGCTCTGGCACTCTCTCTCTCTGTCGCTCTCTTTCTGTGTGTGTGTGTGTGTTTGCGTGTGTGTGTGTGGTGTGGGGCGTCGTTAAAGGATACGCAGGATACGAGTCGCGACCGGCGGCGCCTGCTTTCTGTTCAGTCGTACGTGTTCGTTCGTTGCTTTCGTTCGGTTTTGATTCCATTCGGTTGTGTTTCTCATTCGAGAACATTCATTTATAATTTTTTGACTCCTCTGCACCAGTTTTTGTGTTGTATTCAGTTACGAATTTGTTGTGTTCTCGGTTTTTTCCAACTAAAAAACAAACAAAACACAAACTAAAACTAAAACAAACAAATTATAATAATATTAATATTAAAAGAAACACAGACACAACAGCAACAACAGTAACAACAACAACTGCAACTGCAATAACTGTGCATGACTCTCTGTGCAATATACCAGATGATATATTATATATAATATATATAGATATATGTATATATATATTTATATATATGTACACTAACTATCGCAACTTTCGTTTCGTTACGTTTCGCTTTCAACACTCGTGTCGGGCCCCATAAATTGCAATATTTTAAATCCATTTAAAAGCCGAGCTAAATTGTTCAGCAGCAGCAACAACAATTACAACTACAACAACAGAAACAACAACAGCAACTAAAGCAGCAACAACAACAACGCATCGATTGTGTTCAACTGTCCTAGTCAAATTTGTTCACATTTTTTTCGCTTTTTGTTACACTGTGCAAAACCTAAGCCACATTTAAATTGTGTCTGCAGAGAAACCACCACAACAACAACAACCACGCAGCACACTACAGCTAAAGCCCCAACAACAATAACAACAACAAGAAGCGTGTGTGTGGGCGAGGTAGACACATACGCCAGAACGAGATAGCAGCTGCAGCCCAGGCGTCCAGCGTGAGAGTGTGCGAGCGAGCGAGCGAACGTCTTGCAATCAATAGAACCAAAAAGTTGTATTGTTACTGCTGCTGCTGCTTCTTCTTCTTAATTTTCGTGCTCACCCCACACGCCGGGACGTCAAAGTTTTTTTTTGCTACTTTTTTTTCTATGTGTCTGTGTCGACTGTATTGCAAAAATCTGTAAGTATATAACAGTTATAACAGTGTATGGTTCTTTTTTTTTTGGTTATGTTAATTTTTTTTCATGTGCTTTTTTTTTTAAGTGTGCAATATTTAGAAAAACAGTTAAAAAAAAAACAGTTTTGCCAGCAGAAAAACGCTATGATCTAAGATCTGTAATTCATCGGCAATCGTTCAATGGGTATTTCTATAATCAAAATATAAGGAGGATTTTCGTTATAGTAGTTTTGGATAATCTGCGATCGGATGCTACGGATGCTGTCGTTGATGAAGATACGACGAGAGTGGGAGAGTGAGAGAGTGAAGTAGAAAAGGGTTAACCGGAGAAAGTTAGGCAGAACTGAATTTATGTATATCTAAGGCATATCAAGGAATGCAGCTGTCTCTCTCACTCTCTCTCTCTCTCTCTCTCTCTCTGTCTCAGTCTCTCTCTCGCTCTGCTTCTCGTTGCTCTCTTTCCGCTCTTTTGGAACAATTCATAACTTCCGCTGTTTATTTTTATCTTCCGCGCTCTCTTTCTTTATTGCCCGATCTATCTGACTTTCCATCTCACTTTCTCTTCCTCTGTCTGCCTCTCTTTCTCTCTCTCGAAATCTTTCCTAATTCCTTTTCAGCTACTTAGCTGTGTTTTCCGTCTCTTTCTTCATTTGCTCAGCTGCCTCTCGCTCTCTTCCTTTCTCATAAGGCCTCTCTCAGCTAAGACGGAGGTTGTAAAAGTAGACGGTTTTTCAATTCTTCGTCTCTCTCTTTGGCTCTTTCTCTTCTCTGCTGTTGTTGAATCCTTCACTCACAGTGTCTTCTTCTCTTTCTCTCTCTTTCTATCTGTCTTTTACTTTAACTGCCTAGGCAATATCTGTCTCTTTCTGCTTTTCGCTCTGTTTGTTTCGGTCTTCTTCAATTTTATTCAGTTGCCGTTCTTCTATTGCACCCTTGGCCTCCCCAAGACATGCCGTGACCCACCTCAAGGCGCTGTGCGACACACATTTTAAATGAGGTCACAAATATCGGCGCAGAAGTGTCAATTACACATTTTTCCTTCTTTCTTTTTATATTTTCTGCTCATTCCATTCACACACACACACACACACACCCAAGCACGCACACACACGCGGCATCGTTGTCTTTGGCAGGGTCGCTGGCCGTTTGGGGTTGGCTGTTGAAGGAGTTGGTGGGCTGGCGGCTGCTCTGATGGTGTGTGGAAGGGTGGGTGGGGGAGGGGGAGGTGGAGGGGTTGAGTAGCTGGTGCCGAGATGCAGCCCGGTTTATACAGCGTCACGCCATGTTGCAGCACAATTAAACGCCCAGTGTGCGTGTGTGTGTGTGTGTGGGTATGTGTGGGTGTGTGTGGGTGTGTGTGGGTGTTCGTGTGGGTGTTTGTATTGGTGTGTGCTCTTTTCTCTTTGCTTCCTTTGACACCCCCCCACCATTCACACCCACCCACCTTTGGGCTTTTCATAGCTGCACTTTCTTTGTTTGGGCTTGTCTCCTTTTTTTTTTTGGCTTTGACTTTGACTTGCTTTGTTTTTGTTTTGCTTTGCCCTTTGCTTGGCGCTCGCCATTCAAGTGCTGTGAGTGTGTGTGTGTGTGTGTGTGTGTGCATGTGTTCCTCTTATTCAGCTTTATCTTGTTGTTGTGGCTCTTGTTGTTGTCCTGTTTGGGCCTTTTCAAGCTGCGCCTTTGAGTTCATTGAACGCAGCCGCAACAGCTGTTTCAGACGCTTGCCACATGCCACATGCAACAGAATAGCAACCACAATAGCTGCAACAACAACAGCAACAACAACAACCCATTGATCTGCTGCCTTTGCAGAGCAAAGCCGAAAACTAGTAAAGCGCGAAAAAGGAAAAATGAAAAACACCCAAAAACACTGGCCGCAACGCGGACGGGTTCATTGAACCCGGCGAAACGAGCCCAAAGCCAGCAAAATCCCATAACGAATTCTGAGCCCAACACAAACCAGCCGCCTGTGTCCTGTGCTCTATGTTCTATGTCCTATGTCCTATGTCCTATGTCCTATGTCCCCTGTCCCCTGTCCTCTGTGCCGTGTCCGGGTTACGCGACGTGCCGCTTCGTTTGTTTGTTTTTCGCGTCAGGTTTTTACCCTATTTTCCATGCGGTCCCTTTTCATATTCTAAGCCTCACACGCAACCACACACAAGGATCTACGTAGCTAGCTAAAAACGGGGGTCTTTTTCCTGCCTCTTGCCCTCGCGCGCTCTCTCTCTATCTCTTTCTCTCCCTCTGTCGTGCCGCTTGCTCTCTGTCTGTGTCTATACATTTCAACCCCTCAATATACTTCCAATTGGACCAAACCAGCCACGCGTTTTCCAATTGGACTCGTATGCAGTCCTCTTGGAGTCAGTTGCAAACTGAACGCGATTTGATTTTCGATTTTGTTTTGCTAAATTGCATATTGCATGCCAAATATATATTGGCCTGCAGCTTAAACGAATCCATGATACGCTACAAATACTCTAAAAAAAAATGCTGAAAAAGCAAATCTATTCAATTGGAAATTGCTATTATAAGTTTTCAACATTCAAGGGATTTTGAGATTTTTATTCCTCGCATCTCTCAAAAAGGCTTTGTAAAAGTTCGCTTTCGAGTTCACTTTGATCTATATTAGATAGAAATTATATGGACAAATCTGTGTTTTACTTTATAGCTTAAAGCTAGAAGATGTAATGTGTTTTTTAGAAAGTTATAAATAATATTAAAGGCAGTTATTTATAACTTTCTTAATTGTTTTAATCTTTAAACTGGGAACCCTTGTAAAATATCTTTAGATTTGTCAGTAATGAACAAATATATAAAGAGTTAATTGTTTGTTTCTAATAATAATAAAAATAATAATAATAATAATTAAAAGTTTTCGATAATAATAATAATAAAAATAATGATAATAATAATGATAATAATAATGATAATAATAATAATAATGATAATAATAATAAATATTAAAAATAATAGTAATAACTAATAATAATAATAAATAGTAAAAACATAAATAATAATAATTAAATGAATTGGAATCCATGAATGAAGAAACATATTTTGTTTGATATGCTTCACTTTTCACTCAGAAAGGTGCTATAACTTTTTCCACTATTTAAGTACTTTCAATTTGCCGCATTTCTCAAAACTAATAAGCTCTTCAGTGTGCAGGGTATTCGTATTAAAAAAACGTGCTGAGCCATGGCAAAAGCTGGCGCTAAAGTGCACGTGCACCGAATGCTTTGAGTACTTACACACTGTGGTGCGAGTCGCAACGAACCGCTGAGCCACTCGCATATTGCGCATTTCACACACAAAAACAAAAAAAAAAACAATTTAATTAAATTCCAAGCCATTAGGCAAAGTTTTTAGCTGACAAAGAAAAAAAGAGAAGAGATGAATGGAAAAAAATAGAAGAAAGAAACTTGATGATAAACAGATTTCGGGCTTTTGGCCCTGCCGGGGTGTGTGTGTGTGCTATAGGTACTGTATGTCAAATATCTGGATGAGCATTAGCCTAATGCTTGCCCTCTCTTTGGGGGTGACTTTTCTTTGCGTCGGGGCCTTGCCAAGCCGACTGCTTAACGCGCTTATCGACGGGGGTTCAGACTGAACTTCTCTTTTTATTTTGTTGCTTATATTTTGTGAAGCTCATTAACGTGAGATAATTTAGACTGATTTTTGTACAATCTATTTGCAGATTGAGTAAAAACACGAGCGAGCAATCGAAAAGAGGCTTATCATATATCAGAGACACGGTACAGCCCAGAACAGGAGGAAGAGTATAATCAATCGATGAGAAAGATTTTAAAACTGAAACCGAAGCAAAGCGAAAAACCAAACACCACCAAACAAAACCAACAACTATTAACATAACAATAACAAAAAGAAGAAGAAGAAGAAGAAGAAGGAGAACAACAACAACAACAAATATAACGAATAATCATATTTAAACGTATAACAACATTATAATAAATACATATACCATATTATATATGTATATATATTTCTTATAAACACAACTAAGTTCCAACAACAAAAACAACAAAACAAAACGGAAGAAGCGCAAATTAGTAAAAGTAAAAAAAAGAAAACAAAAAACCAAAAAATTTAAGGCTATCTTTTTGCATTTTTGCAATTTTATATATATATAAAAAAAAAAAAAATAAATAAATATAAATAAAAGCAAAAAAAAATTATCTCAAATACTCAAGAGGCGAACAGTTGAGCGAAGAAAAACGGATAAAGTAAAAAAAAAAAAGAAATACCAAAACCATTAGCAAAATTTACTCTTTTATCTAAAAATAACTAAAACAAAATAAGCAAAAAATAAAAGAAAAACAAAAATTACTTCAAACTTAAATTAAATTTTAAACTTTAAGCAAAGCCAAAGAACGGTTTAAGACAAAAACAAAAACAAATGAACTTAAGCTAAATAAAATACTATTTTTTTTGCGATCGTAGTTGATCTAAAAACCCAAAAACAAAAGGAAGAGAAGATAAGAACAAACAAACGACATAAACAAAACAACAACAATTCGAAGAAAGATAAACAAAAACCTTGCGACAAACAACTTCACGGGACTTGTGCAAAGCGCAGTCAAAGCTCTATATAAATAATACTAAAAAAAATACCAAGAAATAAGTACATATATTCTAAGCGCAACAAAACAAGCAGTGAGATTATATACTAAGCACAAGCAAGAAAGCAGGCAAGCAACCAACCAACAGCAAATACCGAGTATAGCCAAACGCAGAAATTGAGGAATATAACAGTAACAGTAACAGCAACAGCGACAGCAACATTAACAGCAACGCTAACAGCAGCATAAACAGCACCACGGACAGCAACATTAACAGCAACGCCATATCTACCAGCAAGATTGAGAGCCACAGCGAAAGCAACAGCGAAAGCAATAACATCAGCGACAGCAACATTAACACTAACAGCAACAACAACAGCAAAATAGACAGCAACAGGAACAGCAACAGCGACAGCAACAACATCAGCGACAGTAACATTAACAGCAGCAACATTAACAGCGACTGCAACATTAACAGCACCGGCGATACCAAAGATAAAGACAGAAAGGACGACAGCACCAGCGACAGCAAGAGCGACAGCAACATTAACAGTAACGGCAACAGCAACAGCGACGAAAACATGACCAACGCAATGGATATTGTGAAGAACGGGAGCGCAAATGGCTCCGTGGATGGCAGCAATGATGAGTCGCGTACCAATTTGATAGTCAACTATCTGCCACAAACCATGACGCAAGAGGAGATGCGATCGCTCTTCTCAAGCATTGGTGAGTTGGAGAGTTGCAAACTGGTGCGTGATAAAGTCTCAGGTAATTTGGGTAAATATTAACCAATATTCTAATAATTCAACTACACTAAATAGCATTAATTAGTTAATCATTTTACTGTAGAGCATGCATAACTTTCTTTATATATATATACATATATTATTATTACTTGTGCCCATTTGTGCCATGTTCATGGTAAATTTACAAGGCAGTTTACGCTGATTTACCTTCTACAATCACTTGCTGTTTGCCTTTGAGTTAAATATTAAAAAAAATGTAGTAGGTTATATGTTGAGAACCAATAATGTTTACCTAATGAACAAAATGGCGTCGCTCCTCATTATCAATTTCAAAGGGGTTCTTAAGTCGGAGCTTCTTGATAACGAATTTACAAGCTGCATCTTTGCAAAATATAGATCATCAAAAGATTGCAAAGGAAATTATGATCTCAAACCTTTTAAGCCTCTTTGAGCTGTGTGCTTTCGTTAGACTAACTCATACAACCATATACCATCAGATTTGACAAATGTGAATAAATTTCTAGGGTATTACGGATGTTACCTCTTGGGATTCTCTGATCCTCTATTCCATCAATGAGAATGTGTGAAATAATTGAGGCTTAAATTTGATTTGAATGGAACCAAATCCAAGGAGCTTCGTCCAGTCTATATCCTATGCAAGATGAGCCCAAGACCAGCCCTGAGCTGACCTTCGACTACTGACCGAAACTGTGTGTAAATCTCGGATACATACACCAGAATTATATTTCCTATTTCAATAATCTGACATTTTATATAGCAGTATTAGTTTTGTTAACACGTTAACGTAGGAGCTAGAGAGGCGCACATTGTGTAGAAAATTAGTAACAATTTACTATATTAACGGCTTACAGCTCATTTTCAAAGCGCTTTGCTTGAACTCTTTTGAGACGTGCTTGTAAGAAGTTCAATTTTCAGCCTTCAAACTGATATTTAAGCTCCCTCTGTTTCCATGTTTTTAAAAGTCTTATGTAAGCTATTAAGCAGGAATTGGATAAGAGAGTAATGTATACATTTTGAAGAAAATAACTTGGAACGGGCAAAGCCGGGCAATGCCCGTTAGTGCTTAGTCTAACTGATATCAAATATGAATAAACTTAACAGCTGTTAAGGGGTGAAAGGCTTTTAACACGGCTGTGGCTGAAAAGCGCGCTGTTACTAACATGAGAGTCTTATGTTAGACAGCTGTTAAGGGCAAAGTTGATTGAATGAGTGCAAAGAAGTGCTGTAACATCAGCAACAGCTAATTATTTTGCGTTAGTTAAACAATTTCAGTTATGAATTTGAGTGATTTTTAATATTTAGCATGCACAGCTTAACATAATCGTTAACATTATTTAAATAACATGTCGAACTTGGTAAATTCATTTTACAGTCTTGCCAGTCTCAAGCCGGGCAATGCCCGTTAGTGCTTAGTCTAACTGATATCAAATATGAATAAACTTAACAGCTGTTAAGGGGTGAGAAGCTTTTAACACGGCTGTGGCTGAAAAGCGCGCTGTTACTAACATGAGAGTCTTATGTTAGACAGCTGTTAAGGGCAAAGTTGATTGAATGAGTGCAAAGAAGTGCTGTAACATCAGCAACAGCTAATTATTTTGCGTTAGTTAAACAATTTCAGTTATGAATTTGGGTGATTTTTAATATTTAGCATGCACAGCTTAACATAATCGTTAACATTATTTAAATAACATGTCGAACTTGGTAAATTCATTTTACAGTCTTGCCAGCATCATTGACCGCACTCAATCCGGCTCTGCAGCAGGGTAAGTGTATTTATAGATATTATTTGCAGTTTTATATTAACCTCAATTTGTAGGTCAAAGCTTGGGCTATGGATTTGTTAACTATGTGCGCGCCGAGGATGCTGAGAAGGCTGTGAACACCCTGAACGGCTTACGTTTGCAGAATAAGGTTATTAAAGTATCATACGCCCGTCCAAGCTCAGAATCTATAAAGGGTGCTAATTTATATGTATCGGGTCTTCCGAAAAATCTATCACAACCAGACTTGGAGGGGATGTTTGCGTCGTTTGGCAAAATAATTACATCTCGTATACTCTGTGATAATATTTCTGGTAATTTTTGGCACGAACAACTATCGATAACGATGGCGATAACGATATTTAACCGCAGGTCTATCGAAGGGTGTCGGTTTTATACGCTTCGATCAACGCAACGAAGCCGAACGTGCCATTCAGGAGCTAAACGGTAAAACACCCAAGGGCTATGCCGAACCGATAACCGTTAAATTCGCCAACAATCC
Source organism: Drosophila montana (assembly GCF_035044405.1). Taxonomy (NCBI): domain Eukaryota; kingdom Metazoa; phylum Arthropoda; class Insecta; order Diptera; family Drosophilidae; genus Drosophila; species Drosophila montana. The sequence continues at coordinate 990,276 of NW_026999206.1, forward strand.
AAGCAATAGCGCCAAGGCCCAAATCGCCCCACCCCTAACCGCCTACTTGACGCCCCAGGCAGCAGCGGCCACCCGCCGCCTGGCCGGCGCCCTACCATCCGCCGGACGTATCAGGTGCGTAGCATCCATTAAAAACCTTATATCGGCCGTCGCAACATTTGTTTGATCGGGTCCATATACAAAATATAGATATATATAGATATAGATATATAATGAAAACACAGTCCGATGGGTTCGCTTGAATCTGTGCGGTCCGCGTCCGTGTGGGATCAAAAGAAAAGTCGCCCCGACAAAGTCGCTCGCTGCGTTTAAAAATTGGAAAAACGAATTAGAAACTAGAAATCTATTTGGTTAACATATACATATAATTTGAGCATACGTAACAAATATTTATATATATTATTATAATTTCATTTCAAATTATTATCGATTTAGCATAACTTTTACATGACTTTGTTTCTAATTTAACTACCTCTTATGTGGCATATTTCGGTTTTCTTTTTTCTTTGACAAAAAACAAATTTCTCATCATTTTTAGCATTGGAAAAAGTCCCATGTTAGCGATTAACAAGGGTTTGCAAAGGTGAATTTTTTCGACTTATTCATTTCACACACACAGACACACTGACACACACAAACTGACACACACAAACTGACACACACACATATATATTGATTGCTGTTTTACTTTCTTGATTTACTATAAAAAAGACAAGAAATACAATTTGTAATACTAAATGTTTAGCCTTAATGTTTGTGTGTAATTGTTCTACATAATACCCGAATACCCTATGATTTCAAGTACAACTCCTTAACGTAACTTTTGTTATATCCTTTTGAACAATTAGCTAGCATTCACATGACGGCTTCTTGTGTTTGTTGCCACGTTTCGATTCTTTCCGTTCTGTTACAGCGCATGCATCGATTCTCAATTCTTTTGATTTCCTCTAACATGAAACTACCCCCATATGATTTTAGAGTCTATTTAATCACTGTGTAACATATACGTTAACAACTAACATTCCTTCCGAAAGTCTGCTTATGTATACACATATATATATATATATGAATTTTTTATTTAATTATTTGTAACCAAACCAGCGACAATTACATCTTTGTGCTTTTAACCGAACAATCAATTGGGCTATGGAGCATTATGTGAAAAGAAAAATGCCATAAAAATGAAAATTTTTGCAGCACAGTGTAATAGTGGCCAGCAAAACTACTATGAAAGCATGTCACATGATATTATAAACCAGAAAAGTTTTTGCAAATGCGGCATGCCGATTTCTAAATACCCTTGCAGACTGAACAGCTCGAGGATGCAGTCGTCTTAGGTTATGGGCTAGTCAAGAGGGCAAAGCAGAGAGAGCTTTAAAAAACTTTATTTTATTTTAGTTAATTTTTGTTTGCATAGAAGTTAAATTATTAAGATCTTCTTCGAATAGTCTGATGTTTAATTAAATTAATATTTTTTTATAATTCTGTTACAAATGCAAGCTTTTAGGTCTGTTTGCCATATAAAATATATATCATCATAATAACAGTCTGATTTTTAAGTAACAAGCTCCAAAACTCAGCGGAACAAATTTTTGAAAATCATTTAATTAAAACTTAATCCAATTTTGAATAGCACTTAGTGCTACAATATTATGCTCCAATACTTAACATACAATATAAATGATAAAAAAGGTATCTAATTTAATTATGAAGGAATATAGATCAGATAGACACAGGTACAGATATTACCCATCCATCCTCAGCCTCAACAAACTGTAAGGGTATATATGAAAAAAAAAAAAAAAAATAAAGCAAAACCAAATTCAAAATCTTTTTTATACATACCCAGCATAGTGTTTTAAATTTTCCTAAGTGTTATACTCCAGGAGGGAATGACACGTTTTGTTGCGGATACATATATATATATATATATATATATATGTATGTATAGTTATATATATATGTATGTATTTTTATATATATGTACCATAAACAATGAATACAACCTCAAGTACTTTACTCCTATCGATAACTAATCAATTAACTTAATGCGTGTAACTAATCTATTTGAATTCTCTCTGCCCCCAACCACAAATCAAATGTAATTGAACTGAACAGATACTCACCGCTGGCTGGTGATCTATTGGCCAATTCGATATTGCCGGGCAATGCAATGACCGGATCCGGCTGGTGTATATTCGTTTACAATCTGGCGCCGGAGACTGAAGAGAATGTGCTGTGGCAGCTATTCGGACCGTTTGGCGCTGTGCAATCGGTCAAGGTAATACGCGATCTGCAGACCAGCAAATGCAAGGGATTCGGATTCGTTACCATGACCAACTACGATGAGGCTGTCGTGGCCATACAATCGCTGAACGGCTATACCCTGGGCAATCGGGTGCTGCAGGTTAGCTTTAAGACCAACAAAACCAAAACCACTTAAGGGCAATCTCTGCACAGCCAACCCGTCTATATTCGAGTTTTCTGTTCGTGTACAACCAAACTGAACGTATCTATTATTTTTGGATCGTAACATCCACTCACTCTATGCAGAAAAATTCGAGTAAAGCTCGTAACGATGAACGAGAATAATGTAGCAGAAAAAATATGATGAAGAAAAGTAACTATGGCATTTGACAGCGAGTTGTAGTCATAATTGAAATGCACACACACACTATAACACATATATGTATCTATGTGTGCGTGTGTGTGTGTGTGTGTATTTACCTATATTGATTTGTGTGCTAAACGAAATTTGTATGATTGATTGATTGATTGATGATGATTAATGAAATCTTAGCGAAAATTTAAATATCTATTATGTTTACTTTTGTGGAAATTACACGCAGCACTTACATAATTTATCCAATTTAAGTTTATTTAACAAACAAACAAAAAATACTACAAACATACTAAACAAAAAAAATACTTTTTAAAAAATAATACCTAAAACAAAGCTTAAAAGAGGCAACAAATACAAAAGCAAAAACAAAGAGACAAAATCTCTTTAGATTGACTAAGCGAAATTCATCAAATTAATGAAAACCAAAATACTTAAATTAACTGAAATTTTTTTTTTTTTTATATTAAACTAAATTGAATATTAAAATTACGTAACTAAATTATTTAATGTTTATTCATTTAATTAAGCAACTAAAAGAAAAGCATACCAAAAAAAGTATATATATATATATATATACATATATAAAAATATATATGTATATATATAAAAAGAAAAAGAAAACCAAATATATAATTAAAATACACGCATATAAAGAAAATGATAATTTTTAAAGAATTTATTCTGAATACCTAGGTACATATAGTATAACCAAGCCTATATGTGCTGCTTTAAATGCTATATTGTATTTGTATTTGTATTGTGTTCGTTTTGCAAAACTTAATTAAACTTAATTAATCAATTAATTACATTCACTTAAACTAATGTTATAATATGTACTTAAAAGCTTCTATTCAATTTGATTCAATTCGATTCGCATTGATTTGAACAATCTACCCCCGAAAAGCCGCGTTCAAGCCGATCGACTGCGATCGCGAAACGCAACAACAGCAACAAAATATACATACATCATACACCGTACATCGTACATCGTACATCGTACATCGTACATCGTACATCGTACATCGTACATCATGCATAAATCATACTTACTTATAACCATTCTTATTATTATATATATGTAATCGTTTTATTCTTATTTTTTTTCGTCGTCGTCTAACTTAAAATGAGAAAAACAAAACAAAAAAAAAACCAAAGTATATTCAATATTGTATGTGCAAACGCAACGTAAAGAAACCAAGAAAACTTATTATATTATATTACATTATATTATTATGCCTACTTATTATTCCATTTTTATAATTATATCTTACAAATAAAACCAAAAACCAAAACCAAAAAAAAAAAACACAAAACATCAACAAAACTAAAAACAACATGAAAAAAGTAAACAAAAATAATATTTATATATACACATATATACTTATTATAAAATAAATGTGTGACTTATTCAAAAACTATGCGAAAAGAACAACAACAAAAAATCCAAAAACCAAAACACAAAATTTGTTTTCATTTTTTGCCAACACAACACACAGAACAAAAGACAAAACCTTAACACACACAACTGAAAATTGGCAACGTTGCACATTGACTGATTGATTGGCAAATTGACTGATTGATCGATCAGATCAGGAAACAAAAGAAAGAAGCAGCTGTTGCTGGTGCAGTTATTTGGGTCTGCTGAAAATTGCCAACGGCGCATAGCTGTAAAATTTGGCAACGCTGCACTGGCAATGTTGCAGCGCATTTTTGTGTGTCATTTCATCGCTTGTCCATTTCTTACCTTTATCCATTTCGTTTTCACGCAATGTTGCTTTTCTTGAACACAACTCTGCAAATGCTACAAACGGGTAACTGAAATGTGGCAACATTGCCTTCGCAGCTCGAAATTTGCTCGGCCTGGTCACGTACACCCACAAGTTATAAAACAAAAAACAAACAATACAACAACAGCACTCGCATTTTAAAACAAAAATACAGAATATTGAAACTCGCGTTCGCTCAGCTCAGTTTCAATGGTCAAACAAAGTAAATAATGCATAAGTTTTTTAACACTGGTTTTCGAACTCTAAGAAAATGTATTCAAAACTAACTAACAAGATAGGTAACATACGTACGATAAAGTATACTAAATTTAAGATGTGAGCCTACTGCATAGATGCTCCCTCGTTCTTTTCCCCCGTACTCAGTAGTGCTTCAGAAAGCAATCAATGTGTGTGTCTCAGTAGAAATTAGCAATCTTAAAATGAGAATACTTAACAAAAAACACAAACACAATTTTTAAAATGAAGACTTTTTTTTCGAACTAGTGCTTGAAGTACGGCCACATCTACATGGCAATCGGGCACTCTGAAAAAAAAAAAGAAAAAGAAAAAAGAGTGAAAACTTAAGGTAGTTAAAGTAAAACTCATGCGAGGCGAGAGCAAAAAGTTGTGGGAGTTGCAGGCGCAAATTGAAAACACCAAGTACATATATATATATGTCTATAACAATGTAAAATTTTTTAAACAAAGATTTATAGTAAAATTTATTATTATATTGAATAACAAGTATATATACATGCATACATTATATATTATTATATATACATACATATATACATGTCAAACTAAGCAAATGCATAAAAGTAAAAACAATGTGAAATACATTCAAAAAATACCAAAGATTGCAGAAACACTTAACCCAATATCCCAAGCCACACAACCAAAAAGTTCGCCAAATGTGCCCGTCAAGGAGCGAGCTCTTTGGATCCAAAACTAAACCCAGCAGACTTATCAGATGGGTGCAGCACATAAATACTCAAAGCTCGCGATATACGGTATTCGATATTCAATAAAACAAAAAACAGAACAACTACTCACTTATGTGTACATGTATGTAGCAAGTGTGTGTGTACTCGTACATATAGAAATATCAAACATTAATTGTTTATTTCTTTATTGGTTCGTTTTTAAGTTCCGGCTCGTTCGTTCATGTGTTTGTCTTGCCAGTGGAATCTATATATAACATAGCCTAGAAAACGCAAAGAAAAATGGAAAAAAAAAACAATTATGGAAAATTTAAACATATACATACTCACTAATTGTGCATGTGTGTGTGTAAACAAGTCAATGAACTTAATGGATTTAATTACATTTAATAACAAAATAAAAAAAAAAAAGTAAATAAATACATAAATAAATATAATATCCATAACATTAGCCAGGTGCTGGTCCCGAGTTGGGGCCCACACACCACACGGCTTTGTGTCATTATTCAAGAAAGCAATATTAAGATGTGACTCGAGTTGGCTGCAGCCAATAGCCAAGCCAAGATAGTCCTTCAGCCTAGACGCTTCAGAATGCAGTTCAATATTATATTCGAAAAGTTTTTCAAAATACGTGATACCTCTTTTTTGTTTGGTTAAAGCACGGAATGACTTTTGCATCATTTAGAAAGTTACATTTGCACAATTTCAATCATTTTTGGTATAATATAATATTACCCGTATATTCGTTGATTGTAAATGCTTTGGAATGCATTTCTATATCCTTTAGATAGAGAGAGAAATTTTTCAATATTTTCTTAAAATCCAAAATACCTTGGAAACGAGTCTTAAATATTTCTTGAGAAAGATAATGAAAGAGTTTCAGTACAATATTTAAAGTTTTCAGTTTTTATTAAAGAACAAACTGAAAGAGAGATTTCACTAATTTCCCGATTTAAGAATCGCATTTTTTCTAAAATATGCAGTCCTTGGTAACATATAACTAATCCGTATTGCTTCAGAGTGCACATCTTTAAAATATTGCCAAACTTGCGGTGTTTCAGTATTTTCCTGGTATTATAACCATTTGCCAGATAAAATTATCGTTTTTTCTGAGAACCCTATGCCTAGACGTGCGCATCTGTATAAATTCAAGAGTCAGCAACTCGGTCACAGAACTCACAGTGTGCACACATAAGTGTATGCTTTACAATTACCTTAATATAGCTAAAGAATATTAGTACATTTTAAAGGCTGAGAAGAAGGAGGAGACAAAGAAGAAGAAGAAGTAGAAGAAGCAGACAAGGATGATGTTTAAGATAAAAGAAAGGCAGTCAAAATAGACACAAGCACTCACTAAACATACACTGGCAAAAACAGGAATAGGAAAAACAGAAATTAAAGTACAGTCAACAAAATACAACAAAATATTGAACCCAACTGAAAAACTTGTGAACGAATAACAATGAAAATCATAAACTAAGCATGAAATGCATTTAAAATAATTTCAACAAATATATACATATTTAAAAACAAATTATATAAATATACTCCATATATTTATATACATATATGTAATACATAAGTAGTTATATAGAAACGTATGCTTATCTATTTGGTCCTACAAGAAGCACAAAAGTGTGAGCTACGCTTGCGTAAAACCACAAAAACTTCCAACACTTAAACGTTATACAACACCAACACACACACACACACACACACACACACACACACACATATACAGACACGTTTCATGGATTTTAATAGCACGCAGCATCAGAGCTATGCGAAAACAAAAAGCAAATAAAACTACGATAGATCGCATTCCGTTGTGCAATTTGATGTTGATCAGCAAGCGATAACGATAACAGTCGATGTTGTTCGATAACTCAATTTAGTTAATAAGCACTTAGACAAATACAAAACGAGTGTGTGTGAAATCAGCCAAAAGCCGATGCTCAAGCAGAGGCGTAGAAACACGGTCTAGGTTTAAACAGCCCAATAGCTATGCGAGCCCTTAGCTGCATGCCATGAGAATCGCATAGGCAGGCGCACAGTGGTGCATCTAGCTCAATGCTCGACTTTAAATTTAAGCAGTGATTAATTATAACTTTTAATGTATGTTCTTAGAATTGACTAAACATATAGAAAGCAGAAAACAAAATGTTTAATAATTTGCAATAAATTTGATGATGAACCAAAAACAAAATCAACTTAAGATCGTAAAGAGACAAAGAAAAAAAAACATATACTTAGCCGCTTTGTCAACGGAACGCGCCCAAACCAAAGAGAAATAACTCCAAAAATCAGTTAAATAAGCAAAAATAAAACTATATATTAAGAAGATACATTATAATTATAAGAAATACACCCATTATAAGAAAAATACCCATACACACACACTGCCACACACAGACACAGTCACACACACCGACACACACACACACACTCCAATCGATTACTAAATATTTGATTATGTATGCTACTTATGATTGTCTATGGAGATATATGTATTACTTTGTATACCCCACAAAACTTGTACTTACATATTTATTGCATTGTATTCAACTTAGTTAATCACATCTTAACCAACTTACCAAACTTACCAAAACTTTCAAGATATTTATATTACATTATAGTTACATTATCTTATATTATATTGTATTGTGCTTGGCATTTAAAATTGTCTGATCTATACCTCTATATGTATTGGAGTGGTTCCACATTTGATTCTGCTTTTAAAGACAAAAACTTCAAGTATCCAAAACAAATGAAAAACAAAACCCCCATGCGAAAACAAATTAAACAGCTAATGTAAACCCATAGGATACCCAAAACTTTAAAAGAGATCTTAAGTATTCAAGTGCTATAATCAAGCCATACGTACTACATCTACAACTAGGCATATTTGTATATACTATATAGAGCTCTATGCTAGTGGGTTAACATGATGAATTTTTGGGGCAAGTGCAACATGATGAAGAACAAGAGAGGATTATGAAACATTTTTTGCATACCTAGATCAAATTGGATATACCAAATACAGATGAATCGCCACGTGGCGTAGATCAACAAGAATTAGATATAAGTACAAGATTTACACACATTTAGATGCATATATGATTATTATATAACTTATTACAAGAATTTAACTATACTCGTACATACTTATAATTGATATGGATGTATGTATGTATTATTAATTGTAATTATAATTATTATTGTATTTGTATTTTATTGTATTACCATGTATTAGTTTTGTTCCACACTCTTTTGCTCTTTCATAAATAAAAACCAACAAAATCAACAAAATATATGAAAATAAAACAGAAATTATACAAAAAGCCGGCAAGCAAGATGGTATAAAAATAACAAATAAGTCCGAAATCAAATATACAAATAAAAACGACGTGAAATAAAGTGAAAAAAAAAAGAAAAATATGCGCCAATTAGTTTCAGTTTTTCTTTTATTCAAATCAAATTTCAGTTTTTGCTTTTTTTTAAAATTTATTTAAATATTTATTGAATTTTTTTTTTTTACAGTATATATTATATATATGTATATATTATACATATGGTATATATTATATAGTGTATACAGACTTATAATATTTCAATTTTTGCATACTTTGAATAGAGTTCAGTTTAAAGCGAGAGCCTTGGTAATTACACACAATTGGGTGCCATATTTATGCGCTGTTAATAAACGATCGGACTATTAGCACCGATTCTTTTAAAGAATACATTTTCCACAGTCTGGAGCAACTGTAATCGCAGAAGCGGAGTGTGTGCGTGCGTGTTTTTCTGTATGTCAAGAAGGCAGCTCGACGTGGCGCCCAGGGTATCTCCTAGCCGTGCACTACCCTCTCTTACTCTTGCTCTCTCTCTCTCTCTCTCTCTATCTCACTCTCACTCTCACTCTCACTCTCACTCTCTCTCTCTCTCACTCTCTCTCTCTCTCTCTGTCGCTTTCTCTTATTCGTTCCATATGTATTGCGCAGTGCCTCTCTCTCTCTCTCTCTCTACTCTCTCTCTCTCTCTCTGTCTCTCTCTCTCTCTCTTTCTCGATCTTTCTATTAAAATTGCACCTTATCTCTATCTGGCTCTCTCTTTCGCTATCTCTCTCTCTCTATCTTCCTTTTTATCTCAATGTGTATCTCTTTGAATTTATCTCTCTCTCTCTGCACTTTTCAGTCTCTCCTTCTGTGCACCTACATGTTGCTCTTCCTCGCACTCTAATATTCCCCCCAATATCACACTGAGTTTCTCGCAGTGTACAGGCGGTGTTATTATTTTATTTTTATTTTTGCTGTGTAACCAAATTAAATCCATTTTAAATTAAATGTATTAACGATCTACGTACCTAACCCACTCATTTTGTCTATCAAAGAAAACTCTTTAGAATTGCAGATAACATCGTTTATTTCCAGTAAATACTTTTAAAATTTGTAGCTTGATTAGGTAAATATGTAAGTATTATAATATGTAAATACAGTAAACATGCTGTATCTGCATGTTCCAAACATTCACATTACAGAGAAAACAAATTTATATAGCATGCTTTTGGGAGCCTGATGCCCTTCAAAAGGAATCCGAAGGAAATACGTAATGGATTTTGGAACATGCCCGATAATACATCTTTATATATATATGTTTAAATAACACTCGATTATATGTAAATAAATATATATAGCTTTTATATAATGCATATATATTTTGTAAGCTTTGTTGGCACAAACATTTGTCATGTAGGTACATGGAGTACGTATGCGAATTTTCGTGTATATCTAAGTTTTGGAAAACCTAATAAAAAAAAAAGTGCTACAGCTAGGATAAAATTAGGATACAATGGGTATAGCTACATTTATATGGATAATAGACAAGACATTAAATACCAACAATCTGTGGTTGCCCTTCTAATGTTGATATGCCTACAATACCATCTGGAGTTAGGCATGCGCCGGTGCCCCTTGGATCTCGCTGGTTTAATTTGGTGGTACTTAGAAGCGCAGCTGGGCCATTTCCAGGGTCTGCACGTTGCAGTGCCTTTGCTTAGACGCCCAGCTCGCGACTGGGCGTGGTTGTCGCCAATTGTCCAGTATTACTCCCGGCCGGCGGCGGTGCGACAAAGCTGGGCATCCACTTGTTCAACAGAGTGCGTACGGCAAAGGTCACATCATGATTGGCGAAACAGAACAGAAATGAGACAACAAAGCCCTGCAGGCTGACCAGCACCACCGACAACAGCTGATAGAATCGATCCAGCTGGGTGCCAGCGTCGGGTCTATAGGGCAGCAGAAAGTGCTGCAGCCCGAAAAGTGGCACCAAAATAATTGTGGCACGCACCGCCTTGCGTATGGCCAGCGGGGCTGGCTGTGCCGATTGTGGATGCAACTTGCGCACAATCACCCGCAGCACATTGATAAGAAAGACTACATAGAAAGAGATGACAAGCATGTTGATAGTTACGTCGTTAAAGGTCGGCTCATACTTACTGAAACTGGCCAGCAGCGAGAGGGTTATGGGCACCGAGAAGATCCACAAGTAGAAACTGTCATTGATCCAGCAGCTGTGACAGGAGTTTCAACAATATCGAGTTTTTATATGAACTTATTTTGTTCTTTATATTCCTATACCCTGTATCAAAAATTATATGCGCACTGCGTACTTAATGTGAGCTTAAGTTCTGCTATTTGATAAATAGTATCCATTATATTAGAGCAAGTTTAAAGTTTTCTAGCTAAAGACTAATGACATCTACAATTTCGGATCAACTCATGAACTATTTGAAACCTATTGGCATTAGCCGGTTTTGTACGGGTAAAGTTTTCCTTTCTTTTAATTAAGAGCCTGCTTTTCCATCTAAATCTCACCCGTGAAAAGGTAAGTTTAAGCATTTGAATAAGTCAACATTAGAGTTAACAACCCTTTTCCATTTTAAGGCCAAACAGGCTTTAAATAATTGGTTGAAACACATCAAAATGTAATGCAAACATTTTCCGCTTATATTCCACATTTGAGTGTGGAATCTCGAAAATCACTAAACGCATTTCTTTAAGGTTTTACTTAGAGCTTAAAAAAAACTGGCCTAAAACGAATAAAAACCTTTAACACCCATTTTTACTTTTAGGAAAAGGCCCAAATATGCTTTAAATGATCGGATAAAAAATGCAGAATGTTCACTTTACGCTACTTTTCCAAATTGAAGTGTGGAATTTGGTGAATAGCAGGAACGCATATTCCTTAAGGTTTTATTTAGAGCTTCGGATAAAGCTTCAGCCGCTTTTTCAATCTATATATGCCTTTGTATGTCTGATCTGAATAAGCCCTCATCATTACTCACTGAGCATTGTCGTTGGCACTGAAATGTCTGGCAACGCCATAGGGTAGTACAAACAGGAGAGGTAGCAGCCAGCTGAGCAGCTTGAACCAGCGCATCACAATCGTGTCCTTGACAAAGACCTGCAAGACAAGTGAATTAGTTAATGAAAGCTTAAGTTGGCCAGCCGAACATTGAATACCCTACAATAGTGTGTTGCCTAAAGCTTAAGTGGTAAGTGAATTATGATTAATTGTGAATAACACTTTCAGGTAAGTCTGAGACAATTTCATAGAAATGTACTGAATGCGAAAGGAGCTTGTTCCCAGTTTTAATTAGGTTAAAGGTAGAATGAATCTCGTTATCAAAGCGAACAAACAAGTAATTATATTTGGTGAGAAACATAAAAGGTCCTCAAATACTAGTACCATGCAAAATGCGATTACGATAAAATGTGAATATTATATTCTGTTTCAAGCGAAACTCTTACGTTCGCAGGATCCAGTTTCGATGGAAACGTTAATGGATAGGAATTTAATGAATGCACCTTAAGTAATTGTTCGCAGTTCTAATTGGGTTTAATGAAAAACGAAAGACGAACAATATTTCATATAAGATCCGCTCGAGAGGGCACATACAAATTCCCGATGGTACTTGACATTTGCAATTTCAATTTGATGACGATGCGTAACAGTTGCAAATCATAAAAAAGAAAAGAAAAGGAAAATGTTTAAGAGATGCTTTCACATAAATTGCGGCGGCTGCGAATCTCATCAGGAATTCACAGCAGTTGCTCGTAAACTAAGCAAACTTGTGCAGCAATTACAGCGATTTGCATGTGAATGGACGGAAAATGGAAAAGCAAAAGAAAACGCAGGCAATATGATTTGGCAGGCCAGGGGCAGGGGCAGGGGCAGCTCCAACCAAGACATACCACAACCAGGACCAAGTGCAGATGCAAACCCTCGCAGAACATCCAAAAGTAGTTGACCAGCATAAAATAATGCACCACCAAGTGGAGTGCAATGCACCAGGGCTGTAAAACATGAAGAGAAAGCATAATTGTATAGGGAGAACGGGATGAGCAACAGCTGTGGGCACTTACCGGATTTTCGGCTATTTGCTCGGTATGCTCAACGACCAGACGATACCAGAGTATCCAGGCGATGCATGTGCAGGCCAGGGAGGCAAACAGATGCACATGTATCCTGATGCGGGTGCAGCGCAAGGATCTGTAGGATAGAGCATCAGCATCAGCATCATACGCTAGCCTGGCTAATTGCCCAGCTCGTACGTACTTAAAGCCGAGAAATATGACAATCGATATGAGCAGCGCCAGGAGCGACAGTGCATAGCCCTTCACATACAGCTCGTTCACAAATTGCCGGAACTGCCAAACAAATCAACTTTGACAACAGCTTTGATCTGGATGCACGGTGACTCACCTGAAAGTCCTCATAGTCCACACAGTTGGTATAGTTGGACCAGGTCTGATTGCTAACCGGATGTCGGAACCATGAACCACTCTCCAAGCAGCTATCCCGACATCATACATCATACAAGGGTAAATAATTATTATTATTATTCAAAATAAATTGTTTTATTTTCAGCTCTCATATATGGATTGTATCTGGAAAATTCTAATTTCTTATATATCTTAGTAGCTAGAGTAATCAACTTGAAAGGTTATAGGCTTTAATGAATCCGATTTTTATTGATTGTGAACTGGTTCCAATTGGCTTCCTAAGCAGTTCGCGCCGTATGTAGAGTAGAGTAAAGTAGCTCAAATAACTTATTTAATATCCTACTTCCCAAATTTTCATTTCACATTTTATGGTATATGTACATTCTATGTTTATCTGTTTATGTTTCATGTTCCATTTCGTATGTTCTATGTTCTATGTTCTATGTTCTATGTGCTATGTTCTATGTGCTATGTTCTATGTGCTATGTTCTATGTTCTATGTTCTATGTTCTATGTTCTATGTTCTATGTTCTATGTTCTATGTTCTATGTTCTATGTTCTATGTTCTATGTTCTATGTTCTATGTTCTATGTTCTATGTTCTATGTTCTATGTTCTATGTTCTATGTTCTATGTTCTATGTTCTATGTTCTATGTTCCATTTCGTATGTTCTATGTTCTATGTTTTATGTTTTATGTTTTATGTTTTATGTTTTATGTTCTATGTTCTATGTTCTATGTTTTATGTTTTATGTTCTATGTTCTATGTTCTATGTTCTATGTTCTATGTTCTATGTTCTATGTTCTATGTTCTATGTTCTATGTTCTATGTTCTATGTTCTATGTTCTATGTTCTATGTTCTATGTTCTATGTTCTATGTTCTATGTTCTATGTTCTATGTTCTATGTTCTATGTTCTATGTTCTATGTTCTATGTTCTATGTTCTATGTTCTATGTTCTATGTTCTATGTTCTATGTTCTATGTTCTATGTTCTATGTTCTATGTTCTATGTTCTATGTTCTATGTTCTATGTTCTATGTTCTATGTTCTATGTTCTATGTTCTATGTTCTATGTTCTATGTTCTATGTTCTATGTTCTATGTTCTATGTTCTATGTTCTATGTTCTATGTTCTATGTTCTATGTTCTATGTTCTATGTTCTATGTTTTATGTTCTATGTTCTATGTTCTATGTTCTATGTTTTATGTTCTATGTTCTATGTTCTATGTTCTATGTTAAATGTACCATATTCTATATTCTATGTTCTTGTCATGTTCTTCGTTTTTGCTCCTTGCTCTTCTCTTCCCTATTTCTATGTTCTATGAACTGCAACTTATAAATATATAGTATTTATAATGCATATATTCTATGACCCAAGTATTTTTAATTCAAACAATTTCTAAGGCATGAAATGGTCAGAAAGGAGCCCACTCAGGCTACGTTGCTTGAATTTTATATGTGACCATTTCCAACATATATATAAGTATATGTTATATGATGAGGAAACACAAAATACTTGGGCTTAAGAATGGAATATGAATTTAAATAGTGTGCGTGTTTATGATAAACACAATACGCTTTGAGGCTAGGCGCTCTTTAAATGTAGTTTGATTATAAGTTTAATTTTGCATTGAACTCACGTTTTGTGTGCCAAAAACTTGCTATTAAAACCCTCAACGAAGTCGGGACAGTATTGACTCAATACGGTGCCAGCTGGTGTTCGTGGCCAGCACAGATAGCCATCAAAATTCACGGGACAATAGAGGGTTTCCATTTCACTTGTATTATGTGAATGGTGATTTGTTGCCATTGTTGCCGATAGAACCGTGGCATATAGCTCGTTCTCGCTGGCCGCCTCCTCATCCACATCCTGCATATCAATGGTGCCCTCATTGAGCACCGCCTGCTCCAAGTAGCGCGGTATCGTTGTGTATGTCTCCGGCAGCAGCCCACCATCGCCAGGCTCTAATCAGTGGGTGGGTGGGGGTAAAGGGGAAACGGATGTTGGATGGGGTAATATATACAAGCATATATGTGTTCATAAAAGTGTCGATTTGTTGCCAAGCGCGAGTTGTAAATGGTATATTCTATAATTCAAGTGTGACTGTATTGAATGTATAGCCGCATTTCAGTGTGACCGTCTTTGTAGTGAGGCTCTCATTTAGTTAGATTTCATATTTATTTTTGCAGCGTAGTGAGCTCGTACTTCAGTGTGGCCGTATTTGAAACGTGATCGTAAGCTTGAGTAATTTCAGTGTGGCCGTATTTCATCAATTCTCATATAATGCTTTCAGTGATACCGTATTCCTATGACTCTTTGTTTTCTCAGTATGACTATACTTTGAGTATGTCCATTATGTAATGTAACCGTAATTTAATTGTCAATAAATGAAATATCAACTCATTTTCTCGTATGTAATCGTATTTGAGTCTGTCGCAACTTCAGTGTTATCGTAATTATTTTCTGTGTGACTGTACCTTATAATACTAAGCGCTGATGACCGAAACCTGAGCAGCTTTCAACTCAAATAGCGTATTGAACAAACCTGTTGCCAGTTGGCCTGTGGCCGTGTCATTCTGGTAGCGATAGACGCACTCGGCATACAAATGCTTGAGAAATGTGCGCAGGTTATCCTGCGGCTGTGGTGGCATAGCCCCCGATACTGTCATCTCAAAATAGGCAGCCGTTGCCATAATCAGTGCTGTAATGGAGACAAATAAACGGAGTCTTGGTTGGTTGGTTATTTTGTTGTGCATTCGTGTGTGCAAGGATGATTTACTTATGCCTCGAAAAACGGAGCACGAAAATCTTTATAAATATGCATATATTTATAGGTGTGTAAATAGAAGGTCGCTGGTTCATTCTGAAACCCAAAAATTCGGCTCTAAATGAAACAGTTTAGAATTTTTATATAGAATTAATTAATTTAATTTTGATCCAAATATGGTTAGATCCCATGATTGGGGAATTAGCTTATTTCTGCTTTGGGGTTGAGGCTCATTCAAAAAGTTTAACTTAAGGTTTGGTTTCTACTTAGTATAAACTAAATTCGAATTCCGGGCTCGAACTTATTCGGCTTAAAACTAATTTGCAGCCGTCAACAGCTCGGTGGTAATTTATATGTTAATGCCAAGTTCTTGGTAATAAGCCCTCAATATGCAATGTGTATATATACAGAACGTAATAAACAAAGAGCTGACATATCCTAGCACTGGCACAGGTAGCTTGTTTACTTGGCGCTGCAATGAAATGAAAATATGTCAACTCTTTTCAGGCGGGAGAAGCGACCCACACACACGCTCGGGCATTGTTGACTGCCATGGCTGTGATTGCAATATGTCGGAGTCCTGATGACCTGGCGACGCATGGCCACACACTCATCTGCATAAAGGACAATGCCTGGCCGTCGGGCTGCACGCCGGAACGCACTTCAATAAATCCGTTCATTGTCTAATTAATTAGCGTTCGTTTCAGCGCTAGCCGTCGGGGTATTCAGTTTGTAATTAAATTTCTCCTTTGCACTTCTACAACCCAGCATCGATCGATGCTGCAACACACACAAAAAACACACAGACACACACAGACACACACAGGCACACACGCACTCGGCACTTGCTTCAGTGAGCCCTGCAAGTTTCTTGCCTAACTTTGTTATATTTTTAATCAAAACTCATTCCACTTGATTGAGTTTTAACACTAACAATCTAACGAATACAATCACACGCTCCCACACACTCCCACACACACACACACACACACACGCTCTACAGTCTGCGGCAATTTGGTTAATGCATTGCTAAACCCAAAAACCCAAAACTAAAATTCTACAAGTCACGGCCAACATGACGTATGCTTCATTTATACTTTTGCCAGCTGCCAGGCAGTTGGAATAATATGGATATGTTGCGGCAACTAACTTTGGAATAACAACTATGATTGCGTTAAGGTGCTGTCAAGTGCACGACTAGCAAATACCCTGTACTCAACACAAGAAGTGCCAGAGCTGATGGAGAGACTTAGAGAGAGGAAGAGAGAGAGAGAGAGAGAGAGAGAGAGAGAGAGAGAGAGAGAGAGAGAGCGACTGAACGATTTGCTGATATAACTTCCCATTGTTGAGAAATATTTGATATGTATATAACGATTAATTTAGAAAGGACTTTATAGTTTATGCATTGAGAGTCTGGCCTCGCCTAGTTCTAAAGCTAGAATTAGAAGTAAAAAGTTGACCGAGATATCATGACCTCATATGTAACTTTATAACTTTATAACAATTTGAAAACCATAATTTAAATTATACAGTTTTAAAGTTACTTTGGCAATTGTTTTCAAAGTGTAAACAATCGCATTTTTTTGATTGTTTATTTATTTCCGGCCCTCATCATCTTTATCAAACATGCCACCTTCTGTCAATTACATATATGAGCATATATACCTTATCATCTAAGCCCTTTTGTGAGCACAGGGTATATAAAGTACGCACACATATTTTTGTGTTTGTCAAAGTTGAAGCTAGTTCTTTGGCGAGTGGAAAGGGCAGATGGTGTCTTTATGAAACATGTACTTCTTCAAAGTTATCATATTACCCCTTGTACTGATAAAACCTCCATGGTCACTTTATTTGCAAGTAAATATATTGCTTTAATGCTAATTCAAAGCAGAATATTCGCCAACTCATGGAGCAGGCGAACGAGCTACAATTCATATGTCTGTATAGCTTAGTTTTAGCTGCACATCTCCTTGTACAGAATTTGTATTTTAACGTGTTTAAACATTCCACACACAAGTTCGGGAAATGAGCGGAAAACTGTCACATGAAACTGTTTTGTTTTGCATCCATGGGAGATGGGCATTCCATGCATGAAAATGGGTTGCAATTTTTCTTGGTCGGAAAATGAGTGAAGAACTGCAAATATGTAAGGCGAAGCTCTGTTATTCAGTTAATATATATTTCAATATTTGCATGTTAGCATACGAAAGATTTGTCCCAGTTATTGACTGTTGTGTCCTCCATGTGCACATTAATCTAACAAAGTTCAAATATTAAGCAATTGTGCTTACCGGCAACTCGTGTACATTCGAATGCGAAGAGAACTAATTTAAAGGCCAGCAAACCTTTGGCGTCTTTAAATGCAGCCAATTGCAAGTAGCTCAAGCAATGTAATTGAATTATGAGACTTTGTTGCTTGTTTTATTGTTGCTGCTGTTATTGTTGTGGTTTTAGTTGCTGCTGTTGTTGGAGCTGTATGGCAATTAGCTGGCCCATCAGTTCAAATGCCAGTTTGCTGCTGTCAGGGAGCGGCAGCTGCTTACTCATCTGCTCCATGTTCCTGCACAATTAATGCGACAGCGACATCGCGTATACGCCACGTGCAACAGGCTGTTGCAACGCAGCCCGTCCACGTATTGTGGCCAGCTAATTGCGTCTGCTAATATAGAAATCTCGATGGATAATTGTATATTCGTGTAGCAGCCGGGAGCATAAGCCTTGAGGCCAGCCAGGCTAATTGCCTAGTGGACAGCTCGTCTTGGATGGAAGCGAACAGATCGGGAAAAGCGCATTTAGAAAATTTAATCAATTGCGAGTTGCGTGCATTCACATGAAAAGTGAACATGGAGAACGCTTTGAAAATTATAGAGCAATAGCATTCATAAAAAATAATTTGAGGCCGAAAAAGTGTATAATCGCAAGAATAAGGTCAAATTTAAGAAATTGTCGAATGATCTAACCAAGAAAAAGCGTGATAGCAAAGGAGAAAAGTGACCAAAGTAAAAATTTGTATTATTGTGAAATTTGAAGAGGAAAATAATTGCTAAAAGAACTATACAGGAAAATGGAAGTCGCATAGAAAGTAACATTCAAAGTGTTGAAAAACTAAAGGAAAATATAAATTGAAAGCTCAAATAATTGAGCCAAGATTCCGAGAAGTGTTTTAAGTTTTGATGTTGGCAAATAGTTACTCAGCTTGTGATTTGGAACTCAATTAAATGCAAAATTTGTTGAACAGGAAATGAATACATAAATACTGATAAATATGGATAATTAATGAGCGACATAATTAAAATCATGTAGCCAAATGGCTGCTGTTGGACTCGCACAAAAAATGTGACGCTGCATAAATTAAACTCCAATTGAAATTGATGTTTGCCAAAAATGGTAGAAAAACAAAATACGGCGAAGAAAAATGGCCGCTAGCTAGGAATACTTGGATAATATGAGGGACAATAAAGGAGCAATCGATACTATTGGCGGGGATTGAGCTGAAATAATTATATGTACATATGGCTGGATACTGAATACTCTGATGATGAATTGTTGCCGCTTGCTGTTTACTGCTCAACATGGACACAATTTGTGTAAGTGTGTGTGTGTGTGTGTGTGTGTGTGTGCGAGAGAGGGGCTGGCGGGGTGAGGCATGTCGCTGAGTCGGCTGAGTGTCGCCTAGTTAATGTTAATGTTTATGTGGTAAATGATGCTGGCGGCGCAAGTAGCTCTGCAACGGAAATCGAAACACAACACACAGTACCACACACACACACACACACATACACAGAAAGAGCCAGCAGAATTGGCAACACAATTTGGTCATGCAACAAATTTTGCTACTGTAAGTGTGTAAGTGTGTGTGTGTTTTTTTAAAGCAATTATAATAATAAATGAGTTTAGCTATTGCGAATTGCCTCCAGTCGATTGCTATGGGTGTGTGTATGTGTGTGTTTTTGTGTGTGTGTGTATGGGTCACTTAATGCAATTATGCTCTATGTGTGTATGTGTGTGTGTGTGTGCGCGCACATTTTCTGGCTCATTGCCTGACCAAACTGTTCTTTCACAGCGCACCATGGCACACAATCCTGAAAGCTTGTCTTTTATATGTAAGAAAATTCTGTTAACAATCGATTTGATCGCAATTTTATTTGCTTTCGTTTTGTTTTTTGCTTAAATAATTTGCAAACGGGCATCAAAGATGATTATCCATAATTGAATTCGTCATAAATTCTAAATATATTAATATATTTATTTATATATATATATAACTTTGACGGACTGTTAGCTGATCAAACGTTTTTTTGGGCAAAGGCCGATCAGCATGAATTTAGTTTTCAAGGCTCTACATAAAAGAGAGTTGCCCTTAAATCGTATACTTTTGATGTATAAAATGCCTCACATGCCAGGTTTCAATAGGCTAGTTTTGAAGGATATGAAGTTCAGATCTCCATAAACTGATTGAGCTCTGAAGTTACGAATAATGCCCACAAATATGGTTTTGCACCCTACGGTGCCGTGCAGAAAGTTTTCCACTTAGCCGCCTGATTAGCTGCTAGCATGGCAGTTTTTTATTTTATTTTTTTTGTTTTGTTGCTGTTCATTTATTTAGCTGGAATTTCGGCTATAATTTGCAGCTAATCAAAGTTGGTTAAGTGTTTTTCTTCTTGTTGTGCACAAAAAAAAACAAACTCAACCGCGTCGGAAAAAAATTTAATTTCTTACACAAATTTTGATAATCAATATAAATTTACCTAGTCTTATATTGAAATATTTTCGAATCATATTTGTTTTACTTTTCGCACATCAAAAAAAAAAAAAGAGAAAAAATGAAAACAAATTTAAATGTGCGTATGATTTAATATATATATGGGTACACAGCATGCATAATACATCTAGCGCGACTCGGTTTTCCCTTGCGGAAAAAGACTTACATGGCGTGAAAAATGTTTGCTTGTTGCCGTTTCTTTTGCTTGGTTTTTGTTTTGTTTAATTAACGCGCTGCGCCCGCTGTTCGCTTATTTATTTATACAAATTATTCGAAATTTATCTGGCGCCAAAAACACATCACAAGTCCCGCAACTGAATGCTCGCCGACGAAAGCGTCTGCTCACCCGCGCCTCAACTGGCCAAATGAGCCGGCCGAAGTGTGCCGCTGGCCACAGCGAAGCTGTCCATCACAACCAGCCCAACTCTCTCTCTCTCTCTCTCTCCCCTTCCAAACCTACCCAACCCACCCACTGAACAGTTCGCCCCAGTTGCGCCCACTGTAACTGTGCGAAAGCCTGGCAAACTGCTTTGCCGACACTTAAGCAAGCAGTGGGCTCTGCGCTGAGCAACAAGTTGCAGCAAAACTATGGCGTGTGTTCGCGTGTGTTCGCGTGTGATGTGTGTGTGTGTGTTATACCCTTTGCCCTTAAAGAGTGTAAGAGACGCATCATAAAATGTTGGAAATGAACTATGAACCATGTATTGCCAGAAGTATGGTACAGTGAATATACTCTGAAACGGTTTACAGGGTATTTTTGAGGTTAGCACGCTAATTGTGTTTGTGGCACTTGACAAAAGATGGAGCTGGCAGGCAGGCGGTCGGCCAGGACTCTGACTGATTTGCCAGCTGCAGAAGCGTCGTGTTCTGGGCTCATATGAATTGTTGGCTGCAAATGAATTTTAAACAGTTCTCTTCAGTTGGCTACAACAGACTTTCAGCCCCGCCCCCTTCAAGCAGCTCGTTGAAGCGCAACACGAAATGCGCACAGCTGTTGTGGCTTACATCTTGTTCAGAGTTTGATGACAATGGCAACAACAAATCATAAAGTGGACCAAGACAATCTCAAAACAGAGTGATGGGTAGAGGGAAAGGGAGAGGGGGGCAAGAGTGCACCTTGGCATCTGGTAATTGGATTAAGCTTCTTACCGACATAGCCTTGCTGAAAGCTTTCAGCACGACAGACAACTAACACTTACATCACAAAATCTGATTTTAATTTGCCTATTACTTATACGAAACAATTGAAGAGCAATTCTGTTGCAATGTTCAGCGTGTATGGAAATGATTGTTATCCAAGGACACTGTTGGAATTGGAGCTACCTAAGTGACGCACTCTTTAAGGCAACAGAGCCACACGGGTTCAGGTACGAATCCCTGCCTTGTTTATGGGTCGAGTAGTTGAAGCCTGAAGTTGGTAGGTTGATAGTTTCTAGCTGTATCCTGTACTGTTAGTCAGGGCTGCAAGTCGAACAAAATTTTCTTGCTGGTTCGATTCACGGTTCAAGCCAACTTCCTTGCTTAAGTTTCGCCTCATGCAGCTGTCTTTTCACCAAAATCCACAGCTGCCAAATATGGTTAGATAAATGATGGGTCTCTCAAACGTTTCTTATTTATATGTTTTGTGTTCAGGTTGCGATTGGGTTGTTTTTATCAACAGAGAAAACAACTTATAATTACTTTTTCAAATAAGTTCGGTTCAAGTCCGATTTGCAGCCTTGCTCTTAATAATATCATGTTTTCGACTATATTCCTGTACTGATTTAGAGATGAGATCTACAGACAACAAATCAATGTTGTATAGCAGCTGCTTGAGACTTCATTCTGAGCTTCAAGGCATGCAAATACTATTTCCAATTAATGCTTCTTGTAACTTTTCAACACTGTTCGAAAGGAACAATGTATTAGAATTGTGCTAGTCCAAAACTAAAAAATAAAAATAAAAATTGATATGCTCTATTGATTGTTAGTCTAAAATTTGAAAAAACAATAAAAATATTCAGAAAAGATAAAAACTTGCGGGGGCTAGAAAGAGTAATTTGTTTGTTTTTAATTTTTTATTTATTTGTTGTTATTTCTCACAATATTTTTCTTTATATTTTTGTTATGTCATAATTGGCATATAACTCGCAAAGAGCTGGTGAAACGCACGTAGGTGCCAGATAAAGCGGCATGCAGAAAGAATTATGGAAAGTAAGTTTGTTAGCCGGGCCAAAGCGGAGCGGCAGACAATGAGTCACGTGCGCCGATAGAACGATTATGTGAGTGCTCGGACAATGGCGAGCGCGCAGCGTCATCCGCTGGCCAGCCGCTGCAGCAGTGCCACCTGCGCTGCCTCATATAAGGCGGCGGTGCGGCCAACCAGACATCAGTGACAAACGTCAGCGACCCACAGCAACCACCCAACCACCCAATCACCCAACCAATCCAACCGATTTAAGATGTCAGCGCTCAGCCTCTGCCTGCTCGCCAGCCTGGCCTTTGTGGCCGTTGCCCAGTATTATGGCGAGTCCTACGACGACTATACCTTCGGCCAGTATGGCGTGCCGGTGGGCAGCGTGCAGCTGGATTACCTGTACAGTGACACGGGCTCGACCTATGGCAGCTCGCAGTACAACGCCGCATCGGGATCTGGCGCCAGATCGTATGCGTACGCCTCGGCCAGCGGACCCAATGGAGCCAGGGCCGTTGCCGAAGCGCCCGGCTCGTATATGAAGCCCGCCATGGGATCCTATCCGGCTTATCCGCCTGCCTATACAGCGGCGCCCACGACTGCTGCAACAGGTGCGACTGAAGCGCCCACTACAGCAGCGCCTACTACAGCTGCGCCTACTACTGCTGCGCCTACTACTGCTGCGCCAATTACTGCAGCGCCTACTACTGCAGCGCCTACGACAGTCGCGCCCACAACAGTCGCGCCCACAACAGTCGCCCCCACTACAGTCGCGCCCACAACAGTCGCCCCCACTACAGTCGCGCCCACAACAGTCGCGCCTACAACAGTCGCCCCCACTACAGTTGCGCCCACAACAGTCGCCCCCACTACAGTCGCGCCCACAACAGTTGCGCCTACAACAGTTGCACCAACAACAGTTGCGCCTACAACAGTAGCACCCGTAAGCAACAGCTCTCTCTTGCTCTCTCTCGCTTTCTCACACGCTCAGTTTTGCGCTTTCGTGTATTTTCTACTCATTCGTAAACGTTTTTCGCACTTTACTCTCTTGCAGATAAGTCCGCTTACGCTGGTTGTGACCGCTGCTGGTATCCAGATCTTGAGCGTTGCAATCGATCCGAGCTGTACCGTCGGCAATATCTACTCGATCACTTTGGGCCAGGCTGGCAGCTCCCTCTTGAATGTGTCGGGCTGTCTAACAATCTAATTGAAACGTTTCGGGTCTCGAAGTTTTTGTTTATGCATAGCTAAATACTAATCGTAAGCATGGCAAGTGCTATATGAAGTGTGTTCCATTAACCATACTAAAGCAATCATTAAAGGGCAATAAAGAACTCTATTTTATTAAATCATAATATTGTAATTGGGAAAACCACGCAGAACACCGATTTCGATGGATCGCTCCACTTGTGATAATTATGATATAAATAGTATGATAATTATCAAAGTACATTTTCCATACGAACAGGTGTTTGCCATTGTTTGACATGCTACGCAATTGTTTTTCTCTTTCGCATCGTTTTTTTCTCTCTCTTTTATTTCCATATTCAATTTTCTATGTTGGGTTCTATTTGCGTTTATTTTCCTAGGCATTGTTCGTGCTTATCTGCCAACAATAAATGGCATTAAAAAGCTTTACAAAAAAAAAAATAATAATAAAAAATTGACAATGGAGCAGCATTCAAAAAAGTTTGAGGCTTGGGTTTCCTTTTTCTCTCTCTCTCTCTCTCTCTCTCTCCATCCATGCCATAGCGGAAATTAGGGATACGCCATGGCTCTAGCTGCTGCCAAAGGCAACACTTTACACGCGCGCACACACACACCTACACCCACTCACACCTACACCCACACACCCAACAATTTACATTGAAATTGTTTTGACTGTGCCTTGTGCTGATTTTTGGCCTAATATCATTTCAGGTATCTTAAGATTAATTTATTTTTCTATTTGCGTCGGGCTCAAGTGCGACAAAAGAGTTTGGGTTTTGTTTTTATTATTTAACCAAGTGTCATTTACATTTAATTTCAATTTTAAGTCCTTGTAAAGGCTATTATAACTATGCCATGCAATGTGTAACGCATAGAAGGAGACATTTCCAACCCCATAAAAAATATATGTTATAGATCAGTATCAACAGGCGAGTTTATATAGCCACGTTTGTCCGTCCGTCCGTCCGTCTGTCTGTCACGTTCTATACGAATTAGTCGCTCAGTTTTAATGCTATCTTCTTGAAATATTAAATGGATCCGTCTTGCAGTAGCAGGTAGTACATAAGTCGGAACCGGAATCGGGCCACTATATCATATAGCTGGCAAAGAAACGATCGGTCGAACAGTAGGCTCACGCATGGAAAACCTTTTGTTTTTCAAGATATCTTGACTAAACTCCGCATTTGGCAGACTCACTGTACTCCGTACATATATGCAAAATCCTATCAAAATCGGGCCACCATATCATATAGCTGCCATATGGGAAAGATCGGTCGAAAGGTAGGTTTTGTATATGGCAAAATATTCTGTATTTCGCGATAGTTTCGTCAAACTTAGCATTTAGCTTTATTATTCTCAAGGTATTGTCTACAAGGGTATTAAATGTTCGACGTGCTGAAGATATTCCTACTTTTTCGTTTTGTCTATGTATGTCTATGTTTAACGTAAGCAGACGCCCCGTCATTGTCACTTCAATTGTATTCCGCTGTCCATACTGACCCACTTGATTGCCACTCGACAACCAATGTATCCAAGCTATGTTTTAATTAAATAATGATGTTTTTCGTCCTCCATTTTCACTTGAATTTTACGCATGCGTTCTCCATGTTCACTTTAATCTTGCATATCTGTTACTGTAGCTATTTGTGTACATTCTTTTTATAACTAGTATATAAACGCTTTCTTGGCTCAGCAGTTGGCTTCTCCATTGTCACTTTAGTTTTATTTGGCAATGTATGTCCTCCATGGTCACTTAACCTGTTCGCATGCTTAAAAAGAACCCTGTCTGTGTCATTTACAGCTCAACTCCTAGCCTGTATATTGCACAAGAACAACTCTTTTTACTTTCTCGCTCTCCATAGTCACTTTATTTCGTCCTCCACTGTCCAATTAGTCGTGTGCAACTTCTGTCTGTCAATCTTTGGTATCTAGCCCCACTTTCATTCATTTTAATTGTCTATTTTATTACAAATAATTCCTCTTCAATTTCGTTTATCTGCCTGTTAATATTCGCCGAGAACAAACTAACTATTTAGAGTTAGAATTTTGTTATTCACAATTGGCTTACGAACATAACACTGAAATGGAAAAGACAAATATAAATAACTCGAGCGTAGTTCATTTTTATTCAATGTCATTTGCATCACGTTCTTCTCTTGCTGCCTTTTTTTTTTGGCGTTTGCAACTCTTTTTAATTTGTTGAAAATATTTTTAATTGAATTTAATTCAGATTGGTTGCAAGTTGATTTGCCATCAAGCCGCCCGCCCCGCCAGAAGCTGCCATTATGTTTCATTCATTAAAAGTTTTGCGAAAATGGGAAAATTAAATGAGAAATAGGCGGAACAGGCAAGCCGATGCTTTAAATACCCTAACCTCTCTGTTGTATAAATGTAGGGGTATTTGTGTTTATGCATGTATGTGTGCAGGTGTGTATACATATATGTACATGAGTATGAATGTGTGTGTATGTATAATGCATATATAGATTTGTGTGACACAGACAGAGAAACATTAAGCTGCGCTGCAAGTTATTAACACGTATTTTTAAATACCTTTCTATGCGATTCTCATAAATGCAAGTCAGCCCTAGAGATTCTCATGCTAAAATGTTTTGGTGTCTATTAAAGAAAAGTTACTTTTGTGAGTGTGTGTACGTGTTTGTGCATTGTGCATGTATGAATGCATGTATTTGTACATATATAAATGTGTATATGTGTGTATGCATGCATGTATGTGTGTATGCATGCATGTATGTATGTAAGTATGCATGTATGTATGTATGTATATAAGTATGCATGTATGTATGTAAGTATGCATGTATGTATGTATGTGCGTATGTAGGTATGTATGTATGTATGTATATACGTATGTACGTATGTATGTATGCATGCATAAATGTATGTACGTATGTGTATGTATGTATGCGTGTATATATGTCTCTGTATACATGTATGTATGTATATGTGTGCATGTATTTATTGCAAACGCAGGCCAAGTTTAAAGCTGCAAGTTAAATCAAGTTTTTGTAATGCCCTCTTATGGGTTTACATACCTTGATTATAAGCATTAAATTAAAAACTTTTTGTGCCAATGGAATAAAGTTTGTCTCTACTCATAAACTAACTTCACTTTAATCTCTTACAGTTTCTTTCTACAGTATATATCTTCCTCTCCCTTTTTCTCGCATTATATGCCCGTCTCCCTTCACTTAATGCCAATGTGTGCGTGGATCTATGAATTTTTGGGGTAGTGCATATTTACATCATATGTACTATTCTATGTATCAAAGTATGAATAAGGATTTGTGTTGAGACAATTTGAGCCTGAGCAGACATAGTTCTATAAAAGCTGATACATCAATCACAATTATCGTTATGGCTGGAGTCCTTTTGATTTATATATGCAATCAAGTAAATCAATATAATGTTGAATAATCAGAGAGACATGTTTTATGTGTCTTTTTGTAAATTGATGCCTCTCATTAGCAAACAAAACGCATATGCCCTATTGTTAGAGTAAAAAGGCGTGTAAAAAGAATATGAAGAAAAAGCATGAAAAGTGTTTTTAGTTTTTCTCACACCTAGCCAGTCGCCGGCGGTAAACAACGAAAAATGAATATTGAAGCCAAAGCGGAAAACAAATCGTGAAACGTTGAAATTTAAAAGACAGCTGGGATTTTGGCCACCATCGATAACTGGCTATCAATTTGGCCAATTGTTCCGCCTACGCGGCTTACATTTTGCCCATTGTTGTTGCTGTTGTTATCGTTGTTGTTGTTGTTGTTGTTGCTGTTGTTGTTGTTGTTGTTGGCAAAGGCGGCATCTTAAGCCGGTTATCGACAAGCTAGCAAGTCACATAAATCAACATATTCTTGCTATACTCTATCCGCAGGGGTATTTATAATTTTGTTGCAGCCTTATGAATTTTCATTTAGTTTCCGATTGTATCCAAGACTGCATGGCGATACCAATTTTGAATTAAAGTAGTTGATACCCGATATAAATTCATTTATAAATGGGGCAGAAAGCATTGAAAAGGTATTTCCAATTTCGTATGTGAGAACAACATATATTGCTGATCTGATATGACAAAGCTAGGTATAGAAGTCTTTAGATGTTGCAGGATCCGATTCATATCTGATATCTTATAAATAATGTTCCACAACTAAGTTAAAATTGATCGAATACATTTTGTAGGTGCCATAAAACTATGGGAGCCATAGTTTCGAAAAAATTAGTTAAATGAAAACATGTATTCTGTTCTTATACTCTTCAGCCATTAATGCTTAGAGATGTGTAAAAAAAGTATGCTGATATCAACATCTATATATAAACATTCAACTTGAGCACGCTCAAGTACTTTCTACTTGTTGACAGTATTTAGAAGGCATTTAAATGAATTTATGTTCATTCTGTAAGGGTATTTAGACGACGACAGCATGCAGCTGGGTCTTGTATGAATTTTCATAAATTTGCTTAGCTGGGCAAATATTTTATTTAAATTTCATAGGGCATAAATCAAAGCGCAGGCCGACACGAGGCACGTTGCCCGGCTCAAAGAATTTGATTTTGATTTCATTCTTTTCACTTTCAATTGATATTTATGGCCGTGAAATTGGCTTATAGCATTGCGTATTCGCCCCGTTGTCGTTGTTGTTATTGTTGTTGTTTTTGTTTACAATTAATCCAAATCAGCGGAATGGTGGCGGATGGGCATAAAAATGTGTTTGTTATTTTTATTGGCTTTGATTACTTGAACTTGGCCCAAAGTGTTTGGCTCTTGACTCCATATGGGTTCGTCGGTGTGTGTGTGTGTGTGTGTGTGTGTGTGTGTGTGAGAGCGCTGATGCCGGAAATCAAATGAATCGATTAAACTGCCACAAATGTAGCACAATTTATGACAGCTACCTGCCACACCTAAGGGGCATTGCACATGTGGCAGTTGCCAACTGGCCGCAAGCCTCTTATAATTCGCCAGCCAGAAAATTGACTTCAATTTGCACAGGAAGCAAGTCATGAATTCCTAATCGGCTTTATGGCTCCAACAGGCAGCCATAAATTAGCTTAACACCCAGTTGATTTCTTATTGCAGCTAAAACCAATCGGAAGGGCAGAGGGAGAGCAACCGGGATAGAGAAATTACCCTTGAAAATCAATTAACAAGCAAAGGATATGTTAATTGTTCAACTTGCAAGCTTAAGAATAACATAAAGAAATGATTAATTAATGCAAAACTAATATAAAATGAAAGAAACTGCAATTTTTGTTAGAAAAATAAAATATGCTCGACCCGTAATAATATGTGAGATCCTACTCATATGCCAATAGCTAGAAAAGGTCACCAAAACCAGCATAAAATTGCATATATACATATATATATGTGTACAAATACATGCATGCATACATGCACAAACACGTACACACACTCACAAAAGTAAATTGTCTTTAATTGACACCAAAACATTTTTTATGTTAAACATATAATCGTAGCATGATCGTCTTGTAATATAACCATAACTCGCAGATTCTAAGAGCTAAATACCCAAAGCTTGTTAGGGGTAGTTTCTCGTATAGTATATCTTACTTTTGGTATAATTTGTCCAAGTTCTTTCTTTCGGATATACTCAGTCGCACCGACAGTCGCATATCGGCGGAGCTGCTGATTAAGAACAATATATAATTAACACACAAAATGAGAGTGGGCGTGGCACAGGGAAACATTTCAAGTGGAATATGATTTAAACTGAAGAATATGGGCCACGCTGACAGCTGCTGAGGTAAGAGTAGTCGAGCCGAGTAGTTGAGTCGCAAAAAAAAATAACAAATTAAATATACATGACAAATTACCAAATTTGTATACTTAATGTAGGTGCGTGTGCGAGTGTGTGTGTGAGTGTGTGTGTGTGGCAGCAATGGGAGGCAGTGTCGACGTCGGCGACGTTCACGGCAATGAAATTCAATCCAGTGTCCATTTCTTGCAACATGCCTGCTGCTGTTTGTGCAGGCATAAAAATTTAATAAGCAACCAAAAGAGGGCTATAATAAAACCGTGAGCCGTTGTTGCAGACGGCGCAGTGCGCTGAGCCACTGCTAAATTCATCAGCCCCCAAAACCAGCACGCCACAAATTATGCTATTAAAAAAAAAAAAGAAGAATAAGAAACAAGCCCCGGCACAGTTGAAGCGACAGCACTTGAGCCAAAATTGACATAGGAGACAGGTCTGACAAAACAGGTCGTGCGCTCCTTAGAACGTGCCTGGCCAGGGGCCAAACGGCCTTTGGCCTTATTAGTGACGCATTTCGGGGTCGACTCAAGGGCCCGATCTCGTTCAACACATATGGAAAATGCATTTCGAGTGATTTCCTGTGCGTTTATTATGTCTTGAAATGAACATGAGCTAACCTAACCTTACTCGAGCTAACCTAACCTAACATTATACAACTTAACCTAACTTTAATGTACTCGATTGGCTTTTGCAGAAAATACCTTTTCAATCCTTCTCAAGCAGTTAATGGCGTGTTATAGCCACAATTTCTGGCTTGACCAATATTCATACAGAACTATCATTTGCTTTGGCATCATGTATGCAAATGTTTGCACTGTTTGTGTGTGTGTGCGTGCGTGTGTGTGTGTGTGTGTGTGTGTGTGTGTGTGTGTGTGTGTGTGTGTGTGTGCGTGTGTGTAAGTGAAGAACGACTGTGGGAATTCTAATGAGCAGCACTGCCTCCACTATGGCGCGTGGCAAGTTCACAAAAACAAATAACAAGTGAACACAAGAAAACAGCTCGCTTTCGGTTGATGTACATTGGATACCCTGTAAGCTTGTCATTAATCCTGTTCATTATCTAAGGCATATGGATATAATGATATAAATATTAGTAATATATTAAATAATAAATATAAATAATAAATAATGTTTAATGATTAATGATATATCAAAGATGAATAAACATTGTTTATGATGTGTGATTAATGAGCAATTAGTAATGATTAATGATAAATAATAATAATTGATAAAAGATAAATAATAATTTATTCCAAAAATAATAATAATAATTATAATTATATATTGTCTGGTGATAATATATTCCAATATTGAAATTTATTAAAATTTCTATATCAACCCGAGAATTGCCTCCGTTGAGGGTTCATTCACATCAGGGCCCGTGCAGAATACCCAACGTAGGTGTATTTGAGGAGAAAAAAGGCATTTATCACGCGCAATGCAAAAGACTTCGAGAATCGCTTTTCTTCAATGCAACAAATAAACGCAATGCGAAAAGTGTCACAAAAAGCGCTCAATGAATGAATGAAGAGAAATGGCCAAAAACAAATGTGGACAAAGGGAGCAGAACAAAAGCCAATTGAATTTACCTGCAGCTGGGGTAGCGGCAGGAGCAGGAGTAGGTGCAGATAAAGGGGCAAAGGTACCACTAAATACAACTCAAAGTTATACAATTAACAAACGTCGCTGACGGCCATTGAATTTTGCCTACACGTGACTGCCTCCAGATGTTGTGCCACAGCGCTGCGGCATAATGTTGGCAGGCGGCGGCGGTGGGTGGCGTGTGGTGTGTGGTGGGGGCGTGCCTAAAGCGGCGGCTATGCAGCGGTTAGGCAGCTAATCGAATCAGTAGACCGCAGCAAAGTCGCACCAAAAAATAAACATGTTTGGCTATCAGGAGGGGTCAATGTGGCGTATACGCAACGGCCGATAGATTTTCAACGTTTATTTACATGCCTTGTGCAAATACGAAGCAGAGAGGGCGACAAAGAGAGAGGGGAGAGGGGAGAGAGGGAATATTATTTTTGATTTCAATTTTTATTTTTTATATTTTATTTGCTCAACACACACACACAGGCAGGAATATACGGGCGGAGCTATAAAAGGCGTTGCGTGAATAAATCATAAATGCATTGACATGAAATTTCAATCGTTTTGGGGCTTCGTCGCCAGCACTTGAGAGGATATTGCACTTAAATGTGGCCTGCAATCTATTCCACGTATCGTGTTACAAGCATACGTGAGGGGAAATGTTCTTTAATTCGGATCTGTTAGCTTGATGAGAATTCGCTTATTTAGTTTTTGGATTAGCGCGTGACCAATCAATGGCATCCGAAATTTAATAGGATTTAAATGAAGTCTATTTTTGGCAACAAATACTTCCGTATTAGCTACACAAATCCAATCCGGACACTTACCTGCTCGCAGGAGGGCCATGTGCGGCAAAGACGTTTGGCTGTTTCTGTTTAAAGAAAATCTGAATTTCTGCGCTATATCATTAAATATATTAACATATACAATGGCTCACTTGATTTTCAATTATATTTATAATACTATTTCTCTTTTTGTTGTTGTTCTCTGTTTGATTTTCACTTGAAATCGCGCCAAAAAAAAAAACAAAAAATAACTGTATGAAAAGAAAATTCCTGCTGCCGCAGCTGCGACGACCGCTCGCAACGGCTTCGAGTTGGTAAGTGAAGCCGCCGCAAAGCTGAGCGCCAACTCGAAGTGTTCCTCCTGGCTCCTACGGCTTATCCTACAAGTTAGCCAGCAAGCAGTGCTAACTGTTATACGAGGGCTGTTCTAATTGATGCGATAGCAATTAAGTTATACGCACAGTGGCACACAGTCCGAGAGACATGCTAAACATTTTTATTTAAAGGCTTGAGAATGAATCAATATTGAACCTGCTGTGAATTTATGATTGCTTTGAACAGATTAATATAAAAATTGACTCGCAATGACAGCTTTTCTACATGTATTACTTTTGATAGTCGGTATACTAAGTAGTAATGTGTGCCTACATGTTCTTAGTCAAGATCTTAAATGAGATGTATTTATGAAAATCTATGTGAGTGTTATACCATCTGTGTTTTTACTACCCATAATGTAATGCCTACAATATTGTGTATTTTTCTCAACTAAGGTACTTTTGCCTTAATAGCAATTACAGTAGGTCCACTGAAGAGACTCCTTAGCCCAGTCCAAAAGTGTTTCAGTTAATATTAACTCAAGGCCTGAACTCTTTTAATGTATGTATAACAATTATGAGCTCATAAACGACTTGCTCTACAATCAATCACTTTTTCACCCAACTCACGTTTTATTTATTTCAACTGACATCTTGAAAGGTCATTTCAGCGATAATACACAAGTGAACGCACCAGTGTGCGTTGCTTGCTTTTGTATATTGTAACATGATCTTGTTTGAACTTTTGACACACAAATTGTAGGGTAAAAAATTTGAAAAAATGGTAGCTGAACTTAATTGTTGTTTATTGATGTTAATTAAGCACAAAAAGTCTCAGATAACTATTTCAAGGTAATTAAGTGGACGGAACCCCGCAAAGAGAGTATGCACAGATTTTGAAAGGATGTTTTAGTTTTTACGCACCATAAGGCAAGAAGGGGACACATCCAGAAGGGAACGTAATCTGTCCAATGAATTCGCTTAAAAACTGTGGCATATAAATTTCCTTACGCTTTCTCCGTTGGTCGTGGTCGAAAAAGCATATTAAAAGTTGTTTGGAGGAACAAGTACATGAAAACACATTAAAGGCTTGCTGTGTCTAGGCTAAATAGGGTAGGAAATAATTCGGTTAGTACGGATAGATAGTCTGTTAGCGTATATATTATATTTACTAATACATACAGGGTATAAGAAGCTAGCAAAATGCATGATAAATATATTGAAAAATGTTTTAAGCAGCACTCGTTGAGGTTCGTAAAGATGTCAAGTGCTGTGCACTGCTTTCGAAACTGCTTGCTGCGCAGCCGAAACGAAAAGCAGGCACCCTCTCAAGCAGCGCATGTCATAAAGCAGTCGAAAGCAGTGCACGCCCACATAAATTGAATAAATGCATTGCATAAAAACTGCATAAAATTAATTAATTCAGAGTACTTAATTAACATAGTGAGTGGTACTAGGTACAAAGAACAAGGCGCTATCCAGAGCATATGCTAGGCTGCGTTCAATCAGCGGCGACGCTGGCGCCAACCTTTACAGCTCGAAGCGCAGGTCAGGCACGTAAGCGTCGAGATGATAAGACGCCGCTGTCGCTGCCGCCGTCTGCTGCGTCTGCTGCTGCAGCTGTAAGAGATTTGAGGCTGAGCAGCAGCAGTTGTGCGTCTCGCAGTTGGTAGGTATAAAAAAGCGAATGCAGGGCCAGTTAAGCATATCAGTGGCAACTACACCTTCGACATGTGGGCACAACTCAGTACAATTGCAATGACATTAGGCCTGCTCGGCCTAGTCGCGGCACAGCGCTACTTGGAGCAGTATCCAGAGCCGCAAGGACGTGGCAGAGTGGACCACACCGCCTGCGGTCGCCCAGTGTGCGCCACCAATGGCTATTGCTATCGCTCATTCCAGAACATTTGCTGCATGAACACCTTCAATTTGCAACTGCTCTTCGCTGGACAAAGGGGTAAGTAAGGGGTTATTCAACTAGCATGCTCTTCATCCTTGACCCTGCATCATTTCAGAATATGTGGAAGCTGACATGCAGCACTGTTTGCCAAAGCCAACTTGGTTCGACTACAACACACCCTACAGAGCTCGTCCGCTAGCCTCATCCTCCCTCTACGCCTATGCAGCCGCCTATGAGTCGCCCTCTTCATACGAGCTTGGTGCTGCACAGGCGACTGGCTCTCTGGCACCATACCGTTCAGAGCCATATAATCCCTATCGCTTCTACAAATCACAAGCACAGGACATCTATTCCCCGGCGAACGGGTATGGGGATAGAGCTGACTATGCTAGCACGTGGGATCGTTACAGTGGAATGCAGGAATACTTTACTCAGCAGCCTGCACCTACAACATTTACTACAACAGAGTCCACAACAATAGCACCCACATCCAGTTCAACAGCTGCAGTCACAGTAGAATCCACTACGCCAACGACAACAGTTGAAACAACAGCAACCACAGCAACCACAGCATTCTCTGCGGCAGTAAACACACAATCCCCAGTACCAACTACACCGACATTCACATTAGACTCAAACATGGCAGTTACAACAGAATCCACTTTACCATCCACAACGAATGCTATAGCAATTACGAGCACGACACCTTCAACGCAGTCCACACAGATCACAACTGAGAATTCGACAACAGTCTCAAGCACAACAGCAACCACACCATTTATTTCATCTTCAAGTTCAACAACTATAACACCATCCACACAAGAGCCTGCTTTAGTAGGGGTGTTGAGTACAGCAGTTAAGGAAGAATCAATACAACCATTGTCAACAAATTCCACTGGAGAGTTGAATTCTGCAGGTATAACACAGTCCACAACAAATCGTACCACAACAAATATACAATCTCCATCAAGAAACTTAATAGCACAGCCAAGCACAGATGCGCCTACAACACAATCCACACTACCATCCAGAACAGCACAAGAAACCACACGATCCACACAGCTGCCCACAACTGCCAACTCCACGACACAGCCCACCACTAAACCCACCACAATACTATCCACAATTTCATCTACTATAGCATCTAACACAACAACAGTATCAACAACA
Organism: Drosophila montana; assembly: GCF_035044405.1. Lineage (NCBI taxonomy): Eukaryota > Metazoa > Arthropoda > Insecta > Diptera > Drosophilidae > Drosophila > Drosophila montana. Next base: position 1,025,848 of record NW_026999206.1, read on the forward strand.
CAAGCAATCATATCAACCGCAGCGAACTCTACATCCACAACAACGGAGTCCACTCCATCTGCAACAACGACTACCCCACCACAGCCAACTACGGCAGCATTTACAGCATCATCCACAACAGCATCAACAGCAGCTGCTGAAATAGAAGCAACACCTTTTACGACAGCCTCAACAATAAACTCTACAGCACAGTCGAGTGCTCCCATAGCCCCAATAGCAGCCGCAGCGTTGATAATAGGATCTACAATGGAATCCACCACAACATCTACAACGCAAGAGTCATCGTCTTTTTCAGCAACGAACTCCACTGCAGAGTCGAGCACGCCCACATCCACAGCAGCATCCACAACACCGTCCACAGCAGCATCCACAGCAGCATCCACAACAGCGTCCACAGCAGCATCCACAGCAGCATCCACAACAGCGTCCACAGCAGCATCCACAGCAGCATCCACACCAAATTTGACAACAGCATCACCATTAGCAATCACAACGGCACCCACATTAAATGCTTCTATTGTAACACCTCAATCCAGGCTTGCCTTTAGAGATAACTCAGGACAGTTGAGTACAGCAGCATCCACAACAGCATCCACAATAGCACCCACGACAGCATCCACAACAGCATCCACTCCAGCGTCTACAGTAGCAACAACACAATTGGCAGCAAACTCCACAGCAGAGCCGAGCAGAGCAAAAGCTCCCACAACAGAATCCACAACAGAATCCACAACAGCATCCACAGACGCCAGCAACGACATGAATGCCGTGAGTATTCTGAGAGTGTAATATTACAACAATTTGCACGCGTAATATAACCTTTAGCATTCTACACTCGACTATCTATTTTCAATTTTTTTCCCCCGAACAGAACACTCTGGTCTCTCTGGTCTTTAGAGTGCCCGACAGCAGAGTCTTCAGACTGGCACTGGCCTCGCAGATAACCCATCCAATAACTGGGCGTAAGACATGCGCCGATGCGACCAATTTGGAGCTGAAAGTTAAGGGCATATCGGAAACGCTCAAGTTTACTGGATGCCTCTTCAATAACTCAGCCCGCTCTGAATCGAATGACGGCACCACGACAAGCCCAACGCCAAATAGCAGCACACATAAATCGGTTAACTATAAGCCTTATGGTTACCTATATGGCTTTGCCTATGGCCACGGTTATGGATCCGCTTATGGACCCGGCCACGGATCCGGTTATGGACCCGGCTACGGATCCGGTTATGGACCCGGCTATGCCAGCGGCTCCGCTTCGGCGCCTAAGCCCCACAGCTGGACTCAATATTATCATCGGCCCTAATTTTACTGTACGACCTACCTCAATAGTTCTCTACTACTTATATTGTAAAATAATCAATAAGACTTTTTTTATTCGTATTCGTATACCTTGCATATCTATAGAGCTATTCGCCATAAAGGTAAATAAATTTTGATACCCAAGCGATTGCTGTGCGGCAACGTGACATTTAATACCAAAAGTATTCCAAAATGTTTAGCTTTCAGCTTTAGTAATACTCGTAGTATTTCAATAATTGATGACTCGCCCGCTTATTGCGTAGTTTCGTGGCTGAGGTGGGTCTTAAACGATTTGCCTTGCTCATCATAAAATCATTTTCCTATACATTGAGTAATACGCCAACGAAATGCTATTGTATACCTTCATATATATATATATTTTTTGCAAATTATTTCAAGCTTACTGGTGACCTTGACAATTGTCTATAATATCGTTATACGCTGCGTGCTAGTCCGATTAATCACTAACATTGCCATATTTTCATAGCTCGTAACGTTTTGAAAACAAGAATTTTAATTCACAAAATTTCCCATGGCGCAAAGTTTACGTATAACACGAATAACACAGATATGAGTGTAGCTCAAAAACTTTCATAAGCTGAAAAGAAAAATACTAAAAAACACAAAAAACTTAGTGCTAACCGTCTAGCTTTAACCTAGAAGCGTTGATATAATTAATTACCGAAATGGAGCTCTGGACACGTAGACATTGCAATGATATGAGGGCATATGCCACAAGCCCATTGGAGGTCGTCGTATAAAAAGCGCAGCCTGTGCGAGGTTAGACCATAGTCGAGCTTAGGATTCTACACAAAATGCTCGCGTTCCATTTGTTCCTCTTCAGTTTGTTTACGGTCGCCTGGACCTGGGGCTATGGCGAACCCAAATATTATGCCTCGACGTGCGACTATATCAATTGTCCGGCCGCCAAAGACGAAGTCTGTGCCAAGACCCAGGGCTCACACCAGCCTGCGACCTTTGATAACGCCTGCGAGGTTCAGCGCTATAGCTGCCTGACGGGTCAATGTATGTGAATGATCCCGGATCCGAGATCCGAGTAAACGGTTTCTATAATACTTAAAACTCCTCATTGACAGATTGGCACATACTCTACGAGGGACCTTGCGAGTGCCCAGTCAAATGCCCACTCACGTGTAATCCCATCTGTGCCGCGCTGGGGAGTACGCAGAAAACCTTCCAAAATTACTGTGAAATGTTGCAGTTCATTTGCCATACAGGAGAACGTAAGTACTGCATATAACTCTTTCCATATTTTTCTCTTTATCACTGACTTTCTTTACCTCATACTTTCTACCCTTTTATCGATTCTTTTAGCCTGGAAATACCTGCGCAATGGAGAGTGCCTAGAGGTAGAATCCCAATACTCGGCGTATTCAGGACCATTCATTTCTCGTGAATCGTATCCTGCGTATGGGCCCCATCTTTATGGACAACATGCGTATAGGCCACCCGCGTATGGACCTCAGGTTTATGGACCTGCTGCCTATCAAGCCCCAGCCTATGGTCCCCCAATGGCATATCCCAGACCCTACCAATCCCCACCACATCCGTATGCGGCATCGCAGCTGCAGCCATATCATCTATCAATCTCAAGGGACGCTTTGCCCACTGAGTCAACGGATGCATTTGGCACAATAACCAACACAGTTCCTAAAAGATCTACAAGTTCTCCTTATACTGAAGCACCCACGTCGACTGAATCATCGACAGCAGCTCCAACCGATTCAACAGTAGCGGCTAATGCGCCACAATTGGTTGCACAAAGCTTAATCAAAGATACAAAATCTGAATCAGATTCTCTTCCACAAGATCCATTGGCTACCGCTGAGAACACAACTGCTGTACCTTCAAAGTCCGTTTACGTAACAGAAGCTACCGTCAGTTCTACTTCGTATTCCAGTTCTGATTCGTACTCGGATTCGACTTCAGAATCTACTTCGGAAACGACAACTGTTTCAAATGATTCAAGAAGGGTTCAAAGTAAGGCGGTAGCAGCAAATCGGATACAAAACACTGCGGAAAACAACACAACTTCTGCGGAAATCTCTTCAAATGCTACATCGGCGACGACACCTGTAGCAGATAATCTAACATCTTCCTCGAGTGCCCCACCAAAAGATATATACAGCTCTTATACTACAACAGCCTCGTACTCAAGCCCTGTTATATCTGATACAGCATCAGCTAGGAAGGCTGTGGAGCTCAAAGTAGATAGTTATACGCCTACTGCGGCTGCTTCCTCATATACCACTCCAAATAATACAACTCAACTGCCATTGGAAACTACAATAGTTTCTGATTCCACAACAGAAGTTTCCGTCGGTTCGACCCCGGACTCGACCTCAACTGAAGCATCAACATTGAGCAATGCACCACAATTTAGAGCTCAAAGCTTAAGCAAAGCTGCAGCTGTAAATCAAACACAAACTACTCTAGTTGATAATACAACTACGACGGAAAGCCTATTAAACGATACATCAGAGACTACAGCCATAAGTCCTAATTCCACAACGGAAGCTCCTGTGAGTTCTGCCAGTGATTCCACTGCGGTTGAGTCATCGTACCCAAAAACAGTTCCATCATATGGAACAACTAAACAGTCCCAAGTTGAAAACTTGTACTTATCTACTTCAAATACTTTACCGAAATACGCATCGGAATCGACAGGCTATCCTCAGGAAACTTCCTCTGAACCTCCTGTGAGTTCGACCTCCGCCTCGACACCAGCTTCGACATCGCCAAGCAATCAGCCACAAGTGAGAGTTCAAAGCTTAAGTAGAGCTGCAGCTGTTAATCAGACTCAAACTACTCTAGTTAATAATACAACTACGCCGGCAAGCCTATTAAACGATACATCAGAGACTACAGCCAGTTCTGCCAGTGATTCCACTGCGGTTGAGTCATCGTACCCAACAACAGTTCCATTATATGGAACGAGTTCACAGGCCCAAGTTAAAAGCTTGTACAAGACTACCGTAAATCAGACTCGAGATGCCCCAGTTGATAATACATATTCTTCGGATACATATCCAAAAGAGACAACAGAAGTAACACCTAAGACTTATGGTTATGATTCCACAACAGAAGCTGCTTTGCTGTCGACTTCAAGTTCTTCTGCTGCGACAACTGATCCACCTAGTTTAACATTATCTAGAAAACTTGCAGCTAGAACCCAGACTCAAGATGCCACACTTAATAATGCAACGGAAATAACACCTTTGAATTCGAATGCCACAGCAGAAGCTTCCGTAAGTTCGACCTCTGCTTCCAATTTGTATCCGTTATCGTACTCCAGCTCGGAGTCGACGACAGTTTCATCCGATCCAACAACTGAAAGCACTGCTCCACTTCCACAATCACGAAGTCTGCAAAGAGCTGCAGCGGTTGATCAGTCTCAAGGGCCACCAGATAATTATACATCTTCCTCAAATACTTTACCGAAATATGCAGCGGAATCGACAGGCTATCCTCAGGAAACATCCTCTGAACCTCCTGTGAGTTCGACCTCCGCCTCGACACCAGCTTCGACATCGCCAAGCAATCAGCCACAAGTGAGAGTTCAAAGCTTAAGTAGAGCTGCAGCAGTAAATCAAACACAAACTACTCTAGTTAATAATACGACTACGACGGAAAGCCTATTAAACGATACATCAGAGACTACAGCCATAAGTCCTAATTCCACAACGGAAGCTCCTGTGAGTTCTGCCAGTGATTCCACTGCGGTTGAGTCATCGTACCCAAAAACAGTTCCATCATATGGAACAACTAAACAGTCCCAAGTTGAAAACTTGTACTTATCTACCTCTAATACTTTACCGAAATACGCATCGGAATCGACAGGCTATCCTCAGGAAACTTCCTCTGAACCTCCCGTGAGTTCGACCTCCGCCTCGACACCTGCTTCGACATCGCCAAGCAATCAGCCACAAGTGAGAGTTCAAAGCTTAAGTAGAGCTGCAGCTGTTAATCAGACTCAAACTACTCTAGTTAATAATACGACTACGACGGAAAGCCTATTAAACGATACATCAGAGACTACAGCCATAAGTCCTAATTCCACAACGGAAGCTCCTGTGAGTTCTGCCAGTGATTCCACTGCGGTTGAGTCATCGTACCCAAAAACAGTTCCATCATATGGAACAACTAAACAGTCCCAAGTTGAAAACTTGTACTTATCTACCTCAAATACTTTACCGAAATACGCATCGGAATCGACAGGCTATCCTCAGGAAACTTCCTCTGAACCTCCTGTGAGTTCGACCTCCGCCTCGACACCAGCTTCGACATCGCCAAGCAATCAGCCACAAGTGAGAGTTCAAAGCTTAAGTAGAGCTGCAGCTGTTAATCAGACTCAAATTGCTCCTGTTAACAATACGACTCTTTCGAATACCACACCTAAAGAGACAACGAAAGCAATTGAATCCACAACTGAAGCTCTTGTCAGTTCGAGCTCGGATTCCACAACGGAATCGAGCTCAGATTTAACTACAGTTCCAACATATTCATCATCAACAAGTGATGCGCCAGCCATAGATAATACTCAAGGTGCTTCAGATAAAAATACAACCTTAGTGGAGTTACCTAACAGAGAGAGTACGAATGGAACCCAGTTGATTGTGCAAGTGTCTGAAAAGGATGACGTTCAGACCGTTAAGATCAATAATCAAAATACCAATCCAAGTCCGACATACGTGTTCATATTCCTGTCCAAGTCCTCGGCACAAAAAGTGGATGTATTAAAGAACTGAAAATTATAAATAAGTATGCAAAACAATGCCAGACAAAAATAACTAATCCCAATTCCATTATAAGACTTAAACTGTTGCCAATTTAAAATTTTAATAAATATATATATATATGATTAAGTTAATTGTTTTCTATATGCACATAAAATGCTGTTTCAGCTTTTCTAGCTATAATTCGAATCCATTTATAACTTATGGCTGATGTTAAATTGGCTTGCAGCCACAAAAAAAAAACAGTGGATAGAACCAGCGCCCTGCATTAATGTTGTGCTTTGCTGAAAATATGGTTGGGTTTTACTGTGTTTTGCCAACTTCCTTGGCTTAAAGCTTGGTATATTGGAATTCAGAGTTTCTTCCTGGATTCCTTTCTTAACTAATCTTTAGATATTACCTAAACTGACATTTGTAGCGCCTTAATAGGATACAAATCCATACAACATCAAACCCAAAAATGTTTTCTTGCTCTTTTTATCATATCGAAGTCAGAATTGTCCGAGGAAGATTTATTTGTAAGCTGGCTTCAGGCATCGTTGTTAGTACGGATTTGTCTTGATATGCCTAATCTCTTTTTCTTTTGCACATGATATGATTTTTCGCTGAATTCCCATAATATATTCGTTAATAAGTGAACTTTGGATTGGTGTCAAAGCGAATTTTATTTAATTTTTAAGTACATTTGGTTTTGGATGCGGTTTCGGTATTTCAGGTTTTGGGCTGGTCGCAGCCTTCGCTTTGAAGCCCGTCGCATTGCGAGCCACATCGGGTATGCCCAATTTGAGCCCCTTAGTGGTGCTGGCGGTGCTGGCGGTGCGGCCAACGGGCCACCGGGCAGCGATGGAATCCGCGATGGTGGCCGTGGTGCTGGCGACCTCTGGAGCCTCGCTGATGCTGCCTGAACTAACTGTGGTTGTGGAGGTGGTGCCGTAGGGCACATAAAAGAATTTAAATTCTTCTCTAGGTGCGGTGCGCGTTTTGGCCGTCTCTGTAGTGCTCGGTCTGGCTGTGGTGCTCGTTGTGCTTTGTGGCTCAGGTGTGATTGTAGTGGTTCTTGTGCTGGTGGTGCTGGGCGGGGTATCGGTAATGGTGCCCACACCCGGCACATACAGCGACAGACTAGAGTCCCTGATGGCGTCATAGTTGAGGCCCACATCGGGTATATTGTAGACGCTATAAGCATGGACGGCACGCGAGACGGAAACGTGGGGATTGCCGAGGTTCATGTATCGATGGAACTGCATGGGCGCCGGCGTTGTGGTTGAGGTGGTGCTCTTAGTGGTTGTGCTGGTGGTTCTGCTACGCTTATTGGCCAGCCTCACGTAGATGTGCCTCCTGTTGGAGGGCGTGGCTGCTGTTGTTGCTGTTGTTGCTGTTGCTGCTGCTGTTGTGGTTGTTGTTGTGGTGCGTCGCCTGCCATGCTTGCGCTTGCCTTTGCCCTTGCTGGCTGGCCTGGACTTGAGCCTGGCATCTCGACAGGGTCCTTTCCTCAGGATGCGCATGGCTGGAATTGTGTTTAAATAAAATTAGCGGGCGTCATAATATTACTACAACAATTCGAGTGTACATACTTTGCTTGGTGAGGCAACCGCGTCGATGCGCCTCACACTCGTTGGCAAAGGTCACGCCCCGATCCTGCTTGGCTCCTGGCTCACCCACCGCACAGACGGGCGCGTATGTCTTATTGCAGATTATGTTGTCGCATTGGGGCAGACAGCGCTCCAGCTCGGTGGGCTCCAGCTCTGATTGAGGCATAGACTCTCATTAGCAGTGGCTCGCATGGAAGCGTGCTGCCAACTTACCCGTGCTGTATTGGAAGAGCAGCTTCATGTTGGCCGCCTCCAGCTTGCAGTTGTTCTCAAAGTAAAAGTAGCTGGTGCCATTTGTGGCACACACTGGCGGCCCGCCCGTTCCGCACTTTGGCTGATAGTCCACATACTGATACTGAAAGGGTTCCAGCTGATCGTGGCCCCGACTCTGCCCATGGGCATGCCTAAAGAACTTGTCATACTGCGCCTTCGCATATTGCTCATCGTTGTACTGCCAGGCGGCGTTGGCTGATCCCACAACTGCCAGGCTTATCAGCTGACTCCAGATCAGAAGCTGGTCCATCCTCACCGTCCATTTGAGATCTAGCCGTTGCATCGTCTCCAATTCTTAGCTGGTCACTGATCTCTGCCGCAGCCTCGGTGCGCTTTATACCGGCCCACTGGGCAAGCATCTGGACTTATCGCCGATTTGCGCACCCCCACGACGTGTCGATATGCGGTGTTCGCATCGATGCAATCGGTCGCTGGGCAAAAGCATTTTTGCCAAGATTGCCGGTGAGCGGGTTAACGAACGCAACACTTGGCCAAGATAATGCCGGCTCGTATCTACATTCATAGGACGGACAGACAGTCAACTGTGACAATATGTACTAAGTCCAAGCTACATTAAGCCTGAAAGGCGTATGAGAGCGAGCCAACAGCTGGCTGTGAGCATGCTGAAGATCGAAGTATATATAAGTATTGGCAGGTCTATTAATTCCTTGTACAAGCTACGTAACTCTTTACTTAAAAATTTCAATAAATTTATTTGGATGCACTTCCTGTTCGCACGATAAATCCATAGGAATGTATGTTCTTTATCTAGTTTGGTACATTTTGTGATAGACCTTGGTACAAAACCATTTAAAGCTTTTCTGATTGAAAGCTTAGCTTTTTAAAGTTTGCAAGTTTGGTGGCCATGCTAAGTGGGCTTTTTGGTAAGCTCGTCGAGCTTTTTAGTGGTGAAAAGCTTTCATCTTGTGCCATAAATTTATTTAAGAATGCCATAAATTTTCAAATTATAGAAAATATTATATAATTCATGCTAAATTTAGTTTAAATTTAAGAAGTTTTATTCGCTGCGAAGTTTAAGGTTCTTAATCCCTTCAGCAAAGTGTGGATGCAGTTCCTCGGGATTGGCTAAGAAATGCGAAATGTAGCACAAATTGTATGCTAATATAATAAAACAATGTCAGTTCATTTTCAATCGGCATTTATTTTTGTAGCACTTAGTTATGTCAATGTTTTCAATTCCGTTCGAGCGCAAACTGCGCGAATTTTCAGTACAGGGGAGGGGTGAGGGGGCGGGATTGGGGGTCACGCTAGCTGCGGCCCCTAGCAAAGGTGGATTTTGATTGTGGGGGAGGGGGGTTATAGGTTAGAGGGTTTCGTGGTACCGCTCGGAACTGTGGGTGAAAAAAAATGTATGCATGAATTGTGGGAAAATGTGATCTCTAATTACAATCAAAACTTACCGGAATTCCATATAAGCTTACATAATGAACTGTCGTGAAAAGTTCATCGATATGGCAATGTTGCTTCCTTCTTATAGTTTCATTATCAAACAGATCCACTCGATATTTCATATACGCATATACATGCAAATCACGTATATATATATAATGTCGTTCCTTAAATATAGTGTATAATTATATTCATATTTATTGCAGAATATCTACATATACAGCACGGTCATGTTCGACGCAAACTGCGCGCCCCCAAAGCGGCCTCAAGCTGGGGGCGTGGTACCGTCGTGCTAGATACAATATATATATAAGTATAATTATTAATCGGGCGATATTATGTACATTGGCAGAGGGGAAACTTACTACTACTCTTATCTGTGAGAGATAAGAAATGTATGGTAAAATGTAAATTTCCATTAGCATACAGAAACTATAAGTAAATCCATTCAATAAATCAGATTAGTTTTAATTGAGAGAGAGCCGTCAGTCGGCTACTCACAAATTATTTTTGTTATCTGCGGCAACTGTCTCCGCATACATCCTTACATCTAGTAACTCATCGATAATAAGCATCAGTATTAGTTGGTGGATCTGTTTTGATAAGATTCAAACAGGCAACCAGAACACGGCCAGCAATCAGTTGATCTATTTATTAGCAATAGGTGTGTGAAATAATTATTTTGTATATATTCATTTATCTTTATCGGTTCCAATTTCACACATAAAACTCATTATATTTGATTCCTATTTGAATGTGCTTCTTTTACTCCCATTTTTGTACGTATTTATTGTGTGTGTACTGAGTACTGTTCCTATTTCTATCGTTTTCATATTTATCTGCTTCGATATTTATATCGATTATTGTTCCTTATTTTTTATAGGTTTTCAAAACTCTCCTCTTCCCGTTTTCACACGTTTCGATTTTCCCTTTATGCCTTCTCGCTTATGTTCAAATTTTTCTAAGTTCATATGTCTAGTTGTAGCTACTTCCATGCATATTCCTAAACTCTGTTCTTTTATTTTATGCCCCCTATTTTTTCCATTCTATCGACCCATTTAGCTCAAGATGGTGTTTGGACTTACCTGGCGTGTTCCATCATTATAGTCAGTGAAGTATTGGATTATTGGTAAGTCTTGGTTGTTCCATTGTTGAGGCTAAGTCGTTCAATGGGATACGCTCCGCACAGCTTGAGGTATGTTGTTTTTATCGTGTGTGTGTGTTTTTTTTTAATCTACATCTAGGTGCAGATAAACACTTGCAGAACTTTTGTACGTCCAGTTTTAAAATTTTTCGTCCCTTTATGCACAATTAAACACAAATATCAATCAAGCAAACTCAATTTCTTTGAGTTACAATTTACAACATATTTCACGCTTTTCAATTTCGCTATTTGCCAAAAAAAACACAAATTTTGAAAACCTGAAAGGATTGCGAAAATAATATTATGTTAATTTTTACACTTTTCAATTTTTAGCCGAAAAAAGAGTTGTTTTCCAGATGAGCTCTGGGAGTAAACTGAAATATTTTCATAAGAGCGCCGGCTCCCTGGGGTAGAAAGTCGAAGGCAACGCCTACTAGATCTAACAAGAAAAGCAACCGAGTATAATGGATGTGAAATTTGAAGCAACGCACCTCTGATTATCTATACTCGCAATATCTAGTAAGATTTTGGACTTGATAAGAATAAGGCGTGAATAAGCCGCAAAGAACTGGAACTAAACTAATTTCCATAGCTAATTGCTCTTTGGGAAACTGAAATGTTTTCCCCTATATCGCGCAAGAACTTTTGGTCATACTCCGACGACAGTCGATTATCTCATGGCCAGCTAATAATTGAGTTCTAATCGCTCTCCGTAGAGCCGAGCCAAATTCGTCTGGCAATCCGCCCGAATATTGTCCTTCACTTGCCGCACATCGTAATCTCATGTGTGCCCGATGCAGAAAACTCCCCCAAGAAGTAAGAAATTGTGTTGGCGGCATCTCATCAGCTCATCAAGATGTTAACAACCCGCCCAAAAGAAAATAAATAAAAAAAAACCCATCGATCATCATTGCCAACCAACTCCCACCCCCCGCAAGCCCCCTGCCTAACCGCTCGTTTGCGCCCATATATTGTATGAATTATTTAAATATTGATTTATTAGTTGAAATTTTTCATCTAATTTAATAGGGTGAACGGCTCAGTGGCTGTGCTGAAGGAAAGCAAAGAGCATGGGGAGGGGGTGGGGGGGGGGGGATGCACGGGGCATGGTAAGGTAGATGCTTCAGTTTGCAATAAATTTATGAGGGTAGGGTAGGGGGAGAGCGGTGTGGGCAGTTGGCATATGCTGCCATATTCGACGTGTGTGGAAAGGCATAAATGGAAAATTGAAAATTAAATGTGGGCAAAGCTGCTGAGATGCCTTTGACAAGAGGCTGAAACATGGCCGCAGATTGTTGTAAGCTGTTGTTGCAAGTTTTGTTTCTGTTGTCTCTGGTATCGTTGTTGTTGTTGTTGTTGTTGTTGTTATTGTTGTTATAGTTTCTGTTCTTGTCTGGCTAAATGAAAACTCGTTTATTAATCTGCTAGTGCGTGTGTCGGTGTGTGTGCGTGTGTGTGCGTATGTGTGTGTGTGTGTGTGTGTGTGTGTGTGTGTGTGTGTGTGTGTGTGTGTGTGTGTGTCGATGTGTGTTATACTCTAGCAAAGCACAGCCGCCTTTTAGCACCAGCCAACGCACGCTTCAAACGCGCACCGCACACACACACACACACACACACACACACACACACACACACACACACACACACACTCACACACATATATACACACATAGACATGTGTGCGTATGCAAAGTTTATCCAGCGTCCGCCTCTGCACATTAATTTACTGACCTTTTTGTGCCTTTCGCATAGTTTTCCAACTGCGTCCCAAACACACGACCACCTAGATACACACACACACACACACGCCTGGACACACTCCAGCACACCGATTTACCACCGGCTACCTAGTGGACACTGCCAACAGACTTCACCACATGACCGCCACAGACTTGGGCAACGCACAGCTCGGCCGTGTCCGAGACCGTGTCCGTGTCCGTTTCTCCAGTTTGGGCTTAACAAAATGCGGTTAACAGTGGGCGGAAGCGAGAGCGACAACGTGAAGGGTATGAAATACTTGCCCAAGGCAGGCGTGAGTGCGCAGTGGACAGTAGGCAGTTGGCTGGGGGCAGGGGGCGTGTTTGGGTTGGGCCGGCAGCTTAGGGGTTGGGGTCTGTTATTGTCCATCGCAACACATTAAAACGTATGATGAATGTGTGACACTTTTGCATTTTGTTTGTTTATTTATTTTTTGTGCTTTCTATTTTAACTTTGCTGTCGTCCTGCATCATCAAACACACACACGCAAGGAGACAGACACAGCTACCCAATAAAGCAATAAAATCCCACTAAAAAAAAGCTCCATACATACTGATGCTCTTACATATACTCTTTAGCCAAAGCACATCGATCTCTTAACATATCTATATATATATATATATATATATATATATATGCATTATCTTCAAATTGAAACCAAACTTTGTCCCTGTCTTAAAGAACAAAGTATATAAAGCTAAAGAAAACTCCAGCTATTGATGACCATTCGGTGGGAAAACTTTTCCAATCTCAACTGAATTTAATTAATTGATTGTAATGAAAAACTCTTTGACTAGTGAGTAAATTGTTATTATTTTCAGCTGAACTATTCTGAAATAATGTTATTATTGGATTTCTTTTTTCTGCACTCAACATCCAATTGGACCTAAGTAGGGCTTGTAGGGCATAATGCAGTTTGTGTTTAATAAGCAATCGGTTTTAAATATCTATATATGTATATATATATATATATATATGTGCAGTTACTGAGAAAGAGCAATGTCACAACCATTTCCGTGGAAACGAATTAAACTACAACATTTCCATTGAAACCCATTTCAATTGCTGCTAACGAAGAGCAAACAAATTGCTGTGATTTTAAGCTGTCGCAAAGTTTTTGTTTAGTTTATAATTTGGCATTCTGGGAAGTGAACAAGAGAGACATTTTAAATAGAATGCACTTGCCGCTTTAATATAAAATGTACTACCCAAACAAGCAATACGTATTTTATAAAGGTGCATAATCTGTGCGCGTTTTTGCATAATATTATGGCAGACAAAACAATAACCGGCGTGAAAATGTGGCTGCCAGACAAAATGGGCACAAGTTCAATTTCGTAGCCGATGGCCAAGCTCTTCACAGAGTAGGAAACTTAAAAACTACAAAAACTCGAGCATAGGGATGACAAAAAAATTAAAATAATAGTAATAGTAATCTTAACAATAATATTTATAAGAAGAATAATGATATAAATAATATTAATAATAATAAAAATAACAAAAGTAATAATAATAATAATAATAATATTAATAATAATAATAATAATAATAATAATAATAATAATAATAATAATAATAATAATAATAATAATAATAATAATAATAATAATAATAATAATAATAATAATAATAATAATAATAATAATAATAATAATAATAATAATAATAATAATAATAATAATAATAATAATAATAATAATAATAATAATAATAATAATAATAATAATAATAATAATAATAATAATAATAATAATAATAATAATAATAATAATAATAATAATAATAATAGTAATATTAATATAATAATAATTATAATAATAATAATATAATTCTAATAATATTAATAAGATTCATAATATTAATAAAAATGTTAATAATCACTTTTGTATATTATAAAAATATTTAATATTAATATTAATTAATATATAGTATATAGTATATATAGTATAATTAATTACAATATTCTTATAGTTTAAATTAATATTTATTTTCTATTTTGAATAGGTTGCAAAAACAAGAAATAAAGCTCACTGCGCATCTTGGTCTATTACAATTCAAAATAAATTGTGCAACGATAAACAAATGGTTTATCGTAATGCTCTCTATAATACCGTTTATTCTACGCTATTCAAATAAACTTGTTTAATCTGTGGTTTATCTGCAACGAGTCTTAGGCACAATAAAATGTTACTTTTGATAGACGTTCTGTGCCATAAGAAATTTGAAGTGCATACACCTTATTCAGTATATATTACACACTAATTCATTTTTCCCAAATGAAATATTAACTGTAGTTTATTTTTAATTAGAAATCTCCTGCGGTGTGCTTTGAGTGTGGCACAAACAATGCGGCATGCCACATGGAGAAGCTTGTAAAACACTCACTTATTTCGTAAACTGAAAAGCTGAAAACAATATTTGCCAGCTTTAAGCACTCGGGCTCCACAGCTATGGTACGTGCCTTTTTGCGCAATAGTTTTATAAATTCTATTTATCGTTCCGCACATACACACACACACACACACACACAGAGACCCACGAGAGCCACATATGCAGATTACTCTGAAAGGTGGGTGCAAGGGGTGCGAGCGAGGTTGTGCTAAGGTCCAAATTGTTTTAAACTTTTCACAGCTCTGACAGTTGACGCTAACCCGTTGGGCTGTTGAGCCACAGTATTGCTACAGATGCAGCAGCCAGACTCAAGATAAAAGATAATAGATAAAAGATACTGTTATGTTTGAAGGACTTTATTGACTGACAGCTGCAAAGCAACTGCCGCAGCGTGCCTTGAGAATTACGAAAGGGCTAAGTAGGCTGGATCCTCTATTTGGGCAGTACTCAGTAGTGTTTCAGATTCAGTAAACCCCTCTCCTCCCATCAACCACCATTTGCAAGTATAGCTCTCGATCAAGGCTCGCAATTCGACATGGACAAGCAGTGCAAAATGGCGGAGCACGTTAAGCACGGTAAGCACGGTAAGCACGGCAAGCACGGCAAGCACGGCTGTGCATCAATGAGCACTGCTTGCAGCATAACCTCACTTTCAATCACAGTTCCAGAGTTGCCGCTGCTGTTTCGAATTGAGAACTTCTTCAATATGATCTACGCATACATTCTGGGCAATTCCAAAGACTGCTGGACAGCAATACCGGCGCCCGACGGCATCATGCGCTGGTGCAGCGCCAGGGGCATCCACCAGTGGTGGTGTCTATACCCAGCAGAGCGGCCAGATCCGAGGCCAGTTCCGTTTCAAGTTTTAGCATTGGAACGCGTGTCGCAGAGTATGCTTAATGGGCATTTTAATGTTGTAAATTCACAATTATAAATTCTTAATTCTAAATTCTCAATTCCTGACTAAGAAACGTTGCTGGAATTGATGCGTTCGTTAAGTCCCCCAATCCCCCCACCGGCAATCATGGCGTTAGTCATGACACTTGTAGCTGGTGTTGTTGTGATCGCCTTCCATCATCATGGAATCGTCTTCGTGATACTCATCGACTTGACATTCCTCGGCTACGTCCATTGTGTTGAGGTCGTCGCATTCGTCGGTAATCTCCATTATCTCGATTGTTGTCTCAGCCTGCCCTTGAGAGAGGGGATCCACTATGTCCAGATCGGCCGGCGGCATGGTAACAGTCGGCACATTCGAGTCCATGTCCTCATCGGCCTGCACCTGTTCCTCCAGCGACTGCATCAGCATCATCATGAGCAGCGGCTTGCTCTGCGACAATCTGAAGATCTTTGGGTCCGTGTCGGCAACCATTATTTCAAAGATTCTTTTTGGCGAATTCGCTTCTGAATAAAACACTTGTAAATATATATATATATATATTTATATATATATATATTTATATATAAAAATATATATATATATGAATATAGTGGATATATGTATATATAGTTATATATAACCGTTTCACACAACTCGTCGCGGTTTTTTACACACTCGTGCTCTTGAGAACCGAATATTTATATATATATTGTTGTTCAATAAATACTTCTACATATACACACACTAAAATTTGACAAAAACTGCCTTGAGCTTAGCTATAGCAAACGTCTTAACACCTTTTGACAGCTGATAAAAATGTAACTCGAATCTCATTTTGCTAACTGGACGCACATCCCAGGCTTCTTAAGGATATCCGGAAGAGCTCCGAGCTCCGGAAGAACATTCAGGATTGTATCATTTAGCTCAATGCTCACAATTATTTCTCTCTATCATTCCCACTACTCTTTTTTTGTCTTGAACCTATATTCTGTTTAAAACATTGGGTATATTTACTAAATTTGAATAAGCTAATTATATTTGTCATGAGTTGAATTTTCATATTAAAGATGCGGGCTAGATTGAGTCTCTACCCGAAATTGGCATCTACAATAGATGATTAGAAATGTGCAACAATAGGGGCCAAAGTTAATTATACTTTAAGTATATGTATACATCGTATATGTAGCTCCAATAGGTATGATCGATTGCAAATATAGCTAATTTGTATTATTATTTGATTATGTCGTTTTATAGCGACATAACATAGCTCCGCCGATAATCATGGCGAGATTGTTTCGTATTTTAGCGACATAACTCCTCCGCTTTACATGCTACATATCTCCACAGGTGTACGTTTACATATACACATGCATATGTATGTATGTATGTGTGTATGTGCATGTGACTACACTCTCAGTTAGTGTGCTTTCATTTGAACTGTATAGCTGCTGGTTCGGTGGCAAAGCATCGCGTAGTCGAGTTCTCTTAACCGCAGCCTTATCACTTATTTTGAGCTCCTTTGCAACTGTTGAATTTAACCGAAGTAAAAGAAGAATTTTTAAAATTTATTATATATTTTATTAATAAACCCATTTTTATATTTTCCCTAATTAATGTTTACAATAAAAACATTGCGTATTGTTTCTTCGACTTCCTATTTACAGCTCAGACACTTAGGTTTAGTATGTTATTTATGGTATAGTATTTCTAGAAAGTGACGACTTTCCGGACAAATTTGATTCATCATCTCAGTTAATCAAGTCCTGCTTTGAAAATCGATCATTTGGGGATGTATGTTTTGTATTTTTGCCTTGTCACACAGATCCATGGCGTCCATATGATCTTTTAAGAGCGATCCTGATAACAAAAAGGAATGTTTTAACATTTAATTTAAAATAAATTAAATTGTTAATCAACTTACACGTAGCTGCTTCGTCGGTGGCTGATTGCCAATACAACCATTTTGAAAAAGTAAAGCGAATTCACGACTCTTTTTCATCTTCAGCATCGATAATATATTGGACGAATCTCAAAAAATTACCTTTTGCTCCAATTTTGTTGCTTAAACATCGATATGCTTTTGGGTCCTTTCTACAAATAGAATTTTAACGATAATTGATTAAAAGTTAAAATTAAAATAAAACGAATAAAATTAAAGTAGAATACAAATTTGACACAGAAAATAACCTTTTACATACATAGAGAGAAACAATAATTCCAATAATTCCGGAGATATGACAAAAAAAGAAAACTATATTTTAGTCTCTAAATTCCCATAAAGTTAGGCAGCATAGACCTATTCTACGGTCTACTATTGCCTTAGTCTATTTAACCTAAAACCAAATTGGGCAAAATTACCAAAAATATTCGATAGTTTTTTGCTATGTGTAAGGTATATAGAGCACATCTGTCATATAAGTATGTGTTAGGGTCAAAAATCGTTGTTAACAGTTCTTTCTTGGTTTCTCATTACTTTTTATTTTACCAAGCTGGGCCTACGTATAATCAAGATTTATTCAGAGCCCCGGATCTGTAGCATTCTTAAGTAACATGCTATTTAGTCTGGTAATAATTTCAAATATAAAACAACAAGAAGGAAGCGTTGCAGTCGGCCAATAGACTCATTTTCCGCTTTGAACAGAGTATACAGAGACTTTAAATTTATTTACATATTATCTTAAATATATATATATGTATGTATGCATGTGTATCTCTCACACCCTTGTCTATGTATAATCAGAGCATTTCAATCTTTTAATCCCAAGTTCTGCTCCCACCGCTTTTGCCAGTTTTCTTTCAAGTAACCCCCTTCCCAAATGGTCTTAATTGCGGCCACTCTTGGGAGCTGTATTAGTCGTATGTATATGTAAATAGGATAATGAGTCGTTTGTCTTTTTGGACTTGTTTCAGGACTTTCCTATATGGTTTTGGTTTTTATATCAGTTGGTCCAAAGTTTCTAAAAGTTATCTATTTGCAAATGAGTACGGCTGTGCGTCCACAAATCATTTAGCCCTAAGTTATTGGCCTGCTACCACCCACATTCTCGTGCCCCTCTTTTATTCATTTGTCAAGCTAGCCAATCCCCCGCTGCCGCTGCGTTCATTGTGCTTTTAATACCAATTCTTATTTCACACGAAAACTTGGACTTGGACCTGGAACTTCTTTTTGTTTTAATACGAGAGGGTACTATAATTTTCTTATGAAAGGTGACACGCAAACCAGCATACCAGACATCGCCGACTTTGAAAAGCATATACATATATTCTTGTTCAGTATCAACAGTCAAGCAGACATACCCGAACTCCCATCGCACCACTATAGAAACGATAGAAAATGGAGCTCTTCAACTTTGTTGTTTTCCATTAAGATTCACATCAGAATACCATATCATATAACTCCATAGACAGAAATCGGTCAAAAGATGTGTTTTTATATAGAAAACTGTTGTGTATTTCGCTTGAGAAAAGGCTTACAAATATCACACTTTTCTTGAGCATTCTTTTAAAGGATGTTGGACATTCGGCCTGCTGTAGTTAGGTGTTATTTTTATTGTTTTGCAGTCTGCCTGGAGGAACTTTTGTTGTTGGCCTTGTTAGTTTTCTGTAGTGCATGTTGCGTCGTCTCCTGTCGTGTTGTTCCGATTGTGGTGAATGTTAATAATGGCCCAATGTTTGCCAAAGGATACCATTTCACTTACTCCGACTAGTGCTGCTGCTGTTGCTGCTGCTGCTGTGGCTGCTGTTATTTGTGGCATGTCCTTGTCTTTGCCCTTGTGCTGGGCCTATACATGGGCCTGGCTTACAATAATAGTGATTCCAGGCAGCAAGCTGTTTCTCCGAACTTAACACAAATCCCTTTGCCCGAGCTCTTGGAATTGGTGCAAAGTGCAATTAAAGATTGAACCTGTCGGTAAATAAAACTAAACAGCTTTTAGGCAGCTCACAGTTCACAGCTCGTAGCTCGTAGCTCGTAGCCCGCAGTAACTAACCTTGCCACAAATGAAGCAACACGTGTTGCAACAGTGTGGTTCATTTCTTTTTATGGATGACAAAGTGCTTTTAATTAGGCAGTCACAGTCTTAAGCTATAGAGTGGATAGTTATACAGGAATTCCACTTGCATCTTTGAGCTTCTCCTCTCTATCTCTCTCTCTATCTTCCCAATACGATATTCAAATCTTTCTAATACAATTATTGGCTAGATTTTCCACGGGAAGCAACTAAGGAATATCGGATTTCATATTTACGACTTAAAGACTACATTTCTCAACCGCATATCTAACCGCTGGAACTCAAAGTTTTACAAATGTTACAATAATTTGACTAGCAGGCCCTGTCGCCTTTTCTCGCACATCTTTGAATGCGCGCTTTTTGTATAACATGTTATATATATTTTTATTTGTGAAGAAAAGACAATTTAATTGAGTTCAACAAATTTCCAGATATTTCACCTGGAATTCAGGAGCTACGTTGAGAGTATGTTTTGTATTTCACACTTGCTTGTCAAACTAAATTAAAGAACATTTAAATTTTGCTTCCCTATTTACACGTGTCAACATACGTTTTTATACATAAGAAAAGAAAAATTGAAAGCTGAAAACCTAATCAGGATACAAAAATTTCAAATAAGAAACGTTAAAGGTATTTTTTTGCCCGTGGGACCAGCTATGCCCATTTTTACAATCTGGCGAATTGCAATGCAAAACCAGTTTCTATATCAAATATAGACCAAAACATAACTAGGAAAACTTTAAACTGATTTTGGCCATGGCTGCAGATATTTCTTATATCGATTTCGCTAAACTAACATACTTTCAGTTGAGATCTTAAAGTTAGAGTGCTTTAGCGACCTGCTGACCTTTTTGAGAGATCAACACTACGTATACGTGATATATATATGCATATACATATATATATATATATATATGTATATGTCATTTGGTTATATTCGGGGCACATGTCTGTCTGGCAGGTAGCGACAGCAGACATTATAATGTACATATGTGCATATAAATAATATAACAGTTATTAGAAGCCACACTCAAACACACACTTAAACATACATATACACACACATACACACACACACACAATTGCCAGCGACTTCCTGTTGGCAGATACTTTGCCAGCCATCTTGGCGCTGTTCTCATAACGGTAAACAAGTCAACAGTCCGCCGCGAGTGTGAGTGTGTGTGTATGTGTGTGTATTTGTGTATATGTGCGTGTATGTGTGTGTATGTGCGTGTATGTGTGTGTGGTGCTTACAACGCTCAGCTACGCCGCAAGGACGACAATAATAAGAGCGATGACAACAAGTAGCAGAGCGTCAGATGCATATGTTCGACTTAAAGATACTCTGTAGAATACCAAAACAAACGAATCACATCAGTTTGTTATATACGGGGTATTCGAGGGCATATATATGAAATCCATAGTTAGTACGACATCTGTCCTTATTAAAAAACACTAATCTCTAATCACTATGCAGAGCTACAGAGATATGAATAGTAATATACATAATCGATTTTTTTCAATCTAAATGTTATCCTTCCACTTTATCCGATGGATGTGAAGAAAGCGATAGAAAAGCGATATTAGGAATTAGCGATGTATCCGAAATGTATAATACATATACCCTATCTGTGTGGAATGTATGAGCGAATGCAATCCAAAGTCATTGCGCTTCGGAGTGACTGTGCTCTAAGGCTTACAAAGGTGAGGCTCGACTTGACTATTGCATTTGATAAGGATCTACTGAAGTGGAAAATAAACCACTCAACTTATATATTTATAGGGTATTGCGGGAACAACAATAATAATGGTGAAAGGAAAGCCGGAAGTAAGGCATATTTTCCGCTTAAATGCCACAATATGTTGACTTTAACCAGTGACAACGACAAAAGTAACAACAACAACAATAACAGCAACAACAGCAACAACAGCAACAACAGCAACAACAACAACAATAACAGCAACAACAACAACAACAGCAACAACAACAACGGCAACAACAACAACAACAGCAACAAGAATGGGCTCAGCAACGAGCTGAAGCAACAATTTATTTAAGTATTTTTATTTTATTTCTCTTGGTCCTCTTTATTGTTGGCTTTTATTGTTGTTATTGTTGTTGTTTATGATATAGTTGTTGTAGTTGTGTTTGTTGTTGCTGCCAATGTTGTTGTTGTCATAAAGCTCATGTCATTCGTTTGCACACCTATTCATGCAGTTGGCAAGGAGAGAAGCTCTTTGCCTCTGGCTTTAGATTTGCCGCACCAGCACAATGCGAACTTAAATAAATAAATATCACAGAAAGTAAGTGCGCTCACATTTACCTGCAATGTAATGCCCACGTTTCTTTCAATTTTCACAATTGTTGCAATAGTTTAAAACAACATTTTTACTGCCGCCTTAAATTTGAGCCAATAACTGTGCGAAATCAAGGAATCAAAACTGTTTAAATATTTGCATCTATTTAAACACCCTAATCTCCCTTAAAACTATTTTCGAATCATCTTTCAATTCAACGCCGAAGATTTAATACCCTTGCAGACATTTACGGCATTACTGTCCTTTTCGACACATGTGCTCAAAATTTGGATTTTCATTTTTTGAATTCGTACGGATCCCTACTATCAATTGGCATTCAAACATTATAAAAATCTGTGGATAAATAAAAGCTGTGGACCAAAAAACGATTCGTTTGTAAAGTCAACCTCTTTTGATGATTTTTTGAGATATTTCGGCCAAAGAATGTCCGATTTTGGAATTTTATACCATTTTGGACTCGTAAGGATCAGTACTATCGATTGGCATCAAACAAATGAAAATCTAAATTTTGGCCCAAATTGACCAAATGGCAAGGGGTTACATCACGTTTTTTCTCAAAAACGGGGTTGGTTCGAAAAACAATGAATATCTCGGGTAAATTTTGTCTGATTTTGAAATGTTTTACCTTTTTGAGTTCGTACGGATCCCTACTATCAATTGGCATTCAAACAAATTAATTTTGGGCAAATTTGACGAAAAAGACAGTGGTTACATCTTTTGAACATTTAAATATACCAAAAACAAAAGAGGGACGATAATATATGTATAGCATTAATAATTTTATCGACATATAATATTTACCTTTTTCATATTTGAATTTGACGATTTACTAACAATATTTTCAGTTAACCATTTGCTATTCTAATTTAAATCAAATCAAACTTATTAGGCATGTTTTTTCTGTGTTCAAAATTTGGTTGAGCGGCGGAAAATAAGAAAATTTTCTTTTGCGCCCGTGATCTGCTCATTCAACACATTTGTGTGTGTGTGTGTGTGTGTGTAGAGCTTGAAATTCAGAAATCCCAAAAACTTCAAATCTTGTCAAACTTGCATCGGACAGGCAAGCAATCAATACATAAATGCTTATATCCATTTATGAAATTGTGCAATGTTAAATGCACACATGCCAACGCTTAGGTAAATATTGCTCGACCATGTACACACATACATTGAAACGATCCCTAGACATAATGAGAGAGCATTGAGAGCACTGAGAGTAAGCCAAAGCAGTTTCCTGTAGTGGGAGCGAATAAAAAGACAGTGATGCCGTTCAAGCACACAAATCATATGAATTTCTTACTATCTTGCTCTCTGAGCAAGTGATCGGGTCTCGGACCCGAACAAAACCGAAGTCGACTTTGGACCAGAAATCAGAAATGTGCATGGTCCCATTCGTTTACTCCAACTGTACAGACTATATGTTGTATGGTTAGTGGTTATACTTTTCATGACAAAATTATAATACCCGCTACAAGTCTGATAAAAAGTGTCTTTAATTAAAATGAAAGCAAAGCCGAAGGCAGAAATTAGATGAGACTTTAAATTAATTTCCAGGATTAATAGACCACTTTAAAACTATTTCAAAGATAAGATCGACTCAGTGGCTGAACCAAAATATATGATGCCCATATGCACAGAGTCAAGGGCTGGCACTAATTGCTCCAATTGCCACTTAAATAGTCAGCTGATTTGATTATTAAGTGTCTGGCAATTGTCCATTTCGAGAAAATGTGACCGAGGCCTTTACCAACATTTTGGGACATTATTGTGGTCAATGCGCAGACACAGCTGGCCCGCCCTTGACAATAGATGCGTAGGTCTCAGACGACTACTGGCTGTTGTGGTTCCTGTGGTTTCTTGACCATGCTGAGCTGGTATTTGTCGCAGATTGCTTGGGCTGTCGATTAACGATCTAAGCTATTATTATTAGTATGTAGGCAACTGAGTGCTCAACGGATTAATAACAATAGCTGCGAGCAAGTTTAAAATAAAATGGGTTTGAGCTCAGAACTCCAATTGATTCTAACTATAGCTCGGGCCTTTAATGAAAACAATTTTTTTAAAATGCAGCCGAAGCCCATTCCAAGTCGATTTTATTAAAAAATTATACTACAAATGTTTAGTTCAGATAAAATCTGTTAGGCAAGTATTTTTTTGCAATTAATAAAGTTCTGGAGGTAGACTCAATTCCAAAGCCAGAACAACCAATAGCATTTGTCTCAGCATATTTCTTCAAGCTTTAAAATAATAATAGAGTAGACAAAAGAGAGGTGTGCCCGACTAGGAGATACCCAACTTTCAGCACATTCACATTCAGACTCTATTTCAGACATACACAAGAATCACTCATCAAAAATACGATCTTTAATAACTTCTGTGCATAAAGTCCGATTCATAACTGCACGGCTTTCGATTCTTATCAACTTCATGGAAACGGATCAAGTTATATATAATTTGATATAAACTTAAGTTGCGAGTGCTATAGACGGACCGCATATCTTATAGCTCTCTCTCTCTCTCTCTCTCTCTCTCTCTTTCTCTCTCTCTCTTTCTCTATTCAGCTCTCATAGCTTTTTTTTGAGCTCGACAGCTTCATACATACGAGAAGACGGATATGCCTAACTCGACTTGGCTGTTGATGCTGATCAAGAATCTATGAAAATGCATACATTATGGGCCCTGGGATTATTTGCTCTTGTTATCGATTAATTAACTCGTGTGCTTATTGAATATTTGTAAAAGATAACGAATGTATCATATTCATAGTTTTGTGCCAAAATAATTGGCATTTCGCTGAGGGTTGGATTTCTGTGTGCCTTGTACGCTAATTGGGTTTCAATAACGGCCTTAATTAATATTGAAATGCATTTTTATTAAAGTGTCAGCAGAGAATTTCGCATTGGCCAACCAAACAGTCAGGACCAATATAAAATAGACACGTCCAAATTAAAGTGCACCTCGGGCCGCCCAGAGTCCAGCTGTATGATGTAAATGAAAATCAAGGACCTGTAATGCAGCATAGACAGGTGTGAAGCGGTAGGGTGGGATTCGGGCTGTTGGGGTTGAAGGAGCAGCAGCAGCAGCCCGGCTAAAGGCAATAGGCATTTGGCATACCGCTGTTTCGATATTTACATAGAACACAGCATATACAAGGGGCGCACGCTTTGTTTGACTGTTTTAATACCCTAACTTATTACAGTGCGAGACTCTGAGCTCATTTGTAAAAGTATATTCATTATACGATTCGTATTACTCTACTATGCGAATCGGAAAATGCGTTTAGTGCCCGACTAAAAGATCCCCTGAACCCAGGGTCAAGCTGTTGTTACAACTGATCAGAGAACTCAATCGAAAAATCGATACTTATCGGCTTGGTAGAAACGGAGTGACCTTTCGATGTAGACGTCGAGGTTAAACATCGGATAATAAGGAATAGATATATCTATTTAACGGGGTCGGAAAACCTTCACCTTTTGCATTTTCGATGACAGGGTATAAAAATACCACAACTGGAATATGAGTGAAAAGCAATACCGGCAAAATGTAGTTTGTAGAACCGCGGAGCTTTGTGGCTTTAAAAGGACATCATCTCGCCATGTTCAAAGGCGAAGTAATGTCGCTTTAAAATGTCATAATCTCGCCAGAAGTAAAGCTACATAATTCCACAGGCAAAATGTACTGTGAACGTTTTTACATGATTTTTGTTTTTTTCAATTACAGGACGAACCACATATGCACATTGCTCGCAAAGTTGTTGGCGGTTGTTGATATTCGCTTCGTTGTGGGCAAATTCAATTTGCGCATCGATATTTAATTATTGGCCGCAAATTGTCACTGCATCTGCCCTGTCAAAGTGCAGCATTACGCATTGTCTTGTCAGTGAATGCTGCACTCGAGTCGTCATTTTTGTCAAAGCTATCGATACATTTTAAAAAAATCTAAATCTAGCTCGCAACAATTTGTGGACAAATAAAACTATAATGAGAGTGTAGCCAAAAAAAAAAGGGTTGTGCTTAGGGTTGAAAGCTAACACAAGGGATCTTTCTTGCTGATCAATTGATTGTTATCGCCGCTAAGGTGGCACTCTACCACCTGGTGAACTGTTTTTTGCCCTGCACGATCTATTGCCGCTTAGTGTCTCGGCTGTTTTGCGACAGCAAGCAGAAATACCTCGAGTGTAGCGTATTTTTTTATTTGTGCACGCACAATGCTACTCCACAGGACACTTTCTCTGAATTCTGACCAAGAAATACGAGTATATGCCGAATGGATTAATCAGATGCACTTGCAATCAGCGAGTCCATTCGAACTGTCTCCATTTAATTAACAAAAACACACGCACACACCCACTCACACACACACACAGGGTGTGCATGTGGGAATTTTGGAATCAGTCTCTTATTTACTGCTGCCATAGAAATGCTCGTCCATGTACAAGTCACAAAAGACCATCCCAAAAGGGAGGCGCACTTCAAAGTTGCATTTTAATTGACCTGCAGCCGAAAGTGCACAAACAGTCGTTGATTGTTGACAGAGAGACAATTGCAATGTTTGCATACCAGCCGTTGATATACCCTGGAAATTATATATATTTTAATTATGTTTACATAAATTGTCTAAGTGCAGGTAGTAGGAGCTCTAAATATGCGCAGAGTGATTAGTCAGGCCCGTGAGTCCAGAGCTTCAATTGTATGTGTTAGCCAACTGTATTGGATCGATCTGAAAGGAAGACAATTTAATTAAAATGAATATTTTATCTAATGCAGCTATACATGAGTATAGATCGAGTCATGAACTTTAACAAATGCATCCAAGAAAATGGCATGTGAGCAGAGGCTCGGCTTGCCGTATATAGGGAATAAATCCAATATACCCTTTCCCACATTATAAACAGGACATAACAATTTTATTGCAACGTGGACTCCCATCGCGCATATTTATAAACCCTTTTTTCTGACATTTTCAGCATTCGTTTGGCGAGTCCTGTGCAAATTAACCAGCCCATTGTCTTAACAATTTGCCTACCATGCTGTGCAGAATCTATAATTTCATAAAAATTCTGGTGCCCGGAGGAAGGCAGAAGTTTGGGAAAATGGCTTGCTGCCACGATGAGCCTTGACGCGAAATTTAAAAATGAAAAAAAATGGGTATTCAAACTTAATTATAATGCATATTCTTGTAATTATATTATTTTAGTTTTTTAAATATTAGCGTTATTATGGGAGCAGCTTTAATTAAACTGAAAATACGAATATTTTCAATACCACTTATTTTACAGCTAAGTCTAAGATAAACAAAAAATTAATAAAGATAGACTGGTTATATAAGCCGATCTGAGAGATCGATGATTTTTGATTTTTAACTCTCGAGGATGAAATTCACAACCCTTTTTCTGTTGTTCTGTTGGGATTTTTGGAATCCAAACTGAAAGGCAGGACTTTTACGTTTAATTCTTTCCAAGGACAACAGTCTCGTCAGCAGGAAACGTTCAAAGAGTTTGCCAACAGACTAATTGGTCCGTAAGAGTCTAAGGTTAAGGGAATCTTTTTAGCCTCATGGATGCTACATATCCTTGCCTTCTGCCATTGACCCGGAACACGCCCCAGTCTCAATACCGCATTGAAGATAAGCTTTAAGCGTTATGTTGTCTATCCCATCTTCGCCAGGAGCTTTTCTAGTCTTAGGCCCTTATATGTGATTGGCGACTTCTTCGGCTGTGACTGGAGCAACTGGGAGATACTTTTTATATGCATTGTTGAGAAGAAGACACACGCTCATTCAGACAATATACCCAAATATTATATCTAAAGGTTACGCGCTTGATTTTTGAATCAATTTAATGCGAGAAAAACCTTTAAATCCGTTTTAGGTTTGATCGCACCTTCAAATTATGGGCTTTAATGTTCATTACACAGCTCAATACACCAGCTTGTTGTACAACTGTTGTGCTACAGGGTATACAAGTTAAAACAAACACCTA
The DNA here is from genome assembly GCF_035044405.1 of Drosophila montana. Classification (NCBI taxonomy): domain Eukaryota; kingdom Metazoa; phylum Arthropoda; class Insecta; order Diptera; family Drosophilidae; genus Drosophila; species Drosophila montana. The sequence continues at coordinate 1,053,667 of NW_026999206.1, forward strand.
ATCATATTACAAACGAGCATTGATTTCGAAGGTAGCAGTTAGTGTAGATTTTTGGCAAGCTGGTGTTGTGCGACATTTGCATTTGCATTTAAATTAACTAGTATCCAATGTCAGCTGCAGCATATGCTGATTGTAGATAATTATGGGAAATGTGCTATTAATTAACGTCAGTAACTATAGGAATAAATTCGACACATGCCAAACATTACAAGCGCAATAAATTCATTGCAATTTGCTGTTTATGAAATTAATATATGTACAAAAGTAAATAATCAAATCAAACAGCAAATAGCAAATAAATCTAAATATAATATGCATAAAAATTATATTAATATGTATTGGCAGCTCAATTATTTTCAAGCAAATTGACAAAGCAGCCCGAATCAATAATTTTCAATATGGCTGCAAACAACGCCGCCACACCTCGCACCTGCCCACCGACAGTTTGCTGCAAGGGTAAATCAACCACATGGAATGTTCATGTTGCCAACCACAAAAGTTGCCTACGGCCATGCCCAGAAATCGACTAGACGTGCCTCACATAACCAACTACGAGAGTTAGTTTAAGCAAGATTGTAAACCGCAGTATTTCAAAACGTTTGATATTGGTCCCAGTCGATAGGCTGCACAATCTATGATATCGATAATCGGCAGCAACAGATAGTGAGACAAATAGAGAAGTAGCTTGGTTTACACATTCAACCTGACCCGAAAAAGGCAGAGGGGGGGGGGGGGGGAGGGGCGGTCTTGGCATTGGATGTCTGGCATTACAGAAGCAACTCTGAGCCCAGCCCGTGGACTCGGCAGAGCGCCCGCCAGCACAGTTCTTCAAGTCAAGGACTTATGAGAAAATGAGTACGTTTTCTTAGAATTGCAGGACAGTCGTTAAGCAGATGCTTATTTGTGCTTAGGTGTTTTTATCCGCACAGCTCCGACGGGTGTCAGGGTGGGGCAGCTGCAGCCTTTGATGGTGCACTGCCTCGTTATTTCTTGATTCCATGGACTTTGATAAGCTTACTGAAGAGCCCTCGCGTTTGATGCAGAGTGTGGCGTTTGTAATCTACGGCTTCGCATCATGGAACTTATGATTGAGCCCTTAGCCACGCAAAGAAAACGGAAAACCTGCTAACCGCATCACAGACCATGAAATGTTAAGTACACACAACTCTAGTCAAATGTCCAGAGACCTTGTCTGGCTGTATGTGCTTCTGTGTGTGTGTGTGCGTGTGTGTATGTGTGTGAGTCAATAAAGCAACTGTTTGACCAGAATTTGAGAGAACACCTGCCTAACCACAAGTCAATAAAGCAATGTTCAACAGCCCACTCTCTGCATGCAATCAAAATTAAATTTTAGATTCTAGCACTGAATAGTTGTCAAGAGCTTTTTGACTTTATCCAGCTTCTATATTCAGCTACTAAGGCAAGCCATAAATCGCAGTTAAATATCAACTTTATATACACACGTTTACCAACACTTACACTTATATTGTGCCTAAATTTTAACTAACGCTTAGGCTTTTTAAGGCAATATATTGAATTACTTCATTTAACTTCGATGACTATTTCGACAATAAAACATTTCATTTTGCGGGCACAAAAGTAATTAGATTGAATTTATAATATTTTTCAATACTAGCTTTGAAATGGCCCTGTTCGCCAGCTCACAAATGCTATTTCTTGGTTACATTGTTTTGCAATTGTAGTAGAATGTTTTTCAAAATATTGTTTTCTTTTACAACACTATTGTTTTGATAATGCGTTTGCAGGGAAACTTACCAAATAGGTTTTTCCCGTTTTAATGGTACTGAATATGGTGTACATATGAACATGTAAATATTTTTAAATATATATATTTGGTGTCAAAGATTATATTGTCCTCCAGTTGAAAAATAACTTTTATCAGTCTCCTTGTTTGACTTATAAAAGGTTTTTACTTAAAAGCAGATTTATTTTATGATATCATCGGAACAAAGTTAACATTGCTCGGGCACTCAGTTCTTTAGCAATACAATGCATAATTTTTGATGTATCACTGTCGTTTGTCTAAAATTCCAATTTTCCCAATTCAATAAAAGATTCAATAAAATTGAAAATTATAGCTGCAGCCAAACTTGGTCGGAACAGAGCACAAACCGAAAAGTCTTTGGGCGAACATCACGATAATGGCCGGAACTCGGGCGCGCATCAATATCTACGTACCAAGTGAGTGCCGCTTCCCGGAGCTGACTATCGTCGGCGGCAATAGGGATCCGGTGCAATGGATGCTGCCACGGCTAAGTGGCGACAAGTCGGAGCCGTCTGTCGTTGCCGAGGTGGCGGCTGCCACCAAGGAGGGGGACGCCGGTGTCAAGGGCAGCGGTCGCTCCCTCTATGTCTATGATAGCGAGGGACGTATGCTGGAGCATGTCCGTTACCAGGGCAACGATTATCGCGGCGCCCTGCGTGCCGCCATCAGTGCCACGCCCAACCATTGGAGGGATTGACCGCGTCCCGGCACACTAAACATCCGGATATACTGATATCAATATGTGAGCCATCGTGCACCACCGAAATTCCACAATCAAATTTGCAGTTTCAGTCAAGCAACCAAAATCCACCCACTCGAGGATTATCGCAGCGGGTGAATTTCATCAAAATTGATCGCTACAAAAACAATAACTAAAAACAATTACAAAAACAATAGCAACAACAAAAACAAATGAAAAACGACTTTTTTTATTTTGTAGCCACGGCTGCGACCTGTCTCATTCTACATATACACATATGATATATGTACGTAAATGTGATATATATATATATGTATATATATATATGTATATACTTCACGGGCTGTACGCACTCCATAATCATCTGTCACAAAGTATATTTCTGAATTTACAGCACTTTTTGACGTGCCCGATATATTTTATTGCTAGGTGCGTTCTATTAGACATGGCATGAGTTAGATATGTGCTGACTGATTGATTGAATGAATGATTGATGATCAGCTTTTATAACTGGCAAGCTGCAATTTGCTCAGCACTTTATGGAAAACTGTCGGGAAAATTGGCACCGAAAATCCTTTTCGTTTTGTTTTTTTTTTTTATTCGATTAGCTTTTAACCACATGCTGCTCGGGCTTCCATTTGTATTTTTTTACATTTAATTTATATTAAAATATAAACTGGAATAGAGGAATTTAGTAAAAAGGCGCTTTGCAGGCTTGGTAAATTGTTGAAATTTGCAAAAATAAGACGGGTAATTTCATATTCTATTTGCTAGCACACATTTTCGACTTTATCATATAAGTATATATATATATAATATATTTTAAAATATTCTATCAACATTCAGTATACCCTGTGCCAGATAAATGGTGTCTTAATACCTTTTGGCTTGCGTTGAGTACAACTATTTATTTACTGCGATATTTTTATGCTCGTCTACAAAGTGAAAAAATATTCTCGTTCTATGGCTGCAGACTGTGTGTATGAATAACATTTTTGAAATTTTAAATATTCACTCCTGCATATCTGTGCATATGTTGAGTGTGAAGACAACTTGAGGATGTCCAGTGGGGCGTGATTTGCCTGGCAGGCAGTTTTGAGCTGTGAACGGGTATTTGGCAGTTGGTTGAACTCGACTGCAACATGCTTGTAGAAACTGCTTCCGAAAAGTAGCCCAGAAGGTAAATTTAATAGAATTTTATAGCGATTTTCTAGCTGCAATGGCAAAGCCTATAAGCACGCAACAGTTGGCCAATTAGCTGTTAAAGTAGTTGAGTGTGGTGCGGGCGGCGGGGCAGCAGCGGGACAGCAACGGGGCAGCAACGGGCCAGCAAGCCGCAGCCCGGGCGCAAATTGACTGAACATGCTGAAAATTGGCTTAAATGGCGGATGCCGCAACCCAAACAGAGGCCGCGCAGATGTGCAGATGTGCAGATGTGCAGATGTGCCACATGCCGCGTCTCGTCCCCCTTTGTTGCCAGCCCATTTAAAGTTTAGAGTTGCGCCGCGATAATGGTGCATACATGAACCCATTCCCCGGTGCCAGCCACCTGTTTTGGCTGCCTGCGACAGTTGCCACGGTCATGGTCATGAACCTCATTGCCAATCCCCTCCGACTTAATGTAATTTATGACTTTTGGCGTTGCCAAACCGCTGCCCCTTGGCCCCTGGGCCCTTAGCGTCATGGCACCTGACCCGCCGCCGTTGCGGATGAGCTGTCCTGCGTGGCGGGCATTATGTTAAATTTTATGTGACTACCATGGCAACAGGTCAAGCAGAGTGCTTCGAATTCGCATTCGGACCCGGGGTCAGGCTTTGGCTGCACGCTATTGGATTTTGGCTTCTGGCTTCTGGACTCCGGGTTGGAGCTCTGGCATCTCGCAGCAACGCACGACCGCACTTGGAAGTCTTGCATATTATACAACTTCTTGTTATATCCTGTAGCCATTAGAGGCGTGTAAGCGGGTATATTGAATCCGTGCACATGCAGGCACAGATTCATCGCTAAGTCAAATATTTGTCAGTATTTATGGTCCGTACTATTATTTATATATTATTATATTCGGAATTTAAAAGCCCGAATATTCGATGACTCGTTCCACAAAATCGATAAGAATCGATATCGATAAGAGCTTGCGAGACCCCATTTGGTATGTGGGCTCTTGTATAGCTTAGCTTATTGAAAAATGCAAATGCAAAAAAATGCATTATGAAAGGCAGAGCGTAGCGCATATTTATGCACCGAAAACTTCATAGAGATGGGACTATAAGCACCGAAGTTAATTAAGAGCACATTCAGGGTATATTCTAGTCGGGCACCGCCGTCTAGAGCCCTCTTTCTTGTTCCCTTTTTTTTTTTTAGTTGCATTCGTACTCGATTTACACACACACACACACACATACACACCACCATACGGGCATGCACACCCACGGGTGTGCAATAGATACCAACACCTGACGCATTGATGAACCCGCGTCGCCATGGAGCGAGCTGTCCATCTGACGTCGTAATTGGTAGCGATGATCAACTTATGTAAGCACCACATAGATATGATTGGGATTCGGTAGCCAATGGAATCCGAGCACGCCAATTGAGCTTATGAAACGCTATCAAATTGAAATCAATTGTGAAATGTTGGCTCTGGTAAGCAGTTGGGGCTCTGTGGCTGGACACAATATTTATTGCAAAATGCTTTTATTTTGTTTTGGAGCTGCATTCAAGCAAATGTTCAACCACCATTCTGATTGGCCTTGGCAGAGAGTTAAATCTTTGTAAACAAAACACGTTTTAAAGTAGTTTTAAATATGGCGGTAAATGCAGTTTAACATTTCCTTGAGGACTTTTGCACGATTCTGCGAATGTGGCTTTGCCTCTAAGTTTTGTCGTAAAAACGTTTATCTTGATATACGATATCCTTTTATATTCGAGCTTAAATTATTCGCAAAAAATGTTAGTTTTGAAATATGTTGTCAAATAGTGCCACAATGAATATGCAATATATCAGTTAAAGAGCATGACAAGCTATCTTCGGCACGCTAAAGATTTAATACTCATGTAGACATTTGCCTTACGGCTTAGCAGATATGTGAGAATAGTGGAGCTCGTAAATGCTGAGTTTGTTACAAATATTTTGCCATACAAAAACTCTTTACCCTAGTTTTCGATCGATATTTTCTATGGCAGCTTTATGATTTAGTGGTTCGATTCGACAGATTCGACAGAAAGACGGATGTCTGCAAAGCTTATGGACGATGGCCTGCGAGATACTAGTTCGGATAGAAAGAGAGAGAGAGAGACAGACAGACGGACGGACAGATATATCTACTCGGCTGTTGATGCTGAACTAGAATATTTATACTTTATGCGGTCGGAGATGTCTCCTTTGATGCGTTCGAGAGAAAGTCAGTCTCTTGGCATGTCCTCTTCCCTCAGCCCTTTGTACAAAGGCGGTTTTTGCCGAAAACAATGTCATGTTAGAGTTGGATATTAATCTCTATTCTGTGAAGCAGGGCTTGTTTAGCTTTAAAGTGTGTTTCCATGCCAAAATACAGTCCAACAAAAAAATGTAACACTCACAAATGTTGATGTAAAAAACATTGATTTAGCGAGTAATCGATGCTTACCAAAAACGATTCTTATGTTTAGATCATATTTATCAATCGAAAAAAATTACCAAAAGGTAATAAAAATCATAATAAAATCATAAATTTTACTTTTAATATTATGAGAGTATTTCTATCGACTTCGCGTATTCCGATAAATTGAGGTATCCATTTTTTTAAAAAAGTTCACATGTGAATGGAAAGCTCAGAACCTAATGAACCCAATCTAACTGACTTTAGTCAAAAACAAGTAAGAGGCTCTAGTCGGAAGTTCACGACTAGGGGATACCCTGAACCCTCTTCTACCAACACCAAAAGCAGTTCCCTTCAATAAGATTCGAACACGTAACAGACCACTCTACTTACCACCGCCTCTACTCAACAGCCATGCTACCAACTGACTCTCGGTGAGAAAAAAACGATTTAAAATAGAAATATATACACATAGCTCAGAATACAATACAATCGCAGTTGCAATGCTGTTGATAGAATTCAATAAAGACGCGTATGAACGTGTCTGTACATGTATACAGAAATTCTTGCAATTTTCACTAGCTGCTGCAAACACGTGGCCAGCCCAAAAACTGTTCTTTAATAGCTTGTGTGTTTCTTAACTGATCTTGATGAAATTTTCAAGTATAGACCTTATTGTGCTATAGAATATTCGTATATTCTCAAAAAGACAATTGCATTAAAATTTTGGCTCAAATTAGTGGGTAGTTCAAATTGGTTGATTTATTTGATTTTTAGCTATGGTGTGTAGGCGGCCGCAATAGCTATAACATAAAAGATATTATATATGTTATATGTTATATGTTAAATCCTATAACTTACGTGATTTGCTCAATAAACAGTATTTTGGATATCGATTTTTATCGATTACTTGGAAATGGGACAAGTTTTGAAACCGCGGAAGAAAACTCGTACCCCGCGGGCACTAGGAGGACTTACGTTCCAAGTTTCAAGTCTCTAGCTATTATAAGCTCTGAGATTCTTGCGTTCATATATACGGACGGACGGACAGACAGACGGACGGAGAGACGGACAGACTGACGGACATGGCTAGATCAATTCGGCTGTTGATACTGATCAAGAATATATACACTATATGGTGTGGGAGATGCTTCCTTCTGCCTGTTACATACATTTATTCCATTTTTACTCAGTTTTAAGGGGTTCAGGGTACAAATTAGGAAAACAATTTAAGATTGGGACAAACAAAATTAAAGAAGAAGCAGCTAGGGCTGCTGGTCAGAATATTTAAATACCAAGCACTTGGTTAGGTTTAGAGAGTTCCGTTGCAATGGGGTTGCGGGCGCGGTGGCTGTAGCGGATTGAGGCGTGGCTGGAAATCCCTAGCGTGCCGCAGCGAGCACGGATTGTGCGCTGAGCATTTAATGCGCGACGCGCTTAAGCTGCCGTCCAGAAAATATCAAATTAATTAGTAGAGTTGAGCGAAATGTTGCCCCTCCGTTTGGCTGGGTGGGCTGGCTGAGAGGGGGTGTGGGGGAGGGAAGGGGTGTATTGCTACCCCCAAGCAGCAGCAGGCAGAGCAGCGCCGAGGCAGCGGCTGCTGAATGCGAGCGGCCAATGGGCTTCGAGCAGTTGCTGCCCCGTTGGGCGCCAGACGCTGGGCGCCTCGGCGTCTGGAGCATGCGCTGAATGTGAGCGAGCGGTGCATGGGGGCTGCCGTGCGAGCGAGATAGCTGCTCAACTGTTGCTGGCCTTGGCGTTGGCGGTGGCAGCGGCAGCGGCAGCTGGGCCTCGTGCCCAAGGTTAACCTGTTGAAAGTGCATATTGCGCATACGCCTCGTCGGCCACGACCAGTGTTCACATGTCCAACAGGTAAGCGACATGTGTGGGCGTTGCAGCCCCGCCCACACTTAAAGCATACGACGCACAATTGCATTTGACGGACAACTCGGAGGGGTTTTGATTTTGATACTCATTAACTATTGGAAAAACGAGGGTATATAGAGGCTGTTCAAGTGCATTTAACAGGCAAAATAAAGCATCTGCGCTCCCATACGAACTTGCTCAGCCCGAAAAGCCAAATATATCCGGCTATGAACACTTATAATACGTAAAAAAATAGTCAAAAACGGAATCGCAGCCCACTTTAAGACTGACGCAGCTAGCGACAGCAAACTTTTCTATGCATAAGCAGACAAACCCAGTACAAGAACATTTTACCATTCACCAAATCTTCCTTAATTTTTGATAAGCACTCACGACTAATTACTATGAAGAAGCCGTGAAATTTGTATAACGATCTGTTAAAGAAGCCAAACGTTATTCACGAATACATTTTGCATAGTGCGGTTCAGGGAGAGAGGAGAACCACAGCGCCTGCCTAAAGTGAGGAGTGAGGTCTACTGTCTGAGTACAGGGCATCTGGTAGTCAGGCACATGCGTTGGCTTAAAGGTTTTTATTATTGTTTTTGGGTTGTTTTCGTATTGCGTATACGCACGAGCGGCGCCGTTGCTGTTTGCTGATTGGATGCATCCATCGACAATAGCTGTCCGCTGTATATGAATTGCAGTCCATCTGTGCTTTGATTTACATAGCTGGCCACAAATATGCCATATATGGAAAGTTAATTCAAGCAAAAAAAAAAAAAAAAAACGATAGAATAAATTAAATTTACATTTTTGCATATTTGATTAATGCGAACTGCAATATATTTACGCTTTTGTTTGGGTTAGGGTTCTTCCTAGAGACCCCAGATCCTCCAAGGCTTACAGCTATGCATTTATTTGCATTTTCATGAGAGACTCATAGAGAGTTATGAAATTTAGTTTATCAAATCATTAAATAATCGTAATCCTATTTGAAACTAAGCTTAATAGGTAATGACAACGATTCGAGGGCAGAAAATTCAACTACACTGCCCATAAATAAACCTATTTGAGCTAGGAAAATCTTAGAGCTTGAGTTGTAAAGTTTGGTATGTGAACTTTTAGGAACTGAATAAACTTAAATAAACTGGCATTATATAAATATTATATTTCTACACTGCTAGCCCAACTATCTGCTGATACTCCTGGACAAAAATAAATATTATATTTGATCAGTTATGATAGACGCATGAGTAAGGTTTCTAAAATGATGTGCAAAGGGCTGCAATCCAAAAGAACATCTTTATATATATATAAATAAAATATCAAAAGAATTCAAATAAAATTTACGCATCATAGCCATTTAGCTCGACTTGGAGCTCTTAATTATTTTGTTGAGTTGGAAAAATTGAGGAATATTATGTCAAGATAATCCAAGATATTTCTTGGTCCTTAGGCTGTTAATGCCTTAGGCCTATGTAAACGCTTAGCCTCAGGCCAAATGGGAGCACATCTGTCTGACAGTGTGTGTGGCACAAGGCAAAGGAAATGGAAAAGCCGCCCACGCGTTGCCAGCATTTCCCCAGCCGCAGACAATTCAGCGAAACGCTGAGCAGTGGCTGCCCCTGCGCGGCGTCGCAGCATCGTCAGCAGCCACACAGACACACCCACACAGACACCCAGGCACACAGACACACAGACACACAGACGCACAGAGGCAGACATACACACTGCGAAACCCCAAATCCCAAGAGCATGGAATCACCTGGGCGCACTGGTTGCCTGTTGCTGAAACGTCGCTGCCGCAGTCGCTGGCGCTGCCGCTGCTGGCGTCGTTGTTGGTGTCCTTCAGCAGGCAGCTGCTATAAAAGGAGGCGCAGACAAACAGCAGCGATTAGTCAACTGTGGAACGTGGGGCTTGTGTTATATATTTTTACAACGCGCCGCAGCAGCAGCAGCGCTTGCCACAGTTGCCACTTGTTGACGAAGGCCCAAAACAAGGACGAGCAGCATTAGAGAGCGGCAGCGACTGAAAGAGAGAGAAGGAGGTAGAGACTTAGACCTAGTCAGAGAGAGAGAGAGTGAGAGAGAGAAAGAGAAGAGAACAGGACAGAGAACGAACGAATGCGATGCCAAAGCTGACGCCGACGCTGACGTTGACTTCGACAAGGCTGCCTCGTTAGTCGGGCAGCGTGCCACGCAACAGATGCTGTGCAACATCCAAGCCAAAAGGTTGTGTGCCACACGCCACAGCGGCGACAACAACGACATCGACGACGACGACGACGACAGCATCAACAAGCGACTAGCGACTAGCGACAATCGACGAAGGAGCGACGCCCCCGCCACCCGCAATCCGCCGCCCGCAGCCAGAGTCCACACAAACACACAAGTCCCAAAGTCCGTGTCCGCCACATGTGCAACGTGCAACAAGTTTTTTGGCGATTTCCTTCCTGTTTCCATATATTTTTTTTTGGTGAACTAAACAAAATTTAAAGAAAAAAAAAAACTAAAACATAAATTTTTTCTTGTACATTTTTTTGCTGTGGTGTCCGAAAGAAAAACAAAAAAAATAAGTGTCTATTAATTGGTTTTTGTTGTTGTTTGTTGTTGTTTGTAATAATTATTGGTGCCGCAACGCGGACCGCCAGTGCTACAGTAGTACCTAAATACAGTAATCCAAGGGTACAAAAACTTAAAACTTAATCCATAAAATAATAGTATTTAGAAAAGTATAGAACACTTAAGAACTTGTCGATCAGTAAACCAAACGAAACTTACCTGAAGCCAATCATAAGTAGACGAGAGCGAGAGAGAGAAAGAGAAGAGGGTACACATATACTAAATGTATCTCTAAACTTAAAGGTATATGAACATATAAGTATATATATATATAGATAAAGCTTACCCATAATATTGAAGAATTATTGTTATCAACAATTGCGTCAAATTGAGCCCAACTGTTGCATTTCTTGTTCGTGTTCAGCATTGTTGTATTAACTTTAAACAAAACCGAAACCAAAAACAGAAGATTTAAAACAAAAGCTTAAAGAAACCCCTAGACTATTATACTATATACTATATAAACTATATAAAAAGAAAGTCTGGTCAAGACCCAGCCAAATCCCAGCAGTACTTAAAAAGAACTTAAGATCAGATAAAACCAACAAAACAACAAAACAAGAAAACAACAACACAGCAGCCAAAACAAAAGCCAAACAAGTTAAACAACGCGTCGCGCAGCTGAAACAAAAATCAAAGAAAATCATAATTACAATTTAGGTAAAGCGAAGCAAATAATTCAACAGCAAGGACAACAAAAAACAGCCCAAAAATGTGAGTATTGACATTTGAATGATATATCATAAGATATTTGAAATATATAAATTTAGTATTGACTTTTAAACTTTTACATTATGTACCTAATTTGGTTTTAAATTAAAATAATTAACATACTATAAATTATATTTAACTGCAGAGCGTATTGTAATTTTACTATACATATTTATATATATTTTACATATTATATATTTGACGAGAACCTCCACATAAACTTTATATTTATATAGATAAAGATATATAGGGAATAGCTGATAAGATATGACAGCATTTCCATATAAACCAGACCCATCTGATCCATCTGACTTGAGCTCTCAGTGCAGCTATGTCAATGAAACTTGGTACAGTTGCCACCTAACAGTGTAGTACTCTATATAAACACAATTCGACCAGCTCTCTCTGCACTATATCGTATAGCTGTCAAAGCATCAATTGATAGAAGGGCCAAGAATATGAAATAGATGGGATATTTAGAATAATTAGAATATATCATCAACATTTACGTAGCTTAGTACCTGCGACTTGATCCCTCACATTTTATGCCTACAAATTTTGTTTAGTATTTCTGAAAAACTTGCAAAATCGGAACCCATAGAAGATTTATTTATTCTGTGGCATTTCTCGAATAATTCAAACAAGTACTGCCGTTGGCCTTGCATTGAAACAATGAATAAATTAAATGTATGATAAAATACGCAGCCTTGTGTAAACTTCGATTGAAGCCAATGGCAAATAGCTAGACAGAGAGAGCGAAAGAGAGGGAGAGAGGAAGAGAGAGAGAGAGAGCGAGAGATCTCTGTGGTGTGAAATTAATTTGATGCAATCAGAAAATGCAATTATTGTGGGCATTAATTAATGCAAATGCATTAAACAATGCACGGATGGCTTGTCTTTAATAATTATATAATACAAATATGTAATTACATATGTAAATAATTGCATATCGCTTACATTAGATGTATGCACGCACTAATTATGCATACATATGTACATGTATTTACAACAAATGATGTTAAACAAATTTTGTGCAGATCATTTGAATAAATTAACTGCTCGCTCGCAAATTAATGAGCCGTTCAACGATGCCAATTACAAGCACCGAAAATGAGTCTCAGGTAAACGAAATTGAGATTTTCTCCCCCCCCCTTAAACTCAATTCGCGATGGGGAAAAACAGCCTACGTCCCTCGCCTGGTATCCGGGACAATTACGTTTACTTTGCATGAATCCCATAATATGAGATTTTAAACGTGATTTACTTTGTGATTTGGAAATTACCGAAACCGTGGTGTAAAACGTGATATCATGAATATGAATATGATTCGTCTTTTGAATTTGAATAAAATTAAAGCATCTTCTACTTTAGAATATTTGCATTTGCCCAACAACTTTCTATGTTTTGCAAATGTGAAAAGCACAGACACGTTTTCTTAATACTCATGTTATGAAAATTTTACGAATTTGCTTATTCATTGGATTTACATCCAGCAGTTTCTTCCAACTTCTTAAGTACTCTCTACCCTTTCGTTCGATAGCTTAGCTCCATATAATAACAAATAATAATACTTCTTGCTTCATATGAAACCAGTTAAAGGCATTTAGAATTAGCGTCTTTTTTATTGTTTTTTGCTCAACTAACCCCTTTTTTCAAAAGGTCGAGAATATACCACAGAATATCAGATGCCAGCTTATTTAGGTCTAGGGCTTCAATTCGTATGTTAAGTAATTTTAGTAGGGGTCAAAATTGTACACCTCGTATCGCCCACAGGTAAGTACTGCTTAGATATAAGTAAAGCGAAAAAACAAACCATTTCATAATTGTTCATTTATTATTCAAAAATTCATTCCTTGAGTAAACTTTTGCCTCTTACATATTCTACAAATTCGTTTCTAATTCCCAAACAGTTCAGACTTAAGCCTGTCGATATTTCGAATTAAAACAGCTTTAAAGGGGCAAATGCCTCATATACATACATGCCAATTATATATTTTGCCTCAAGCTCTAAATTGGCGCCCAATTAAATATGCATCAGCAGGTGTTGACAGACTATTTTCAGTAACTGTTGACAGCCACAGAGAAGACCAAGCAAATCGCACGACTGTGTCAAATGATTAAATGACTTCAATGGCTGAGTGTGTGCTTTGTCTGCTGCTGTTACATGTGTATGTGTGTGCGTGTGTCTGTTGTACCCATTGTACTACATTTGTATTGTACTCGATTGTGGAAGCGATAGGACAGACGGACAGACGGACAGACAGCACGGGACAGCAGGACGGGACGACAATCATTTGTAAAATCAGTGAGATTAGTCGGCTCTGTCGCTCATCAATGGAGCGATTGCCGTGAATCCTCTTCTGCTCATTAGTAGCACATTTGCCCACTACGTGATTTAGCTGCAAATGTGCAGATACACAGATACTCAGATAAGCAAGCTACAAGATACATTGCCCTGAACAAGAGCCAGAGCCCAGGCGTTAGACGTGGAGTCGAGCATAATAATAACTGTTTCTTCCAGCTGAATTTTATGGCTCAACTAGAGTACATCACATGTCCGTTACTGTGTCAGTGTCAGTGTCAGTGTGTGTTTGTGTTTGTGTGTGTGGGGGTGTGTGTGTGTGTGTGTGTGTGTGTGTGTGTGTGTAAGTGACACGCAAGGGAATTTCTCGTACAGACCTGCTGGCACATTTGCATTTGGGGCGTGTTGCAATTGAAATTCTCATACTGTCTGAGTTGCCATTGCTGTTGCCAGTGCTGATATTGTATGGTTCGATTGCATGTAGCACTTATGGGGATAAGAAGTCTATTTGGAGCACGGCACACGGCGCACAGCGTTCCGCAACTGTGTCAGAGCCCCAACTACCCAACTCTTTGCCCTCTGGGATAATGATTGCAACAAGAAGAGCGCACTGAATGCAATAAATAATGTTACATTTTAAACATTTCTTTTCTTTGCAAATACCTTTCCAAAGTGTAGGCATCTTTTGGTCGGCTCAACATTTAAAGCTAAATATATCTCAGTTGGTAAACATATCCGATTGAGCCGTTATTCGTCGAGGGTAGCTATTTCGGCGTAGCCGACTAGGAGATACCTTAAGCACAAGTTGCCCGTACAATCAATTGAGCCGTCTGCGCTACATTCACACACAGTTTCGGTTGGAGCTGGGCGAGGTTCACAAAGAGTTCAAAGAACGAACAAGCGAGTCATATATGCCATATTTGCCATTTCCACTTGATACCTCCGAAAGTTGAATCTAAAATATTCATAAACTGTGCCTAACTTGAACGATTTCCAGGCAAATACCCTTTTCAATTTCGATTATCTTTATTTTATGACATCACAAATTTACTGGGCTAAAAGCTTCAAATTTGATGGCAAACATTTTTCATATTTACCACAAACTGAAATCTCTTTTGTATACTTTTGGTTACTTCCTAGCCAATATTAAATCGTTCACTGTGCATGTTTGCAATTTATGCTGACAAAATACGCCACACAAACACACACACACACACACACACACACACGCATACACCGATCAATGGCTGTCACATTTCCGGCTCACGGCAGAGCTTCCGATTTTTATCGTCGCTGTCTCTTTAGCTGGATGACAACTAGGGCTAAGGCTCTAAGTTGATTTACGCCATCCTCAACCTCCGTTACAATCAGTACAAAGAAACACATACCCACACAAACACACACATAAACACACAAACACACACACACACACACACACAGTCACCTGCGCACAGTCATGCTTATGCCTCAGTGAAAATGTTCACTCAATTACGCTTTAAGACTTAATTCACAAAATTGGACCAAATGTTGTTAACGGAAGTGGGCCACTGGGCGCCAGGCAACAGCAACAACAATAACTACCTTTGACCACACACACATACACATACACACACACACACACACAGATAGCTCTGTCTATTGTAGCGTTCACTTCATATTTTCCAATTTTTCATGACTTCCTGCCACGGAACTCCTGTTGTTTTGTTTTTATAGTGTTTTTTCCAAGTATTTTTTTTGTTTATCATCGACATTCAGAGAACTTGAACCTGCACCCATATGGTCTCTTATAAGGGTACAGTCTTTGGGAGTCCATTCGATTGTAGCTGGTCACAAAATGTGTACACCCCATAAAAGGTCAGGGCCGTTTTATAGAGTATCGCAATCCAATTAACATTATGGTTTATGCCCATATTGTGGTTTGCAGCCACAGCCATTTTTCGAGAATATTTTACAAATTAAATGCCACTTGATGGCTGCTTTTTGAATAACAACATATTGTTACGAATATATTAATTGTGTGCATTTGATGCACATAAATGTTCAGTTTTTGCTATTTAGCTATTTATCAAAATGTGCATATGCTCCATGTTAAGGTGACGCTGTTATTGCTAACATATTAGATATAGCTGCTGTAAGCGCAATGTACTCAAGCCAGCTGCTAATATTTTATCTGAAGATACACCAAATTTACATCTTAATAGAGTGGCTTATATTTGGACAGGCATAACACACACGCCACTCTGTTCACTCTGCTTCTGTGACTAATTCGTTGTCGGTCATTAGCTCAACCAGAGCTTTGCTGGCAATGACATCGACTTGATTGGGTTGTTAGGCTCTAAGTTGGACAACAGCCCATAAGCTGATTTAGCAGACAGATACGAAACGGGGCCAGGAGAACAAAAGCCACACGGCCAGCTCGATTGATATTGTTGCCAAAGCATGAAATGCATCACAATTTGTGGGTCAAAGATGGGAGTCCGGCTACAATCTACACTATACACAGTCAGGAGAAAATCTGTTTGGTCGAGTGTCTTATTTGAGGCCACACCAAAGCCATTCATAGAATACGCAATTAGAGTTATTAGCCAGGCAGGACGCTATCCAAGGGAAAGGGGATTCGCAACGCACGTATGCTCTATAAATTGGACTAATGCAAACAAGTTAGCTGAAGTCGGCTGAAAGCGGCGCGTTTTTGGCCTCGTTTACCGCTGGCTTCAAGTACGCAGTCAGCGAGACAAAATATTCATCAAAACAGGTGCCAATGAGCTGAAGGTATAAATAAATGAACGTTTAACACACACATATACACACACACTCACATACATAGACACATATACACGCACACATGGGGCTAAATGTGTGTCACCCTCGCTCTGGGATGGTACAGATATGCACTGGAGCGTTAAAATGCTATCGATTCGATGCTAAAAATAAGCAAAACGCCAAACAGGCACAAAACACACACAAACACACGCACACACACACACACACACACTCAAATACACACACACTCAAACACGCACATCTATATTTACGTGCGTGTGCGCGCCTTGAATGGGCCTAAGCCTGGCTTACGGCTGGTACAAAAATAATCCAGCGGCTAATTCAAGAAATGATTTAAGTTAGGGATATGAAACTTATCGCAATCGATAAACTCATGAGTCGATAACTGGCTTGATCGGTACTTTCAAACAAATACATCGATAGCTTAACATTTTTTAACATTTGCTGAGCGGGAAACTATATAGAAAAATAAAGCTTCAGCGTATCAGTTTTTTCGATGTTTGGCTCTTGTCAAAAACCTATCGACCGCCATGCTATCGATTCAAAGACAACTATCGCTGGGTTCAAATATGAACTGACACCATCGAAACTATCGATAGGTACATATGTATATCGATGGCAGACTTCTATTTGGGATTTTGCGACTTCGAGCATAAATATTCGCTTTTGTTTGTTTATTAAATAAAATATTATTTCAAAAGCCAATAGTCCAATCTTTGTCAATAATTAACATGCAAGAGCTGACGGAACGAGCTCATCCAGAAGTAGATTTCCAAAACTTTTTCTAGAACACATAATGACAGATGAACTTAAAAGGAAGCCCAAACTTGTGTCAGCTTTCACGAGAAATATGCAAAAATGAAGGAGACGAAAAATTGGAAATTGACGTCAAAGCGCGATAAAGTTAAACAAAAAATTGTCTACTGGGGTTCCGCTGATTTAGTGGGTAGAAACTCAGAGGGTAATTGGCAGGGGGTGTGGCGACATGCAGCAAAATAACCGAAAAATAACTGAAATGTTGAAAAGAATTTCATATTTACTTTAATAAGTCGCAAAAAAAAAAAAAAAATAATAAATGTAAAAGCGGCGCAAACAAAGCAAAAGGGAATTGCTGAAGCTCTTTTGAGTCAAATAGAGACGAGTATGCGAATATAAAAAATTATTTTACTCTTTCGAGCATGTTTCAAAGAATTCAGATGAACCGCAAACAAGTTTGAGGGTCCTCTGACAAGCAACAAACATGTTTGAGTTATTATGAATACTTCGTATTCCCAAAACTTGCTGCATAATCGCGCAAAAATACTTAAATTTAAATTTAAGCACAAGCAAATAGCCTTAGATTTAAATTCATAGAACTAAATTAGTCTTCTATTTGTTACACCACACGTTTATAATTTAATTCGTGATAAGGCTTCGAGCAAGTTTGAGTGCACTTTGATTGGCATCAAACATGTTCGATTTATAAATAAATTTCTATTTTTAATGAATATCTCTGTGCATGATTGCTGCGTGATTTGATCTGGTTTGGCGCCATCTGAATGCACCGGCTGCACACTTTGTGGATGCCACAAAATGAGTAAAGCAAAATGAATGCCACAAAATGCATAAACAGAGCGAACGGTAAATTTAACACGAGACGGGCCGCGTTGTCGTGTGGCAAAAGGGCTCAGGCATGCTGTTAACTTACATATATCCTCGCAGCCTGAGGCGCACACACACTCACGCAAGGACACACAATGCGTGTATGCAACACTTGCGGCTGTCGCCGGCTGCTCCATTCAGTCGGGTGCATTCAAATACACCCCATACAATTTCCAAGCTGAATGCATGTCAGCAATTGTATAGGTGTTGCCAGACCCCAGCATGCCCCTGGCCCACATTGTAAGCTTCTGTTTGCCACACACACACTTCCACACACCCACACACACCCACACACACCCATTCATCAGACCACATTCCCTACCCTTGCCGCATTATCTCGCATGGTGCAAGCGTCAAGGACAGCGCGTTTTATAATAGCCATAACTAAACTATGACTTTAACATACAGCTGCTGTCTGGCCCAGCTGCCGCCCTGCTTTTGCCTCCTTTGCTGCATCTTCTTTTTGCCGTTCTACATGGCGTATGAGCAATCACTTTGGCCAATTAAATAGTTGAGCCCACGCGGCTGCAGCTCCAATGATAGCCAAATGTCAAGCAAATGACAAGCTGCTTACCTAAATCCGAATACAAATACAAATGTAAAAACAAATACAAATACAAACACAAAACACAAAACACAAAACACAAACACAGACCCATACCCTAACCGCCCGCCCTGAGCCTCTTGGCAATGGTGTGCCACATATTTAATCCTGGCCGGCTTGTGGCAGCAAGCCACACGACACACACATGCACACACACGGCACACACTCAGACGCAGAGCATATTTTTGCTGACAAGCCAAGCGCATGACTTACCTGTGCGGCATGTTCGACTCGGCTATGCCCTTTAGTGGATGGAAGCTCAAGACTGCCCACACGTCTCATATGATTTGCCGCAGCGGATATGCCCCAACAGCAGATTCCCTGCAATTCTGAAACACCAGCTGCGCAGCCAGGAACATAAATATGCATGTGCAACATGCAAGTCTAGTGCCGTTCGCTCTCCTCTTTCACTCAGCAGCTTTCTGTCCCTCTCCCTCTCTCTCTCCCTCTCTATCTGTGTCCCTGTGTTTGCTAGCATTTAAAATAATTACAAAACATAAAAACAGCAATAAGAACAGCAACTATAACAAACATTAAAAACAACATCAGAAATGCCATACAGCAAAATATTTGCCAGCTCAAGTGCAAATATATGAAGTATATCAAAAAGGAATACTCTTGCTGCTGCAGTTGTTGCATCCGCTACTGTAGCTAATATACCTCATATAGTTTTATATAGTTGAGAGTGAAGCTATTTTTAACAAACAACAGAGTTGCAAATTTTCCGCCGCATTTCCATAGTTGCGGGTGAAAATGGTTTTGAAGCCGATCGGATGGTAAACAAGAAATTTTCTTAGAACAGTTTTCCGCCACTTTACCACAGTTACAGGCGGAATTTTCGAAATCGCTGAAACATGTATTCATGAAGTTCTAACGTAAAGCTATTTTGGCTAAGTTGATAGCCGATTGGATAAAATTTGAAGCTATCTCCCAAAAATATATCATCCACATTTTCCACCGAGGAGGCTTTGATCATGCGTTGCAAATGAATTTCCATAAAGATCCTTAAAAATGAATTTCATCCACCAAATCTTTGAGTTTCGAAAAGTATGAAACTCTCCTTTAATCGATTTACGTAAAAATCGTTTAAATTCAGTTTGAGGCACGGCCGTTTATCGCGCTTTTTCCACATTTTCGGGTGGAATTTCCCTTCTTAGCGTGCACCTCCGTCATATAAATTGAGAATCTTGATGCTGAACAAATGTTAGCCTCTGGCTCTAACGATTTTGGCTGGTCGTTGTCAGTCAGTCAGTTAGTCAGTAAAAAGTCAGGGCAAACAGTTTGATATAAAGAAATAGCATAGACATTGATTTTGTGTATACGAGTCTTAGTTAGTTTGTGACCCGAGTCGAAGGCGATGAGCTGGCTAGAAAATCGGTTCAGTTCGAGTTTCTTCCTTATTTTGTTGGCCCCTTATTTATGTTCATAAATAGTCGAGTGCATTAAAGAGCAAGCAGCGCAGGCACCAGATAGACAAACCCGATTGCCCGGACTGATGGACGGAAGGATGGATGGATGGGTTGTTCGTTTGCTGAGACAATGGCCGGTGGGGGAGCCAGATGACAGACAGAATGAAAGTGGCTCTGGCCAAGGATGATTTCAATCATAGATGCCACAATGCGAAATATGTTTTACAAAGCCTGGCGGGAGTTCAATAATAAAAGGCAAAAGCTAATATAAAATCTCAAACGCAATCGCAAAGTAAGTTTTAACAGACAGCAAAAACTAGCGCAAATACGGAAAATGCAATTGGATAAGCATGAAATTTATCACAATCGATAAGTCAAGGGGAAGGCTTGAAAGGAAACTAGATACACGAGCTTATGAGCTTCAACAAACATGAATAAAACCAAAAGCTAACTTAAAGGACAGCACGATTTTAAATTAGAGCAGCCCACGGACTGTTAACATATGTTTTACATACAAAAGCCTTACATTTAACAGTGCGCTGCTAACATAACAGTGCGCTGCTAACATAACAGAATGTGTTAACTTATAACGATCGTTAAAGGCAGGCACATTTATCTGTTTGTGAGCATAGCAAACACATATACTCGTTTGCTAAATGGCTTTTATTCTCTACTGAGAAGCCAGGGTGTTGAATAACTAAATACCCATAAAATGTTTGAAAGCAAGCACAGACAGAGTAATTAATGTAAGTAGTCTAATTAGCAGTAATTTAAAGCAATCAGCACAACATACTACGTGCATATCTGAAAAACACAGCTGACTATTGAAAGGACGAATCCCCATTCAACTTCCTGCTAGTCACATTTCATGTAATATGCTCAGATTCTAAGACCCCGCATTTATGTAGAATGTAAGCACACATATATTGAGATGCGAGGCAATCTGTGCAGGAACGGTTGGAAAGAGGAGATGGTTGGGAGGCCCGGGTACGTCTTTTCTATAGAAGGCAGCGAATGGACAAGAATCAGTCGTGGCAGCAGCTGCCATTCAGCAAAAAAAAAAAAGGGCGGAAATTGAGGTTATGTATATATTGCCACAAATTCATGGCATAAGCTGGGCATTTGGGGGTCAGTTGTGTCGAGGCATCTAGCTGGAGCAGCATCAGCTGCATATTTCTGCCAATCGGCCCAAAATTCCAATAGCAAAAGTTGAAAATATTTGATCGTTAAACAGAGGCCGCCACCGCCGCTGCCACAACCGCCGGACAATTTCTATCAGCTGGCTATCGAGATTGCAGGACCCGGAATTTAGTAAATATTTTGATATCGTGCCATCATTTTCCCATCTGATGTGCGCACATTTTCGTATATAGTCAAATATGTTGTCATACGCAGCAGCAATTGGGGCACGGACCTTGGCTTCTGATTTTTTTGTGATTTATGTTTTGATTGAAATTTGTTCCAAATAAATTGCATTTTATTAAAACTTTATAACACACAAAACAGTTCGGTTTTTTTCTTGTCTGTGGCTAAAGTAACATAATATTGCATAAAAACTGAGCAATTATTGAAGCTTTATTACATTTTTAATAAAAGGCCAGCGCGTAAAATAAATATAAATTTGATTAAAACCTTGTCATGTTACATGTCAAGTGAGGTGTTAATTTTTCACAAAAATTATATATATATATATATATATATATATATATATGTATATTTATGTGTAAACATTATACTTTTAATTTTTGATTGGTTTATCTACGGAATATATAATTTTTTAATATTTGACTATGTTTATGCTGCCACAGGCAGTTCTTTAACAGGTTTCTGTTATTGTCAACAGCTCTGTTAGTTGGCTGCTGCCACTGCTGTTGTTGTTGCTGTTGTTGTTGACATTGTTGCTGCTGGTGCTGTACCCCTGCCCACCAACCCCCCACTCACCCACACAACCACTTGTCATGCTTGACCAAAATTACTTTTGCCATTGCCTGGCAATTTATGCAAATAACAGAAACGGAAGCGGGCCAGCCAGCAACAACTACAACAACAGCAACAAGAGCTACAACAACAGCAACAAGAGCAACAACAACAGCAACAGTGCCAATAAAAACCAATTGTAGCAGAGTTCTTGGTGAGCGTGCATTGCTGTTTATTACAGACTCTGTTTGATTGCCAATATATGCGTGTGTGTGTGAGTGCTATTGACAGATGCTGGCGAAATTGATTAAAAATTGGCGGACGCAGAGCAGATAGCGGAATACTTCATTGCAATGCAGCAGCACTTGCATACTTTGCGACTGGTTCAGGCAAATTAACGGGCTCATTGCGATTACGTTGCTGACATGGTCAACAATGATAAAAAAAAAAGGAAATGAAGATTTTTGCTGTTAAGCAAGCCGAACGATATCACACAGTTGTGGGAAAATATTGCAGATATACAATGCGAAATTGTGTTTGGCACTTGTTTCGAACGCTACGTCATGTTAGCGGCCACAGCAGCGGCTAATTATGTTATCTAAGAATGTTATTAACATATGCAATTACAAGTAAAGGTCTACTTAATGTGAGTTCATGCGAGCGTAAGATAAATTTGTAAGTTAAATTCTCTTTTTGTGAAGCTTACACGAGCACGCCAATGCCAGCATTATAACATTGTTTGGTTTGCGAGTCACTCATCCGAAACGTGCTCTTTTACGCTCTATTAGACAGTGCTGGGTAATGCAGTGATGCCAAGAGCAACTGCAATTGCAACTGCCACTGGCAATAAAGCTCGACTCGTTGAGTCCACATTAATTCCTCTATTTATGTAAAGCACAGCAGCACCAATTGCGTATCACTTGCGTTATGTAAAGGGCAATCATGTTATTTACATGCATTTAACAGTTCGACATTTCGTTTGAGTTGTGCTAAGAGTTTATGTGATCGAGGTTTGCAGCATATTAAGCTTAACAGTAATTATATTTTAACAGCACGTTCTTCTACTTAAGCTGAACGCTTCCACCTGGCAAAGGATGCCAAGTCTAACAGAAAAGAGATTTTCACTTGGCAGCACTGCGTCCTCTGCTGTTAGCGGCTATTGGAGAGCAGTCGCGCCATGTTAATGTGATTATTTGTTTTTTTTTACTTAGTTATTTATATATTTATTATTTCCTTTGAAACACTCAACATTCTCCAGCGACAATCGTTGTCCTCGTTATTCAGGATGTAACTGGAATGCCTTTTGCGCCAAGCTCCTCTACACAGACCTTTTGACATTTGGCTACCTCGAGGCAATGCGAGGCAAAGCAGCAGTAACTGGACTAATTAAAGAGTCTAAAATGCAAATAGCAGACAGTTAGGCGGCGTGGGCGTGGGTCGTGGGGCGTGGGGGCGGCAGTGCTTGTTAAGTGGTTGTAACTTGCAGATGCGAAAAGTCGATCAAGAGCTGTCTCAACGAATCCCGTCTATTTCTCTCTTAATGCACTTTTTGTTTATTGATTGTTTTGCCGATTCTAGATGATAGCAAATCGCATTAGCATACAAAAAAGAAACGGAGCCAAAGCTCCGAAATGCGGACGGCTGTCAGCTCTTGTGGCTCATCTAGATCCAGAAACCGACCCGGACCCGTACCCGTACCCGGACCCGGACACGGACCAATCAGTACTTGTTGTTGTTGCTGTCATGTTTCACTTTATTTTGTTGCCTGGCCCATAAGGCCGTACAAATGATGCTGATGCACACACCCATGCAAAAATAAAACATACACACACACACACACCCTAACACATGCACCCTCACAGAGACACACACATACACACACACAAACACACTCTCAGATAGAGAGAGAATCACCTGTGGGTTGTCTTTTGAAAGGCAAATTTTAATGCCAACATTGACAGGTAACGCCATATGCCCTCAAGTGTTCGCGTGTGTGTGTGCGTGTGTGCGCAGGGCAACGAAGCGTATAAGCCAGCCGGGCATAAGCGAGGGGGGTTCGGTGGGGCGGCTCATCCGGGGTTGGGGCCGAATGCGTACCAATGTAGCCAGCCACTCAGCCATTGCACTGGCTACTGAGCCAATTTCGAGAGCACTCGCAGTTGCCCCGCAGTCCACACACACACACACACACACACACACACACATACATGAACACAACAAGAAGCCCCCCCCCCCCCCTACCCTCAACCCAAGCTCACTGCTTCGCTGCCAAAGTCTCCGGAGTCACTTTGCTCGCTGTGTGTGTATCTCGTTATTGGCAGATTAAGCAGCTGGTGTGTGTGTGCGTGCATGTGTGTGTGTGTGTGTGTGTGAGCATGTGTGTGCAACAGCAAAAGCACAAAAAAAAAAGAAAGAAACTGGAAACAAATCGAGAAATATTAGCGGCATATTCCTTTTGATTTTTTATTGCGCGATGTGTTTTTTCATTGGCACACACACACGGACACACACGCACACACACACACACTGGTGGCTTTATGAGTGTGTGTGTGTCAAGGTAACACCCTGCGCGTTTGAGTGTGAATCAGCGCTTTAAGCCTTCAACCGTTCACCCGTTTGAATCTAGCCCAAGGTGAAAACCAACAAATTTTGTTAAAAGCACCAAAAAAAATAAAGTGAACAAAAACGGTAAACAACAAACAAGTGTTGCAAAACGTCGATAAACAGAGTAGAAAAATGCCAAAGAGCAAAATTATAAATAAATATGTGGAAAACCAGGTAAATAGAAAAAAAAAGAGATAGAAAGAAAGGAGCAAGGCCTAAAAATGGGTTTTCATAATTAAACCTGGATTTTGTATAGAACCAACGAATCGGTTCAATTGCTGCTTAGCCAAGGGTCGAGTGCACAATTATACAAATAATTATTTAGTTGAAATTAATCAAAATACAACTAAAATAAGGCATTTATATTAACTTATATATGAATTATGCTTGGTTGGGGCTGGAGACGGATGTCTGTCTAGCGCAGCTCTTCAAAGCAAGGATTCTCGAGAAAACGAGTCGGTTTCCTTGGAATTGCGGCAGAGGCGTTAAGTAGGTGCTTGCACCAAGCTGCGACACGCGTCCAGCTGCGGCAATTGCAATCTTTGACCCACACGCGGGATGATGCAGCGCCCCGTCTTGACTCCACTCGTAAATCGTTTATGGTTCTTGTTCTTGCTGAAGTGCAGCAGTTCTAAGGCCCGCTTGGGACTCTAAAATTAAACAGCTTGGCCCAGAGGCTCGCTGCCTCTTAATGTTTAATAAAGTGGTCTTTCGTAGACAGATGGTATATTAAATTTTAATTTATACTATATATTGTTCTTTTCGATACCTCTTCTTTGTTGTTTCTATTATTAGAAATATTTTTATTATTATAATTACTTTTCATCTGTCATCCTATAAACACATAAATTCGAACTCGAAGTGCCTGAATGTCGGGTTCCTTTTATCCTAGAGTCTTGGTGTCAAACCGAACAAAGTTAAAGCCAGCCCTCATCAGAATGTTAGTTTAGATGGAAATGTTTGTCACTGATGATGGTCAGAAATTGGGGCGTAGTTTCTACCTGTCAGAGCACCAAAGAGGCGTGTTTTTGGGGCGTAAATATAACAGCATGCTAACAACATAGCCGAACAATAACAATTCCAAAACCATCTCCATGCAACTGAGATCTCTTTGGTCCCGATTTCAGGCAGATTTACTGTTGCATACTTTTTGGAGCACAGATTCGTGGCGTGCCTCGTTTATTATGAAAATGTTAAAATGCTAACAGAACAATTGAAAGTTAGCTGCGAATTTTTAGAGTGTTCAATTACATTTCATGTGCTGCACAAACAAAAGTGCCTGGAGTGGGCGGTGGAGCTCGCGGGGGGGCAGTTGGGCAGGGCGGGTTGCGGATGGTGGGCTGCGGGTGGTGGTACTTAACGCCTCTTGTTGATGGTGTTTGCTCGTGTGTTGCCAACTTTTCCAGCGCTGTTGTTGTTCATTGTTGTTGCTGTAGCGTAAAGTTGTTTGCATATATAATTTCTATGCATACGAAGCTGAGGCTGACACAAAGCGCAAAGACACTCGGCACACTCATGTGTGTGGAATTGGGATGGGGCCGGAGGAGGAGTCGGTGTAGGAGCAGGAGTAGGAGTCGGAAGACGGCAACACCCACGCATCAAAATTAATGATATTTTAATGTAAAAACAATTCCAGCCACTTAAGCCCCATTCATACCTATTGTGTCTGCATGTGCATGTGTGTGTGCGTGTGTGCGTGTGTGTGAGTGTGAGCATTTCAATTTATAAGCCAAAGCCCGTGACGTAGTCCGCATTGAGCATGGCCATGGAAATTGAGCCCCGGCAACGAAAGGCAGCCCCACCCACACAACAGCAAGTCAGAAAGTTTCAGTGGAGCGTACTCGACTTATTGATACCCTGCAGGCAGCAGGTGTTCTCTATCGCCAGGTCGATAATATGGCTATACTTTCAGGAAGAGTTGGCACATCATTTGTTAAGGTCTTTATGTAGAGTTTTCAAAATTAATTTGAAGCCGATCGGGCGAAACATTTTCCCCCCGAATCGGTGGAAACGTGTGAAAAAAACGAATTTACACCAAGGTCTCTGAAGATTAGTTTGGGGTTGATCGGAAGGTAGAAAACTAAGTTGAATGTAAACGTTATCCGCGATTTTCCACACAGGCGGCTGGAATTTTCCGAAGGGTAAGCTTTCTTCTATATTCTTGCTATTTGAGCTGTGCGTTGAACACCAATCAATCAATCCATCACTCAGTCTCTCAGTCTTTCAGTCAGAAAAAACGGTTAGCTATATACATAGATGCCCATTCTTCAGTAGAGCACACTTTTGCACAATTCCAAAAGGGTGCAGGGTATTCAAAGTCAAGAGGGAACTTTCCCATTTTTGGCAGCACAAGTTAATCCCTGAGTGCTGCATGCTGTATGCTGTGTGCTGTGTGCGCAGCTTTTAAATAATAGCAAACTACAGTGCTTCAAAAATCAAATTACATATCAACTTTTTTTGTATTTTTGATTTTTTAGTATATTCACTTTTTTTTGTTTTGTTGTTGGCCTTACGCAGAATGTGGCACAGTTTTTCGGACCGCAATTGTTTGTGCTCGTTATTATCATGCGGCTCGACTTTGTTCCGCTTTTGTTGTTTGCCTCTCAATCTGCGCGCTTTGTGATGTACAAAAGGGACAGCGGACTGGGCAGAGTCAGAGAAGCGAAAAAAAAAAATAAAATATTAAATGTAAGCTGGGAACGTAATATTGAAGTTGCCGCTTTGTGTTGCATTATCCGAATGCTGCCTGAAGAGGGCCGCGACCCTTTCGAATGGCGCAAAGCGCCATCCACAAAAAAATATAAAGTATTCTATTTTCATTTGATTCTGAATGACAAATTGCGACGGCCAGAACGCAGACCAGTTAGCCGGAATGGCACACAAGATAATTGGCAAAATTGTTCAACATTTGCCATACCTATATATGTATGTATATGCCCAGGAATTGACAAAACCGAAAGTGAAACGTGGCCTAAAACATCGACAACAGAGATAATTGCTGGAATGGCACGGAAATTGATTTGCTTGGTATTTATGATGGAAGGGTCGACAACTTCGAGACAGCTTCAACCCATGCATTTAGTATATGCTTACGAAGCAAACAATTAAAAGCAAGAGGCCTAATCGGAATACGAAAATTTCTAAATTTCAACCCCCGACACGTTGGGGACCAGCTGTGCCCCATTTCACAGCTAGTTTTGAGTCTACAGCTTAATAGAGAAGAGAGTATTAAAATAAAATCTTAATTGACTATCTTAGTTTTGAATATTTAATAATTAGAAACAAGGGGGAAAAGGCAAGGGAGGCATAGCGACATACAGATGGCGAAGCACTGTGAGTTTTATTTGACAGTCTACATAAGATTTAAAGTATTCACAAATGGCTCGGAGAGTGACTCACTTCGAAGAACCTAAGCCCATTTTATCATATCAATAAAAACATGTACATAGCTCTATGTCCCGACGGCCAAAAGCAGTTAGTTACAATATTTTAAAGTATTTTTCTAGCAATAAGTCAATTTGCCCACAATTCGAACTAACAATTGAATACCATGAGCCGAATCTTAAACCGGAACTTTGCCCTCAAGCGAAACACTAAATTTTATAATACTAAAATCAAGTCAAGCTCGAATCAAAACCTCAGTTGAAAGACATGAAGCCAAGAACTCGGCTCGGGCCATGAATCAAATTAAACAAAATTGGCAATTGACTTGCAGCTTTAATACCTCTAAATATAATCAAAATGTGTATAAATACTCATAAGCAAGCCAGTAAGGTTTTCCAAGCTTGATGCGAAGCAAATTCCAATTGATCAAAAATGTCTTCTGCTTCCAGTCAGAAGTGCATTCACAATTAACTCGGCACAAATGTTGCGAAACATAACTAACTTAAAATCGTTCAATTTGCTAAAAAGGCTTTCCAAATTTTCCTAGCGAGCTTTGCAACTGGTTCCAAGAAGGATTTATTGTTATATTATGTGGCAAATGTTTTGCTTTGGCGTTTAATGGACCTTTTGATCAATTTCCTGGAAGGGCGTCAGATATCAAAGCGTCAACTTGTATCCAGTTCGCCGACAATTTAATGAAATTGGAACTGAAACCAGTTCCTGGTGCTTAGTGCCGCAGGCGCAAAGAACTCAACAACTTGTCCATAAGTGTAATTAAATTTACGCATGCGACCTGTTGCTGTTTTTGTACTCGTTGTTCTCGTTGTTCTCGTTGTTGTTGTTGTTGTTGCCTGTTTTGATGGGGCGCCTCAAAGTATGCTTTGATTTTGAGGCTGGGACTAAATCAAAGCCCGGGCAAGACAAGACAAGACAAGCTGACGACTGACAGCTGCAGGGCGGGCAGTGGGCGTGTCAATAGGCATTAGTACAGCCAGCCGCTAAGCTCAGCATGTGTAT
The DNA here is from genome assembly GCF_035044405.1 of Drosophila montana. Classification (NCBI taxonomy): domain Eukaryota; kingdom Metazoa; phylum Arthropoda; class Insecta; order Diptera; family Drosophilidae; genus Drosophila; species Drosophila montana. Next base: position 1,082,589 of record NW_026999206.1, read on the forward strand.
GTGTGTGCATGTGTGTGTGTGTGTGTGTGTGTGAAGCTCTGTGATGTGCGCTTTACTCTCTAGAGACTTAGCGGTAATTCACTTTTACGCGACCAACTAAATTAATTGCACACATTTTGCCAATCATACGCAGTACACACATAAACACACACACACACGCACACACACACACGCACGCACACACCTTAGCCAGCTGTACGTGCGTGGCAGTGAAATTGTCAACTTGGGCTCTCGCCTCACTCACAATTGCCAACAAATTTGCCAACTTTAAGTACGTGCTGGTGCACCTTTGCCATGCCCTTGCCCTTGCCCTTGCCCTTGCCCTTGCTCTTGCCCATGCCCATGCCCATGCCCATGCCCATGCTCATGGCCAAAGCCACGCCGCCTCCCTTGCGCCCACACCTGAGAGCGCAGCAAGTGTAATTTATATATTGTGGTGTGCACAGTTACTTGCAGACGCCGCCATCTGGGCCGTCTCGGCTGGTCTCGGCTCCCACGCATGAGAAATCGACGGCAACATCTGAGATGCGCATAAATTACGCACAGAAGTCCAGCTCGGACCTCCCGCTTCCCCGCACTCTGAACCACGTACCTTGAAGGGCCAGCAAACCGGGCCCATTCAAGCGTCTAATAGCTATGATTCAATTAGAGGTCCAGCGGTCTCCTGCTCCAGCTGCTTTCTCACGTGTGCTAATCAATTGCAAATTGGACGCCCATGGAGTGCATTGAGCAGCTCTTGACCTTCCCCTGATGGGCGCCCATTATTGGGCGAGGGGCAGGCAGGGATAAGCGCTTGTAATTTACTTAAGTGCTTTGGCTTTAGCGGGCAAGCTGTTTTACATTTGCCTGATCGTTAATTATAATGTCTAAGAAAGCCAAAGACGAGCTGCAGCTAATTTTAAACTGTTCGCTTACCAAATATTCTCATCCCTGCTAGATAAAAGCTAGATAAAAGAGCAAAGCACTAGAAACATAATCTGTAGCTGTTTCGATAGAGGCTCAAATGCATCTTCAGCTGCACTTGAACTAATTCATATACCCTTTCGACCAAAATTAACTATCGTTAACATTTCACAACTATTCTGGTGCATAGTCATTAAATGCATGCCTGCATTCCAATCTTACTCAAGAGCCGAACTAAGTACTTACTAAGGAGCTTTATTTGGGTGCCTATATTTATCTGAAAAGCGGCTTAAATGAGAACGAGCCGGATCGATTTTCTCGACTAGATCATAATTTACCCTTCGTAAGCACATTTACCAAATATTCTCTGCCTCAGATATTTCCTATTTTCAGATAAACATTTTAATTGACGTTACGAAGAATTCCCCACCAATCTAGGTTAGATGATCTACCAACTCCTAGAGACTCACTTCTCACTTAAAGTAATAGAAAAAATTCAATTGTTCATGATATCCAGATACTGGAGTTTATTATAGTTACGTATAGGCATCTCTTTGCCGTTGGCGACGCTGGCGATCCTTCTCCTCCATATAGGGTATTATCGAGGCCTTTGTCGGAAGTATGACCACAACGGGCAGCATTTTTTTGCACTTGTCCAAAACAGGATTCAAACGCTTCGCCGTGGGATAGTCGAGCAGAATGATGCCGATATTGGGGCGTTTGTATAAGATGTGGAAGAAATCCTCAAGCTCGCCGATCGTGGTCCCTAAAAAAGTATTATATAAAAATGCATAAATTGATTAGAGATCACAAACGTATGGACAATACGAACCATGTTCAACCATTAGATAGTTTCGAAAGTTCTCACGATGATAGCCAATGCCAGCGAGCAGCAGACCCAGGGTTACCTCCTGCAATCAGAATATGTTATATGTTGTATGCTTTTCGATATTCAATATAATTGATTAAGTAAATGTTGTACAAATTTTATATCTGTTTGGCATATAAGAGGCCACATAACGAATTTGCTGGCACTTGCAGTTTGTTTGGCACGTTAAGTGTTATATGGAGGGGTATTTGGTATGCAGGTATGCAGGTATACAGGTAGACAGTTATAGCCGGTGCCGACTGTTAGCTGTACTTACTGTATCGGCTATGACACCGATGCGTATAACTGAATTATCCTCGGGCTCCTCTACCAGCAGCTCCTCCTCATCGGACTCCTCATCGCTCTCATCCTGCTGTGCGTGCTTTTTATGCTGAGCCTTTTCACTCATTGTATCTGGATATTAGATTTGTTTTTTGATTTTAACTGGTGCTCGAACTGAATGTGAATAACTTACTATCGGAGCACTTTGTTTAGTTTCGTTTGTCAGTTGAATGTTGCGTCAAAAGTGCTACAATTTTGCAGCTGAAACCCTGCCCTGACTCCGGCATTCTGTGGGGGCTAACTCGAGCCCCAGGCTGCTGTGTTTGCCCATGTTTATTTTTTATGACTTTTTAATGAGTTTCCAATAAATAGCAGTTGCCACACAGCCCCACAGCCCCACAGTCCCATAGCTCGTGCTATGCTCCGCCCTGACAACCACCCTGCAACACACACGCGCATAAAGCAGCCCGAAATTGCAGAGCTTAAGCTTTAAGCCGGCAGCTTGTGGCACGGCAACGGCTATAGATGGAACTCAAACTGAAGCGGGAGCTGGAGCTGGAGCTGGAGCTGGCGGGCTGCTTAGTCGGCCAGGGCGCTTTGTTGCTGGAGTGCCAAAATTAGTTTTTTCCTTTCACTTATTTTGCATTCATTTTAATTATTAAATTTGCGTTGGCTTTGGCGCTGCCTTGCCTCGAAAAATTGAGCCCAAAATGAAAATTCAATTATGACATGAGTTTACAGATTTTCTTGCCCGGAGACCTCTTTGCGAGCGTGTTGCCCAAAGGCATTGACGGCATTGACGGCATTGAGACGGCATCTTTGTGGCTACTTTTAGAAAATTGATTAACTGCGACTTAACGAAAATTCGTTTACTTTGCGTTTTTTGTTATCCAGTTGATTAAGTCACTTGCCCCATCCCCAACGCTTCCCCACCGCAAACTGGGCCAACCCCACCTTCGAATCGCAGACACTTGTAGCTCTTCCCCAGTTGGGCTCAATACCTCGAGCATACTGGAAAGCTTAACATGGTTCGAACTGTCTAGAAATAACATTGCACCGCTTTCCATAACAGCTGCGCGACTGTTAATCGGCTGTTAGCCAAAAAATGTGATAGCTTGTAACATTTTTGGACGGAAAATAGAAGAACGAGATCATTTGCAGCTACTTAATAAAGTACATAAGACTTGGAATAAGACTTTCTGAAATACTAACATGAAAAACTAACAGGCCTGCTCTAACATAACCTTTTTTAACATAGCATTTGTTGTTTAATATTAATACTTAAACAGAGCATACGATAATTTTAAATAGCCATTATCGAATGGGATTTCAGTTCCATAAGGTAACATACCATATAAAAATGGATTGCTATTCATATATCTTGAGCGTGTTGAAGTAAATGATGTTTTTCCCTTTATTATATCTACCTTCCTACCTACCTTCCAAGCTAAAATATACTTTTGTTGACGGCTGGTTTCTCAAAGGGCTTCCTTCACCTCTGACACAGCGCTTAAGTATTGCGTTAGATGAAAGGATGTAAGTATCAGTTGTCGCTTCAGAGAATTGGCAAACTCTTCAATCACAATCTATAAATAGCTCGGCGCCTGCTTATTTGCTTATTAGGTAACAAGCTCGAGACGTCTGATTAATCTAACCGCACTGAAGGCGTACAATCAGTTGGCCAAAACTTGGGGCTGAGAAAGAGGCTGAGACTGAGATTGAGACTCGGACTGAGACAGGCAACTGACAACTGGCAACAGGCAGTCAACGTTCAAATTGTTTTTGTTTTACTTTGTTTTTTTTTTTGTTTGTTGCTTTTTCTTTCTGCAACCCGCCAAGTGACACAAACAAGTTAGCCAGCACAGCCCACACACACACACACGCACACACACACACCCACACACACAAAGGGGAAGCCCAAAATGTGGCAGAAACAAGCAGAAAGCGTAGTCTCAATAATCCAAAATACGCTATGAATAAAGCCAGTTTACCTTTATCAAGTAGTAGCAATGGAATTTCTAACCAAATATCATAGCTTTCTTATAGTTATTTTGACTGTTTTTAGCTCACTGAATGTATTGAGAAAGTTTTATATTTGTTTAATTTATAAATTTAATTTAATTTTGCCAGCTGTAGCTGCTTTGGGCTTTGAGTTCCTTGCCATGAGGGTCATGCCATGTAAAATATGCTGACTGAGATTTTATAGAAAGTCAACTATATCACTTACACAATCGTATATGCTTAACATCAAAAGAGAAAATCAATTTTAAAGCCTCTTTTTACATTTATTTATGCGTTGTTTCTCGCAACATATCCAAATGTTATAAAATGTAATGTTTATTTTGCCGAAAATAAACGAAATACATAATATACAAAATACATTCAAAGTTCCTTGAGGTCACTGTGAGTGTAACTTGACTCCTTTTGACATTGTGAAAGCAGCTTTTGATTATCTTAAATTTTACAGTTCTTACAGGGAAACTACGTTGAAAGTCTTAATTATTTTCGTGTTTGCCTAATATGAATGTACCTGCAAAGCAATTCTGATAGCTTTGGCAGCCAAAGCCATTTCGTAGATCTTTTCGTGTCGCCTTAAATGTTGCTTTCAAGTCGAAAGGATTTGCGATACTTTCTCTGCTGCCCGCTTGCACATAAGTATTTGCATGGCCTTTTTTCTTTGCTGGTGGTTGAGAGGGCAGAGACAGAGACAGAGCCAGAAAAACAAAAAACCAAAAGACAAATTGACAGGCGCCATTTGGGCATTGACTTTGGCCCCCGGTGCCGGGGGCGTGGCACGCAAGCTGACAGCAGAGTTTTGGAAATGAAAGTTATCTGGATTTTCATTTGGATTTCGATTTCAATTTGTTGTGAGCAGCTCTCAAAGGCTAAACAATACATGAAAATGCCGAAAGACTGAACGACTTCTAAGGAGCTGGTCTAACTTAAAGGGTTGTTGTTGCCAAATCATGTTGCATGTTGTTGTTGTTGTTGTTGTTGTAACGAAAAACAGCCGCACACACGCACAAGCAGATAGACAGGCAGACAGATGGTAAAATTATTATGTTCAAAGTGAATATTACGTTAACCGTAACATGGGTCGTTGGGACGGACAGACAGACAGACGGACAGACAGACAGACAGAAAGTCTGGCTGAGGGCAGAAATTACACGTTTACAAGGGAAAACATGCGGCAAATTGTTGTTAAGTATGAAGTACGTGAGAGAATATTGAGAGAACTTTATGATTATATTCCAGTATATGGCTAATACGTTTGGGGGGCGGGATGCGTGGCAATTGTAGCCCTGGGAAACTGGCTCAAAAAACTATTTGATGTAGCATCAAAGAAATCTCTTATTAAACAAGAGAGCGTGACAGAGTGAGAGAGAGAGAGAGAGGGAGTGAGCTGAAATGGGTCGAAGGGGCATACCTTTTGCAGCCCAGACGTATCTTAACTTTTTATTTTTATTCAAATTTCTGCATGCGCTGGAAATGCTTTCCCCAGTTTGTCAGCTTTCCTTTCTAAGAATCAGAGTAGTTATATAACAAGAGTCGATCTTTTCTTATTTCTCAGTATCGAATCGGGAGTGAAAGTCGGCCAAATTGTATATATTCCGAAAAACTATTTAAATTCCAATTTAATAGAATAGACCTTGACTTCATGTTGCAGCATAGCCTCCACATTTCCCGAGCTAGCCTATGGGTTATTATTTAATTGCAACTGAACATTCGATGGCCTGCATGGAATTGAATTAACCCAACACAATCGAATCGTGAACTGGTCTCGCAAGTTAAATTGTCAACCTGCTTGTCTTAGCTACAGGGTATCGGACGGTCGAGCAAACTGCTTTTAGGCTTGCAGCGTAAATGAACACAACAATCACATAAGCGTGCATGTCAAAATGCAAACGGCTGGCAGAAGATTTTAATACATTTGCGCATTTTTGGAATTTCGATGCGCGCTTTTAGCCCCCCCACCCCCACCCCCTCCCTTGCCACCACGCCCCTGGCACCACCAGCTGTGAGCTGAGCATGAAAAGTGCTTGCAACGCGCGCTGCAGGCAGTCGACTGCAAGCAGCAAAGCCTTTAGGGCCAACCCACACACACACACACACACAGAGAGTGACAGATTTTGGATTGTCCTTGTTGTGCGGCATATGTGTACATGTGGGTGGTTGGGTGGTTTGGGTGGGTGGGTCAAATGTGGTGCGGCTTTAATAACAGCGTAAATTGCGTAAGCTACCAACAACCATTAATAACTTTTCTGCACCTGAACGCAACCAAAAACAGAAGCTGCCAACCAGCGGGAGGCCGTGGCCAGAAGAGAAGAAACGAGCAATTGGACACAGAGAGGGGGCGAAGTGGTTGAGCGGCGCACTGGGCGTATGCTCAATTTCAATGGGGAAACAAAAAACTGACGTGCGCGTGGGTGTGTCTTTGTGCCGTGTGTGCGTGTGCGTGTATGTGTGTGTGCGTGTGTGTGTGTGTGTGTGTGTGTGTGTGTGTGTGTGTGTGTGTGCGAATGTGTGTGTCAATTGTTTGCCTTTTGCTGTCTGCTGCTATTTCATTCAACGGATACAACAGAACCAACACAAAATATTTTCCAGTATATATTTTATAGGCTGCTCAAATACCCTGCACTAATGCGGCGGAGTCTAGTGAGTTTGAACTTTTACTGTAGACATGAAGCCAACAATTTAAGGCTTATAACAGCCTCTATCCCCTAATAAATGGAAGGAAATAGAGAGCAAAGCTGCTAGACTTATAAAGCTCTGAACCTCAAGGAACTCAGACACTCAAGCAATATCAATAATAATAATAATAATAATGCTTGAATGCTTAAATTGTATATGAAAAACAAAATAATTATATATTTGAGCTAGTCAAGTGATGTTATGCTAGCTTTTCGACGTAATCCTCACCCAATTGCACCTATGCCAAAGTTACCCCAGCTCCAGCTCAAGAGACTCAGAGGCTGTCGATGGTAGGCTGGCATATTTGGTATACCGACTTTCATCTGCCATGGAAAATAAAAAATTTGTTTGGAATTTTAAATAATCCAGAAAATCCCTTAATATTATAAAAATCTGTAATGTCTATATGTGACACGGGGCGTTGTTAAATTTGTTTTCGTGCCATGCTTAAAATATGCCAGCAAATGAAACTCGAGATGCTAGATAAGGGATGCCCTCTAGAGAGAGTGCAGGGTGCAGACTTGTTAAGAGCACTCTTATGTTTTGTGTGAGTGTGCCTGTGCGGTGTGTGTGTGTGTGTGTGTGTGTGAGTGCGTGTGATGGCTGCTGCCCATTTAATTATTGATTTCAACATTGAGGTGATTAATATTTTCGAAACGTACCCGAAACGAAACGAATCGAGTTAAATGGCCTCAAGCGGTTGTCGATTGTTTTTATGTGGCGTCATAATTGCATTTCCTTGTTACGGCCATTGTGCATGTGTGTGTGAGTGTGTGAGTGGGTGCGTGTAGCAACTAGTGCATTTTAGGCACTCCCACTGCAGGCCAAATGACAAGAGCAGCGCTTAACCACAGCTGAGTTGCCGCAGATTCGAATTGTTGAATGTCGAACACTGAAACGGCAGCGCCCTCTGGCGTTCGGATAGTGCAACTTGCTTTTTATGCTTTAAGTGCTAAGCAAGTATTTTAACATTTTCTTGCGCTTTTTTATTTAATTTGCAATCCAAAGTAGCACAAACTTTCAATTCAACTTTAGGTCTGAGATAAAGTTCTTTGCGCGTTGTGGTTTTTCCTTTAGTTTCTCCCTGTGTGTGTGTGTGTGTGTGTGTGTGTGTGTGTGTGTCTGTGTGTATTGGGGAAAGATTGTCGCAGCTGCGGCAACAGTTTTTTTAATTACAATTAGAATTGTAATTGTGTCATTTAATTGAAGCAACACCCGACTAACTGTTGCCTAATGGCAAATCCATCAAAGCGACAAACCCGAAAAAGTATGCTACAATTTTGCACCCCAAAGAGAAGACTTACTTGTATGTCCTGCCTAGGAGTGTGTGTGTGCGTGTGTGTGTATAAGTAGATGTGTTACACCAGCCGTAAATTACTTTAGCCAAATACCCCAACCTCAGCCCACATTTACATATGCGAATGTGTAGCAAAAAATAAGAGAAGAAATGTTTGTTTTTTGTTTTATTTATTTTTTTTTCTCCTTCCTTTTGGGGCATCAATCTTCCTCCATCATTGTCAGAGGCGGCCCCAATGACGATGACGATGGCGATGACACAGCAGCAGCTTAAGCACACACAGCATCAGCTGGAGCCCACCCACACACACACACACACACACACACACGCACACACGCACACACGCACTCACCCACACAGCCCGCCACACACATATAAAATAAATGAAATATCATTGATGCAATTTCATAATTTTGCTGGCCAACAGTAAAATGTAGAAACAATTTCGCTTATTCCTCAGCCGATTTTGTTCTTTTTTTCCTTTGCCAGTTATTTGTGGCGTATTTGCGACCTCAAATAATAAATTAATTTTTTATTTACATTACCATCAATATTAATTTAATGCTTTTTGTTTGCCCTCGTTTCCCTTCAGCTTTGGCGCCTGCGATGAAAGCTTTCCGATTGCTGTTGCCTGGGGGTGAAAAAAAAAGAAAGAAAACCAAAAACATTTAAATTTCATTATAAAGTTGAGCTACTTAATTATGAGATATATTTTTTGCACGCATTTTATTACATTTATTTTAATATATTCAACATTCAATTCGATTAATACGTAATTAACTAAGTAAAATAATAATAATGCCGCAAATTACTAGAAAATGAGAAAGCTGACTGTAGATTAAAGACCCTTTGCTGGCATTAAATTGAGTAAGAGAATTTGCTTTAAAAAGTCATTTGATTCTGTATTGATTTGTCTTTAAAGAGGATCAAATTAATTCATTTCACTCGATTGCTTCTGCTTTTCGATAGGGTAAATAAAGTGCAAAATAATTGCCAGTATCTAGCAGGGCAAACGAGACATTTGAATGCATTTCCAAGCACCAAATACTTGAAGCAAATAGAGCTGTACAGAACAGAAACAGAGTGAGGAGTGGGAGTGGGAGAGAGAGAAAGAATTATGCTCAGCTGTAGCTTCGGATGCATTCGTTTGCTCGCAAAGCTTTTTCGTGTGCTTTCCACTGACTCGTTTGAAGCGAGTCATTCGAATGATTCGCAAACACTTGCAATACCCATTTGAAGAAAATGTCAACTGAATGCAGAAATGAATTTGTTAGCAAATGCCAGCTGGCCAACGAAATGGTGGCGAGAACTGAGTTTACAACTCAAAATCAGTTTATATGGCACATGTTATTCCCGACAAATCAAATGCTGTCGTCACGCCAAACAAAAAAAATAAAATATATAAATGAAAAACAAGGGGAAAAACATAAAAAATAAAGAAGAAAGTTAAGCTTTCTCTTTATGTAGAAACTCATAATTTTAATGCAATAATTCACTTAGCTCGGCATAAACAAATTGGAAAACTTTTTCCAGCAGCTTTCACTTTACACTTTTTGCGTGCGTTTCGTGTTTGAGACAAGCTCTCCGTCACACCAAACCCACTCCCCTTTCATTCCAAACCATTTTTACTCGGGGCGACCGCAGTCAGACAAACAGACAGTCAGACAGACAGACTGGGCAGACTGGGCAGCCAGCCGGACGGACACACCCCATAGCCCGGAGCCCGGAGCCCAGCAGAGCGCACACATGAATTGTCGTAGCCCGTTTAAATATGCAATGAACTTACATATGGGCTGATATACTATGAGCCAAAGTCTGCCCCGAAAAGTTTTAGTTTCACTTTCTCTTACTTTCTCTGTCGTTTTGGCAA